>NC_085843.1:59594200-59927950 GCF_035594765.1 Anolis carolinensis | reverse complement strand
AGAAGAGGAAGGGCAAGGGAACTACAAGTTTCCAAAGAAAACTTTCTCTTTCATAACGGCATGGGACTAATTAGGAATTGGACAAAGTTTGATTGGATAAGCATTAACTAAATGAAAAAGCTGAAGAATTAGCTGGGCTTGGAGGACTTAATCATCACACAAAAAAGGAAAAACCCCTGTGTGTAAACCTAGGGTTGAAGATATGAACTGATTTGATGATTGATTGATTGAGATGGATTTAAGAAACAAAATTTATTATCGGGAAAATATATCCTGAATACTAAAACTTTAAAACTTGAAACTTCAAACTGTTCTCTCTTTTTTTTTCAAACTATCGCTGTGGCTATCAAGAAAGAAAAGTTTAGCCATCTGACCTTGAAAGCATTTGTTGTGTCTATCCCATCCTCCTGTAATCAGCTGGCAGCTTGCAGACTACGGAGCTCAGCTTGGACCAAAAGGGAAAGTAACTCGCTGCAGCTGAGACGGAAAGGGACAAGTTGAGACCTGCCCATAGAAGGGAAGAGCTTCAATCAACCAGGAAGTCGCTGGAAGATCTGTGATCTTAAGGTCTCCAGCGGAAGAAGGGTGGGGATCCTCAGAGTACATTGCAGGACTAGAAATCATAGAGTAAGAACGATACAGAAGGGATAGAGAGCACTAATTAAGAGAACACCCTGGCAGGAAATGAGTTATTGAGTTATTGGAAAGTTTAAAAGAAGATAAAAAGAAGATTTAAAAAACTAGTATCTGGCATCTGTACCTACGAGGCTAGCAATGTGTAGAAGCAAAATAACAATCAGATTGGTGAAGCAGTGAAACAAGGGACCAAAGCACAGTAAGTGGAAAACGACGGACCAACGCAATGACGGATTGATGAAGGAGTAACAGCAACGAAGAGAAGAAATGGTAGGATAAGGATTGATCAGAATTTAGGGCAGCAGAAGCCAATAAAGGAACAAAGGGTAAGACCTCAGAAGAAAAATAAGACTCAGTGGGAATAAAATATTTACCCAAAGAAATAGTTGTTGAACTCATATGAACCTATATAAGAGATCCTTTTATGGACAAATTTTCCCCTTCAAATTAAAAATCCAATTTAAAACAAAACCAATTAATTAAGTTTCAATCTTCAATTTTAAACTTTAGAGTAAATTAAGAGAGTAAAACTAACTTAATATACAATATGGCCGGCCCAAAATCTAAATTTGACAAGGATGTAAGAGATAATAGAGGGCTTATCAGAAGACCCTCACAGGCTGAAGAGGTAAATCTTAAAGATATTTTACATAAGATCCAGAAATTGGCAGAAAAACAGGAAGAACATCAAAGAGAATCACAAATGAAATTAGATCAACAAAACATACAACAAAGAGATTTGTACCAGGAAATGATGGAGATGAAAAAAGAAATTAAGGAAGATATTGGGCAGCTGAAAAGAGAAATGATTAAATCACATAAAGACATTAATGATTTGAAATTGGAAAACGTAAAACTGGCTAAATCTCAAACCAAATTACAGAAAAAATTGGAAGGACTAGAACTTAAAAATGAAAAAAATGGAGAAACAACAGGAAAAAATAGAACTAAATGAGAAAGAATTTCAATTAAGGTTCTGCAACATCCAAGAAGAAACAAATGAGAATATTAGACATATTATCAAACTGACCTGCTTACCCAACCAGAAACGATCATTGAAAATGAAATAGACAAAGTCTACAGGATACAAACCAACTTTTCAAGAAGAAATAGGGCCGCAAGAGATGTGATCATACATTTCGTGAAGAAACGTTTTTGGGACGAAGTCTTGATGAAGAACAATCGCAATTCACTAGTCTATAAAGAAAAAAGATAATTGATTTGAAGGAATTCCCCCAATCAACTTTAAACAGAAGAAAAAATATTTCTTCTTAACTAATGAATTGAAAAAAGACAAAAAATTAGATTCAGGTGGGAAAGAAATGAAGGGATAATGGTTACCCTAAAAGGAGAAAAATACTGGCTCACAACCGAGGAGAAAGCAAAAGACTTTTATTTAAAAAAAATTATAAAGGGAAAAGAAGATAAGCCCTCAGGAACAACTCCTCCCTCCTCAGTTAAAAGAAATAAATAAAAGAGAGCGAGACAACATTCTCCACAAAAATCACATCCAACTACAGATATAAACCCAATGATCGCGGAATTGTCAGATGTAGGAGATGAAGAGGAAGAGGAAGAAATGGACAAAGAGAGGAAGAATTAGTAACAGAAGAAGAGGAAATAACTGATATGGAAAAGAACAGGAATAGAGAAGATGCCAAAGGACTTAACTATGAATGTGTGTAACTTGAACCAACAACTGAAATTTTATACTAACAATATTAATGGAATTAACATACCAAATAAAAGAAAAGGGATTATGACCCAATAAAAGAAAGGAAAGTATGATTTTATCACTCTCCAAGAGACACACATTTCACAAAAACATGAGGCCGATTTAATTAATAGAAAAATTGGAAAATAATTTTGCTCTTCAGACACCAAAAAAAGAAGGGGAGTAGTACTTTATGTTAAAGGAAGTATTCAGGCGACTCTCCAATTCAAAGACAATGAGGAAAGATACGTGGCAGTATTAATCCATTTAGATATGCAGAAAATTCTCATCTGTAATATTTATGCCCCTAATGGAGCTCAGAGACAATTTATTAGAGATTTAAGAAAACATATTACCAATTCAGATTTTGATCACCTGATTATATTGGGAGATTTTAATGGTATAATGGACACAAAATTGGATACGAGTAAAACCATAAAAAATAAGAAAAGTGAGAATTCAAGACTCCTTCCACAAAATTTTAAAAAATTGAACCATGAATTTGATTTGCAAGACATTTGATGGACGCGTAACCTGGAAATCAAAGACTACATGTTTTATTCGCATAGACATAAAACATGGTCTAGAATCAATATGATTTGGCTATCAAATTCCCTATGCACTAAGATTGATAATATTAATATTTTACCCAGAGACAAATCTTACCACAGCCCTATAGAGATGGTTATTAATCAAAAAAATATAATGATAATTGGAGATTGGATGATAATTTAATCAAAGGAGAGGAAGACATAGACAAAAGTAAAAAATTCACAAGGGATTTCAGAAACCAGAGACTACATAGTATGGGATGCATATAAGGCAGTTTTAAGAGGTCATTTTATCCAACAAAAAGCAGTAAGAAACAAAATGAAAAACCAAAAAATAAAGGAAATTAATAAAGAAATAATAATAACGGGGGAAAAACTAAAAGAGACCCCACAAGAAGGAGAATTGATAAAACAATTGACAGGGCTGAAAAATAAAGAAAATAATTTAGAAGTAGAACAAACCGCAAAACAACTCAGATTTATTAAACAATATCATTTTGAAAATAGCAATAAACTAGGTGCGTGGTTAGCTCGGAAAATTAGAAAGAAAGTACAACAACAGCAGATAATAAAAATTTAAAAAGGAGATAAGACATTAACATCAAATGAGGAAATTTTGCAAGAATTTGGAGATTTCTATAACACGTTATATGAAGAGGAAAATACAGATTTGAATAAAATTTCGCAATTTTTGAGTGAACAAAAGTTGCAAAAAATAACTGACTACCAGAGAGAGCTTTTGCATAAAGACATAACAGAGGATGAAATTAAAAAGGCGATAAAAATGATGAGATCTAACACGGCAACTTTACAACAAGTTTTTATAAGACCATGCTAGAAGAGATTACACCCTTCCTAAGGAAAATAATGAATTCAGTATTGAAAGAAAAGGTCATCCCCGAATCTTGGAGACAAGTAGATATAAAAGTGATCTCAAAGAACAAAACAGACTCCTCTGATGTACGAAATTACAGAGCGATCTCACTTTTAAATACGGACTATAAAATTTTTATGACGATTCTGGCAAATAGGTTTAAATTATTCGTAAATAGTTTGATAGGTATAGATCAAAGAGGATTTTTAGCAAATAGGTATATGAAAGATAACATGAAATGTATATTGGACATTATTGAATATTACAAGATATTCCACAAGAAAGGAATTGCCTTACTTACTATTGACGCAGAAAAGGCATTTGAAAACTTAAATTGGAATTTTTTAAAATCATTATTAAAGGAATTGGATATTGGACATTATTTCACAAATGCAACAGAGGCTATTTATGAGAAACAAGAGGCCATACCTTTGATCAATGGTCAACAGACAAAACAAATTAAAATTGAAAAAGGAACGAGACAGGCTGTCCTCTTTCCCCTTTAATTTTTATTTTTGCGTTGGAAACTCTCATTAGAAATATTCGGCAAGACAATCAATTGAAAGGGACTAAAATAAAAAATCAAGAATATAAAATACGTGCTTTTGCTGATTATATTATTTGTATTATTGAAGAACCATGTACTCGAATAACTAATTGGATTAAGAAAATCGAGAACTTTGCTAAATGAGCCGGCTTTTTTTATAAATAAGGAAAAAAACAAAAACAAAATTTCTAACAAAAAACATAACGAGGAAAAATCAGAAAAAGCTAGAACTTACTGGGATAAAGGTAGTCTCGAAGATCAAATATCTTGGAATTTGGATTACGGCAAAAAATGCACAGCTATTAAAAAATAATTACCAAGAAAAATGAAAAGAAATTAAAAAAGACTTATCAAAATGGCAATATTTAAATATCTCCCTGTTAGGACGTGTGGCTATTATAAAATGAATGTGTTACCAAAATTGCTATATTTATTTCAAAATTTACCAATCATTAGAAACCAAAAAGCTTTTGAGGAATGGAATAAGGACCTTTCAAAATTCATGTGGAGGGGCAAAAGACCAAGAATTGAATACACCGTTATGACTGATTTAACAAAAAGAGGGGGCTTTGGCCTCCCAAACATAAAATTGTACTATGAAGCGTGTGTTTTACAATGGGTAAAAGATTGGGCACCCTGGAAAATATTAATATACTGACTTTAGAGGGTTTCGACCTACACCGAGGTTGGCACGTGTACGTGGGGTATGATAAAAGAAAGATTGAAAAAAATTTCGGCAATCATTTTATCAGATCTGCACTAATTAAAGTGTGGGAGAAATATAAGAATTTTTTTTATAACAAAATCCCATTATGGATCTCCTCTTTAGAGTCTAATCAGAGAAATATATTAGGTTGGGCAAATTGGCCAAGATATAAAGACCTTTTGACAAAAAGAAATGGAAAATATGAGTCAAAGTCACAGGAAGATTTATAGTTGAAATTTAATAATATTTCCTGGTTCCAGTATGCACAAATTAAGGAGCAATACATTAAGGATAGTCAAATTGGATTTAATGAACCAGACAACACAAAGACAATTTCCATAATTTATAATATATATTAGAGTGGTCAACAGAGACGGAAGTAATTAAGAATTGCATGGTGAAAAGGGCAGGAAACATTGGACACTCAATTAACCTAGCGGACTGGGAACTAATTTGGAATAAAAAATAAAATACACCTATACTTCAGAATTAAAAGAAAATTGGCTTAAGATATTTCACCGTTGGTATATGACCCCCCCCCCCAAAAAAATTTTTTTTTATAGGACAGATGTATAAAAATTACGACAATAAATGTTGGAAATGCAATGCACATGAAGGCTCTTTTTATCATACTTGGTGGACCTGTGAAAAAACTAAGAAATATTGGAAAACAATTCATCAAGAGACTCAAACCATATTAAATAAGAAATTTCCAATCAAGCCAGAATATTACCTATTAGGAATAATGGACACAGAGACGAACTTTGAAAAAAATGATGACATTTTATTTACGTATAGTACTACAGCAGCGAGAATAATCTTTGCTAATCAATGGAAATCGAATGAAGTACCTACGAAAGAACTTTGGTTAAAGAAATTAGTAGAAATACAAAATATGGACAAATTAATTTTCCTACTGAAAGAGTCCAGAGGACAACATATCAGAGAGAAAAATTGGGAAAAACTTGAAAATTATATTATAAAGAAATGAATGAAGAAATAAACTTGAAAACATTAACATTTCTAAACAGACAAACTAACCGTAAAGGAAGAGAATGGAAGAACTCAACTCCCCCCTTTCCTACACCCCCTTTGTGTCCCTTCCCTATTTCCTTTTCCCCACCAATTTCTCCCCTAATTTCCCACACCTTTTCCCTCCCTGAAATTCCTTCCCTTCCCTATCCTTCCCAACCCTCCCTTTGTTACCCTATACCCCAGTTTTTAATGCATGTAACTGAAAATTCTTTAATAAAAATAATTTTTTTAAAAAATTGTGGAGCAAGAAGGCTTTGTTCGCTTGATGAAACTGCTGTGTCCACAATACAAAATCCCCTCACGACACACCTTTTCAAGAAGCGTGATACCCGGGCTGTATGAAGCCTGTAAGGTACGCGTTGAACAGATGTTGCGGAGCACCCTTGGAGGGCACATCCATTACACTTCTGAAATTTGGTCCAGCATTGGGGGAGGCCATTCCTACCTCTCTCTGACAGCGCATTAGTGGGGAAAAGACGAAAGCATGGAGACAGGCCATCTCTGGGCCCTCCTCGCCATGGAGGCCGCAGATAAGGACCACAAGGCGGAAATGATTTGCCAGGACCTTGAAAACATGATGGTGGTGTGGACGCGTCGGCATCCAGAGGCCATGAGGATGGGGTTCATAATCACTGATGCGGGCAAAAATATGATTAGAGGGGTGGAAAGTGCCGGATTCACCAACGTAACATGTATGGCACACTCTAGGATGCTTTCAAGAGCACTGAGGATCAGCATGCCTCCAACACAGGCGCACACATCGGTCTGCTTATTGAATGCTGCTGGAAGATTGCCGGATTTTTCCATCGGAGCATGAAGGCGGGCAAAGAGCTGGGCGACAGGCAAAACTTGGAAGGGCTACCGCAGCACAAGTTGCTACAGGACGTACCCACCAGGTGGAATTCCACCTACAAGATGCTTGCACGAATGGTGGAGCAGCAGAAGGCGGTCCTCGGCATCTCCCTTACCTTGGTTGCGCCCATTAGCAAGCTGGTGCCAAGCAAAGAAGCAAACAAGAGTGGGACACCATCTCCCAGCTGGTTGACCTTCTGAGACCATTTAAAGAAGCAACAGAGACCCTTTCAGCACAGGGGGCCCTTCTCAGCCAGGGAGTGCCTCTGGTCTTGTACCTTAAGAGGCACCTCAATATGCTGGGAGGCGGTTGAACACTTGACTCCCTGGCCGGCACTCTAACACCACAGGTCCAGGAGGTCATGAGAAAGCTGACCATAGCCGTCCGTAAATGGCTAGAGCCACTACTTTTTTAAATTTGTTTTTTTATTAATTTATCAATCCAAATGTACAAGCTCACATTTTCCTCATTCTACAATATCTCAAACACATCACGTTGCATACAATCCGACAGCAAAAAAAAAAAAAAAATCAAGAACATCCCCAAGCATATTTCCCATCAGTCTTTTAACTTTTCCATTGCAGCTTTACTATACATCTCTCCACTACACAGCCTTCATCTACCTATACATGTTTTATTTTCAATATTATTATTATTATTATTATTATTATTATTATTATTATTATTATTATTAATTTATAATTCAAAATGTATAAGTATACATTCTTTCCTCATTTTACAGTATCCCAGACATATCACATTGTATGCAATCCAACAATAAAGAAAAATCAGAATCAAAATATCTTTATGCATATTTCTTATCAGTTTTAGACTTTTCCATTACAACTTTATTACATATCTCTCTACTATACCCTTTTATCTCCTTATGCATGTATTATTTATTGTTATTATTATCGTTATTATTGTTATACCTTTTTCCCCTCTTCCCTTCCCCTTATTTTGTGCCATCTTCACCAACCAACTCATACTGTTTCACAAGTCCAAAATTTCATATTTCATTTAAAATATACTCAATAAATTTTCTCAATATTTTCCAAAAATCTGATTGTTTCGATATTCCCTTTTTAATTTTAATATTGCAAGTCAGCTTATCATTGATTGCTATGTTCCAAATTTCCCTGTACCATTCTTCTAATTGGATTTCCTTTTTTTCTTTTCAGTTTTTTGCTATTAGCAATTTTGCTGCAGTTATCAAATTAGAAACCAGTTCTTTCTTGTTAGAGGATATTATCATGCATAATACTGATTTATGTGTATTCATTATCTCTATTTTTATTATTGCTCTTATTTCTGGCTAGAGCCACTACTAAGCAGCCAGGTCCACATGCTCACAGCCATGTGTGATCCGAGGTTAAAGGACACTGTCTGCTCCAAAGACTATCAGGAATGGAAGGCACGTCTCATTAATTTTGTGCACAAAGAGGAGAGTGTCGCTGCGGGGGGGGTGGACAGCGCATGTTGCCCCCGAGCCACAGATGCCCGCCACCCCTAGCAGTAGCACCAGTGCTGAGTCCGACATCCCAGAAGTGCTGCGCGATAGGTGTCCGATGTCAAGACAGCTGCTTCAGTAGCAGTATGGGAAACAGCAGCAATGAGGGGATGATTTATTTGGCAGATGGTTGCCATACTGGAACAATCGGGGATGTCTCAGTCGGCAAAAGTATGGAGCTTGGATTCTGCCGAGTGTTCGGTCAACAGTTACTTCGAGGAACCACCAGAGAATATTTCCTGCGATCCGTTGGCCTACTGGTCTTCCCGGGAACACGTGTGGCCAGATCTTGCCAATGTCGCTTGTAAGTTCCTTAGCTGCCCTCCCACCAGCGAGCAGAACGAGAGGGTCTTCAGCATTGCCGAAGATGTTGTGACCCCTCACCACAGCTTGCTGGATCCCCTTTCTGTTAAAAAATTGGTCTTCCTCAAGGCCAATCTCTCTTTTCTGAAATTTCCGGAAATTGCTTTGAAGTGCGGCACCCTCTCCTAAGTCCATAGCGTTTATCTTGCAAATACCATGTCTTCCTTTCCGGCGTTTCTGGTTGACCTTTTTTTGTGACGTTGTTTTCTCAATTTATCACTGATGGGCAGGCACAATAATCTCCTCTCTCCTTGTGTCCTTCTAGGGGGATCCCGTTTCTCCAATGACAGCATTTTTGTGAAAAACAAACTTTACTTGTTGTAAAAGATATGCTGAATTATATGAGCACAAAACTGTTACAATACATTTAGAAAAGAAATGTTTACAAAGACAACAAATTATGCTTTTTCAATAGTTTCACAAGATGCTATGTTTTCCTTATTTAAAAAAGTTTGAACTTCATAATTCTACTACTTGTGTCAGTCTGGTCTTGATGCCTTGTCTGGGATGTCGGTATGAGCAGAGCCGGTCCAACAATGAGGCGAATTAAGCGGTCGCTTTGGGCGCCAAACATACGGGGGCTCAGTCGAGACTGATTTTTCTGTTGATTTGTTGTAAAACATGATGCTTTTGGTATTTAATTTGTAAAATCTTAATGTAATTTGATGTTTAATAGGCTTTTCCTTAATCCGTCCTTATTATCCAACATTTTTGCTTATCCAACGCTTTTATTTTTCAGTGATTGTTTTTTGGGGGGGACGGTGCCAAATTTCTGTTTGCCTACACTTGAAAAATACCTAGGGCCGGCTCTGGGTATGAAGGTCACATCTTTTGCTCCTGTGTCAACAGTGGTATGAGAGCTATCCTGAGTACTGCAGAGAAGCTATAGATTTCTAAAATGCCCAGGGATATATGATGGCGTTCAGCTTTTTGAGGTAATGGACAAAAAAGCCATTCTGAGCACACGAATAGAGACAGTGTAATACCACGGCACCCTATCCCCATCCAAATATGTTGCACAATGCTTTTCTTTATACTAATAGCAATGGAAAGAAAGGGCTACAAAGATTACCCGAAACACCAAAAAGACAACGAGAAATACTATACACAGTAGAGTCTCACTTATCCAAAATAAACGGGCCGACAGAACGTTGGATAAGTGAATATGTTGGATAATAAGGAGGGATTAAGGAAAAGCCTATTAAACATCAAATTAGGTTATGCTTTTACAAATTAAGCACAAAAATATAATGTTATACTACAAATTTGACAGAAAAAGTAGTTTATTACACAGTAATGCTATGTAGGAAATACTACGAATTTGGCACCCAAATATCATGATGTATTGAAGACATTTACTACAAAAAAAGCGTTGGGAAATCCAGAACGTTGGATAAGCGCATGTTGGAGAAATGAGTCTCTACTGTACATCCATTTTTCAATGTAGAGTAAAGAAATGTCAGGTGGTATTGCCCTCTGTCATGGCAAAGAAAGCACAGTACTTTGGGAGTAATGTTGCTCCATCTGATTTCAGGTCTTCAATGACTTCTGTCAGTCAAGGTACTAGATATTGGGGGGGGGGGGGAGAGAATGCCTTTAAGTTCATCATCAAGAACACTTGCATTACTTTGTGGAACCGTTTGAAAGACCCCAACACAAGTGCTAGAGACACACAATATACCATACTTTGTAACATTGGCCAAAAAGAGAATATTATTTGAGGTATAATTTTAAGAACGACCGATGAAGGGATAGGATGCTTATCATAACATTTCAAAGGAATTGGGTTGCGTCCAAAGAGTTGCAGGGAAAGGAACCAGAGAGGTTCTATTTCAAAGCTTCTCAATTGGTCTTCATTTAACTGGATTCAACCACAGCTGTAATTGGCAGATAATGGGCTTATCTCCACACAAAGGACAGCTAACCAATGTGCCAGTGTGCTTGCGTTATAACTCCGCTGTCATCCTGTAAAGTACACAAAACTACCTCTTCTTCCCTCAACTGGGGCACGGAAATTACGCACTTTATCAAGTCCAGTACTTGTTCTGTTACTGTCGGAGCATTGCTCTCCTTCAGCTAGTTACTTGGTTTTCTCCAACCTTTTCTGTTCATGTTGTCCCTGGTATAGAACAATGCTTCATATAGAGATCTGAGTCCTTCATTCTGCCCGCCTATCATCAAGCAGAAATGGCATACCAAGAGAGTGCATTTTGTTTTTACTTTGGAAAAGGGTTACACTTAGGCTATTTTCACGTATTGCCTGCTAGGTGGTCTGGGGTAAGACACCATCCTGACATCACAGAAAGAAATAGTCAAGGTCAATTCCATTGTTTGGCCAGAATTCGGACAACCCACCCCGGGTTATGGCTAGAACCGAAAGTGCTTCTTGTTGGTCTGTTGATAGAATTTGTCCGACCTCTGGAAAACTTGTCTGGTACAAGTTGCAGCTGGGGATGGGGCCTTTGTGGCTGCTTGGCCGCAGGGGCTGTGGCCAAGGCCGGCCATCATTGCCCGGCAGGGAGTGGGCCTTTATGGCTGCAAGAGACACGGTGGAATGGGAACCCTCCAAGTTATTTTCCAGTTTTTCATCATCTGGTTGCGGAAGTGTTTCTTGCTGGTCTGTTGATAGAATTTGTCCGACCTCTGGAAAACTTATTAGCCCAGTACAAGTTGGGGCTGGGGTGGGGCCTTTGTAGCTGCTTGGCCGCAGGGGCTGTGGCCAAGGCTGGCCATTGTTGCCCAGCAGGGAGTGGACCTTTATGGCTGCAAGAGACACGGTGGAATGGGAACACTGTCAGGGGATTTTTCCAATTTTTAAGGATCAGATGTATGGGTGCCGCCCGACCACCCAGCGGGCTGGCAGATTGGTTCTGCTCAGTCGCAGGGGCTGTGGCTGAGGCCGGCCATCATTGCCCGGAAGGGGGTGGGCCTTCATGGCTGCAAGAAACATGGTGGAATGGGAACACCCCAGGTGGTCTTCTCCAATTTTTAAGCATCGGATATATGGGTACTGCCCAACCACACTGCAGCCTGGCAGGTTGCTTCTGCTTGGCTGCAGGGGCTGTGGTCGAGGCCGGCCATCGTTGCCCGGCAGGGAGTGGGCCTTCATGGCTGCAAGAATCATGGTGGAATGGGAACACTCCCAGGGGATCTTCTCCAATTTTAAGCATCTGATGTGCGGAGGCTCCTTCTTTGGAGGCTTTAAAGCAGAGGTTGGATGGCCATCTGTCAGGGGTGCTTTGAATGCGATTTCCTGCTTTTTGGCAGAAAGGGGCGGGGGATGGGTGCCAGCCAACGGTGGCAACGAGCCCCCATTTCTCTTGCAGCAAGAGAGTCCCCGCCCTGCTACTTTTTAGGAAGGGGCGGGGAATGGGTGTCGGCCAACGGTGGCCGGCTCCCCAGAGGAGTGGGACCCGAGCCCCCATTTCTCTTGCAGTAAGAGAGTCCCTGCCCTGCTACCTTTTAGGACGGGGTGGGGGATGGATGGGGGATGGGTGGGGGACTAATCAATTTCTCTTCAACTCTTTGGATTAATTCATACAATATCATAAAGGACTATTGCTCACTCACTTTATCCACTTATTATTTCCTGAATTTATAATTGTTTTAATAAAGATATTATATGATTATTGGTCTCTGTTTGGTTTCCAGTGCTCACGCTGCCTTGGAGTGCAACAGTCCCTGCCCTGCTACTTTTTAGGAAGGGGTGGGGGATGGGTGCCAGCCAATTGTGGCCAGCTCTCCAGAGGAGTGGGACCCGATCCCCCATTTCTCTTGCAGCAAGAGAGTCCCTGCCCTGCTACTTTTTAGGAAGGGGTGGGGGATGAGTGCCGGCCAATGGTGGCTGGCTCCCCAGAGTAGTGGGACCCGAGCCCCCATTCCTCTTGCAGCAAGAAAGTCCCCACCCTGCTACTTTTTAGGGAGGGGCGGGGATGGGTGCCGGCCAACGGTGGCTGGCTCCCCAGAGGAGTGGGACCTGAGCTCCCATTTCTCTTGCAGCAAGATAATCTCCACCCTGCTACATTTTAGGAAGGGGTGGGGGATGGGTGCCAGCCAACTGTGGCTGGTGCCCCAGAGTGGGACTCGAGCCCCCATTTCTCTTGCAGCAAGAGAGTCCCAACCCAGCTACTTTTTAAGAAGGGGCAGGAGATGGGTGCTGGCCAACAGTGGCCGGCTCCCCAGAGGAGTGGGACCCGAGCCCCCATTTCTCTTGCAGCAAGAGAGTCCCCACCCTGCTACTTTTTAGAAAGGGGTGGGGGTTGGGGACCGGGCCACTGTGTCCGGCAGGGGAGGAGCCTTTTTGGATGATGGTGGCGGTCCAGTTTTCCTCCAACATGTTTTGGAGGTTTCAGAAGGGATGCTTTCGATCACTCTCCCTCCCTCTCGCGTTGGCTTGGTATAATGATGGTGATTGGTGTTGCACCCCAAGGCAGCACGAGCACTCGAAAACCAGACAAGAGCTAATATAACACACTATATCTTTATTAAAGCAATTATAAATCCAAAGGAAATTAGTTATAGAGTCTGAGTAAGGAATAGTTCTTTTTAGAAAGTCAATGGTGGTTCCAAATGGGTAAAAGGAAAGGTCCGATATTATAATCCACAATGAGAACTTGATAGATCTCCAAAGAAATTAAAGTGTCCATGAGTTGTAACAGAGAAACAAGGCTGATAGAAACAGAGTTCAATCCACTGGAAATACTTTGTAGCAATCAAGGCAGCAAGGTTGTCAAGGCTGAGGCAAACTTGAAACAGGAACAAGGAATAACACCTGAAGTAAAGTCAAGGTCTACTCGAGAGTCACGGCACGGCACGAGGTGACTGGAACTGGAAAACTTGGCTTGGAAACAAACAGGAACTGGAGACAGAGAAAACCTCTCTCCAAGAAAGCAACGTTGACACCGCAAGAAAATCTACTGAGCGAAAAACCCTTTTAACAGATTCCGGACTGTTCAGAATTTAGGGAGTACAAACTCCCAAAACTTTCCCAAGGGAACACTAACCATTATCCCATCTATTTGCCAGTCTCTGGCTCTGGCGGACCCCTTGTTTTGCACTCATCTCTCTGGTTACAAAATCTCTATGATTAAAAACCCCGTTCCTAGGCAACTTTTGTTTCCCCCAGTTCAGAAGACATAAGCTCAGCTGAATGTTTTGAATGGTTTTTATTATTTCCAAGATACAAAGTTAGTTACCTAAGTAAAAGAAGGACTTTCACATTGAAGTAAACCCAATGGAAAAGGAAATAAGTCTTTTAATGCAGGAACAAAAGGGTTTATTTCTTGTATAAGCTATGAAAATTCACCAAAAATGAGAGGGAAAAGGAAACGTTCTGCAATTTGGTGAGCTGGCAGGGTGGAATGTGTTCTCCCAGTTTACCAAATTTGATCAGGATAGCTCAAAAAATAAGGGTGGGAGAGCCCTGTAAAAGTCCCCCCGGCGCTGTCTTTTGTGATTGTGCATGCATGTCCGCCATTAACAAACCAATTTCGAGCATTACGAAAAATCAGAAATATTTTCAAAAATGAAGCACCGACGCCCCCTAATTTAGAAGCTAGTTTAGAACCATTTTTTTCATTGATCGCTCATGCCTAGTGGCTACATGAAATTGGCAGTAAATCCAATCTGATTTGCTGCAACAGACAAAAAACATGTCAAAAAGTCCCCTTTTTCCTGATTCCAGCTGGAAAATGTGCATATTCGCATCACTTTGTATCCCTGCACTCAAGGAAAACATGTGATTTCCTTCCTTCCCCCCTGTGGAGACTGCTCTAGCACATGTCCACTTTTTAAAGCCTGAAACAACTGATCAGCTGATTGGACTGTGAAACGGACACACAGCTACTTTAAAGGAAACACGAATGTAGAGTAATTATAACTCTATGAAATTCTTTACTTTAACCTTTATAATATTAAACAAAGCTTGGATAAACAATTAGGGGAAGAGAGAAATCCAGTGGAAGATTTTTTTTTTTTTAAAAAATCCCTTCATTATGCACTGAACCTCATATGCTCACATGCGAACCTGCTTATATTTATATTAAGATATTCACATATATACATATATAGTCCAGCTCGTAATGGAGTGATTTTTTAAAAACACCTTCTGCTGAATGTCCCCTGTCCAACGTCTATCTTGTTCCGAAACAGAAGAAACCTGTGAGGATGGTGAGAGACCCAATCTGGGACTAACATTTAAAACCTGGATTTTCATGCTGTCTAGAAGCACCCTAAAAGGGACCTTAATCTCTTAAGTTTCCACTACTGCTTCCTTTCCCATAAACATTTTGTGGTTACGAAACTTGCAGAATACAATGGGACATAACATGGAAGGCTATGGCAAATATAGGAGATTGGTAAAGAAACACATACTCAAATCTGTGCGAAATCTCTACAAAGGCAAATGAGTGTTGGAACCAACCCAAGGTCTACATCTGAAGTTAATTTTCCACAGTATATTGACTAAATTCTACCTTAATGCCGTAATAAGCATAGACTTTCAACTTCTTTTTACCACCCACAAAAATTAATAACGGTGCTGCTAAGCAGATTCAGACATTTTCCTCGGGTGCCCTCATTAGCCCTTCTTAAAGCCCTTCAGTGCTTTGAGATTGTTCTCATTGAGATTATTAAATGAATCTTTCACTTAGCTTCTGGTTATTCTTCAATTTGTTTGAAGATGGCTGCAATTAAACCTATTTCTTGAAAGTTGGATGTGACTTTGAAGCTCAGAGCAAAGTGTCACTTGTTTTCTGCATGATTAGAGATAGTAATAAAATGAGTCGACTAACTCCTGAATACGACTAGTCCTTCAAGAAAAAAATATTTCTGTATGTTTGCCTCATGTGTTTATTACATAACATTTTGTATAAAAGAGACATATGAACTGAACATATGAGATGTTTTTAAAAAATCACAGTTCTCAGATTTATACATGAGAACCATATATATTTATATGGTTCTCAGATTTATAAAAAAATTCATCACTGAAATCTACACAAGCACTTTCCTCCCTCTACCTCAAGAGCTCAATACTTAGAAACAATCCTCAATGTGTAAAGAAGACTTCTTCAGAAGTGACTGTGAAAGATTAATACCTCCCTAGGGGATGCAAACACCAAGGTTACCAATCTGGACAACAATTTTGTTGTTTGGGTTTTTTTTTGTTTTTTTTGCCAAGCATTAAAATCCAGTGTGGTCAAATGCCAAATAAAATGATGATAGACTGATCTTCCCCAAGCCTTTTAGCACAAAGTTTCCAATGTTATTCTATACAGGTAATTTGTTTCATTTGACATTTGCTGTTTAAAAGTACTTTGCTAGAGTTATTTATTGCTGAAAAGTTGTTTTTATTGACTTCACAGTTAATTTTTTTTCCAGATGTACATGTAAAGTATTACAGTATTTCATTGTGTAATAGCCAGATTTTATCTCTTTTTTGTTGGAAAAGGGAGGGGTGCGACTTTCACATGATAAAAAAGGGCCAGTGTTATTGATAGTGCTTGAAAATAAATGGGGCATGCAGACTTTGCAGGATGATGGTAGCCAAGATAATCTTTGCATCCTGGCTGCACACCCAAAGCCCCAAAGCCATGTTGGGGAAGTGCCAACAGGCAGCCCAGGTGTTGTGTCACCTGCACCTCACAGGGGTTCTTCTGTCTCTGCAGCACATCCTCAACCCCTTGCTCCAGATGACATTTCTGCAGGGGACATGTCCAGTTTTGCCCCAGGAATAGTCTTAAAATCAAGTTTAAAGGAACTCATAAAGCTTTATTTCAGCAAAGTTTAAAGTAGCAAAATCACTTTCACAAAAGCAGTTCCACAAAAGGCATGTTCACAAAACAAGGCAAGAGTCTCTTGGCTGAGCAAAGTAAAATCTTTGGTAATTTCTTCTCCAGGCAACAAACACTTATGAAGACTTGATACAGGATCAAGGCTAGATGGATTGGTTGCTGCCAGTGATGGCTGCTCCTGATTTATAGCCCTCAGCCCATAGCACATGTGTCTCTTGGAAGTGGTTTGATTGCTACAAGTCTTTTCAGCCATCCTTGCTGACCTACACCTTGCTTGTTGCTCCCTTCCTCGTTCTTGAAAAGTAGGAACAACCAGCATGCTTCCCTCTTCTTCTTCTTCCTCCCAAGTCAGCCTGACCATCTGCCCAGAATCCCCAGCCCCTCTCTGATCAGCCTTCTCCTCTTCCAACTCCTCCTTAGAGGCAGAAGAGGAAGACATAACAGGACACAGAAAGACAGCCCACTCCAGAGGTAGGCCGTGTTCAGAAGAGGGACATTTTTTAGGTAAAATCTAGTCTGGAAGGACTTTTCTCCAATGAGCCCCTTGCAGCTGCTGAGCCCCTTCAGTGGGGTGGTGCCTGTTCCGCTTTGTCCTCACCTGCTCCTCATGCCTGCAGATGGAGGAGGACTGGGGCCTCTCTTCATTCTGTGCTTTTTCACTCAACCTAGTGAAGAGACTGACAATACCAGTGTGCCTATTACGTGAGGAAAAACAAATTTAGGACCCAAAAGAGGGTCCCTATTTTGAGTATACTTAAGCAAAATCAAGAAATTAAATACAAAGACATAGGATGGATGACATATGGCTTGACAGCAATATGTGAGGAAGAAATCTAGGAGTCTTAGTGGATCACAAGCTGTACATGAGGCAGCAGTGTTATGAAGCAGCTAAAAAAGCCTATGAGATTCTAATCTTCATCAATAGGATTATAGTGTCTTGATCAGGGGAAAAATTCACACTATTCTGCTTTGGTCAGACCTCACCCAGAATATTGCATCCAGTTCTGGACACCGCAGTTCAGAAAGGATATAGATAATCTAGGATGGGTCAAGAGGAAGGCTACCAAAATGGTAAAACGTATAGAAGCTATGCTGTTTGAGGAGTGGCTTAAGGAGTTGAATATATTTAGCTTGAAGCAGAGAAGGTTGAGAGCTAACATGATAATCATGTTGAAATATTTTAAAGGATGCCATATTGAAGATGGAGTAGGCTTGTTTTCGGCTCCTCTAGAGCCTATGACCTTGAGCAATGGTTTCGAAATGTAGGAACAGATTCTACCTGAATATTAGGAAGTACCTCCTGATGGTAAGACCTATTTGACAGTGGAATATGGTGGAGTCTTATTCTTTAAAGTAATCAGGTCAGTTTTATTGTGCAGTACTCTGAGCTCATTACAAAGGAAGCAGAATATAAATATTTTCCAATGATGGCTACAATTAAAATTCGGCAGAAGATGATTGAGAACCAAAAGACCTAAGCATCTCCTACAGAGTATAGATGGGGAATCAGAAATAGACTGATAATTATAGTTCTAGATTGTTATTTACAGTTATGGTTACTCCCCCCTCCCCCCAGTGTCATCCCCACTCCCTCCCTTGAGACTGCCCCAGAGGATCCTATAGGATTAGTTGGGCTTCAATAGTTACTTGCATGTGGTCTTTAGCCTAGATTTTAGATTGGTAAATAATTCAATTTTATAATGTTTTTTTAAAAAAATTATTATAATTTTATTATTATTAATGAAGTCTAACATGGATGTACAGAACTGGGTACCCCTGTTACAAGCTGGTCATTGACCATAATAAAAGTTTACTTACTTATAAATATTTTCATAAAAAATTACTCAATTCACCCTCCAAAATTGGTAACCGAAATATTTTTGACTTTTTCAAATGAAAACTTCGGGGCATTGTTATCCAAAATCCAGCACTTTACAGAGAATGTTGTTCTTTGTAAGACTTTACTTCCACACAGGCCTGTAGATGGGGGGGGGGGGGGTTAGGGGTTCACCCCCCCCCCCAATTTTTCAGGTTAAAAAAACCCTGGTTTACTCATGAATTTTAACTGGTTAACTAAATCCCCATGCTAAGTCTATGAGATGCAAAAAATTAAGCAATAGCCGATGTAGTGAAGCAACCAAATTGGGGGGGGGGGTGTTGGATGCTCTCATTAAGGAGGCCAGACTTGGTGGAGGTGGTTGACAGGGGCAGAGCTGCAGGTTATTGAAGGCTGCTCTGCCCCCTGATGTGCTCTTTGCTTCAGCGTGAGTTAGAAGGCAGGTGAGGTCCCTAATGGGAAATTAGGCCTTTCCCTCTTTGCTCCCCCCTCCTCTTTTCCAGAGAATAACAGGGTTCTCATTGCTATGCCTTTGCCTCAGGGAGTCACCCAACAATTTGGGCAGTTTCTGCCCTTGTCCTTTATTGGCAAAGATTTCCCAGCAGCAGACCAAATAATGCTTAATGAATTGCTGTCTGGAAGGAGTTGCACTCGCTCAGCCCCAGGAAGGCACAGGCAATTCCACACATTAACTGTGTCATCACATACTGAGGCCTACATTTTATTGCATGCCTTATGTTAGGAGTTAAGCTTTAGACTCATTTTAAGCTTTAAGCTCTTTCAATTATATATATATTATTTTTTTGGGGGGGAGTCTATTTTGTTTCAGGCCTCATGTTAGGCTTTAAATATAATGGCAAATATTTGGAGGCTCCATCTTGTTCTGGGCCTTCACATTCAGCTTTCTAGCCTTTGCCAGTATATTAGGAAGCCTTCATTTGGAGGTCTCCATTTTTTTCAGACCTCATGCTTTTGGGCTGTTGGTGCCTGCCTTAGGCTGGGGCCCTTCTGAAAGGGGCTACATCACATGGTCTTCTGTATCTGAGAGAGAGGCCCTCCAGGTTCTGCCTGGTCAGGCTCATGGCCTAACAAACTAAAAGGCATCAGATCTGGTCTTTTCTGGAAGCCATGCAGTCATACTCTTTTGGCCTCAAAGCAAGGCACAGACACACCATTGGAAGCATAAATCTTCATTATGTGGCCAATTCCCTGGTTTGGGTGGGTACTGGGTATGCTGGCTGTGGCCTTCAGGCCTGTACTTTCACCTCATGTTGGGGTGCCCTTCCTGAAATAGGCTGTTTGCTTTGCTGGCTCAGGGGGTGCCATTTTCTACAGTGTTTGAGAGGAATTACCAGGCCTTGTTTGCTCAGGCTCATAATCTCACCCCCTGAAAGGCACAAAAGTTGAGCAGTCACACACTTTCAGCCATAGAATAAGATACATACACTCAGATTAAATATAAATCTTCATTATATAACTTATATTCATTATGGTGAATATCCTGGCAGTGTCTTTCAGGGCTGTGGTTTTGTCTTATGCCAAGCCTCATCCATTTGGGGAGATTGTAATCCTAAAAAAACTCCATAAGAAAAACTGAAGTTCAAATATAATTTACAATGTTTCCAGGTATATAACAACTATGATAATTTGTGCTTGCTTTAAAAGTTTATATTTTCATTTCTCCTAAACTACCAAGTAATTTCCGAATAATTAGGTACCAGATTAAAGGTATTTTATGTAGTTTCAAAAAACTTGATAATATGTATGGGTCATTGATCTTGATTTTTAGATATGCCAATTTGAAGTATGTGTGTGTATAAACGATATTTCAAAATGCTGTATCTCTTATTCTAATCAACATGTTTTGTGAAATGTGAACACAGTTATAGATTTGATTATGTAATTTCCTTTATTTTTACTCATGTAATTATCTTTAATAGTTTTTGAAATATTATAAAAACACATGAAATAGTCACATCAATGCTCTCTTGCTCTTCCCCCTTTCAAAGCACTCTTCTATCTTTTTCAAAGCAGCTGTGGATTATTCATTACTGTGCAATTTGTCTGATAACATGAGTTGCTATTCTGAAACTTAAAGCCCTGTTAGCTGCTATTAGTGTTTCCTGTCATCCACCTGACTCAAGAAGATGCCTAAATGTCTGTCAAAGCAATTGAACATTTTTGAGTTCATGGCAAAAAAGAAAAAGCTAAATAATGAAAACCAAGAAGACAGCAGCTTGAGAACCATTGCAGCAGATGGTACTGATGAAGATCCCAGAACATGTACAGCTGAACTGCAGGTGAAAACTGAGGAAACAGTGGAAACTGAGGTGTCTACCATTGGTTCATCTAATCCAAGGCCTGCCAAAGAAACCATGGCACAGGAGCAAAGACAAAAAGCTGTGCCATTGTTAGACCCTAGACCAGGGGTCCCCAAACTAAGGCCCGGGGGCCGGATGCAGCCCTCCAAGGTCATTTACCTGGCCCCCGCCCTCAGTTTCATAATATAATATTTTATATCATTTTAAACAATATAATATATTGTATATACATATAATATTGATAATAATATTATAGTGTTATACAATATAATACTAATAATACCATATAATAATATTAATTATATGATATATATTACATATAATATTACAGTATAGTGGTATAGTTCAATATAGTAATATATAATGCTAATATTGTGCTATGCTAATAATATAATATGTTGTATGTACATACAGCTGCTCTGAGTCCCCTTCGTGGTGAGAAGGGCGGGATATAAATGTAATAAATAAATGTAGTAAATGAATAAATAAATAATTTTAGACTTAGGCTCGCCCAAAGTCTGAAATGACTTGAAGGCACACAACAACAACCCTAATTAACTTGACTATCTCATTGGTCAGAAGCAGGCTCACACTTCCCATTGAAATCCTGATAGGTTTATGTTAGTTACAATTGTTTTCATTTTTAAATATTGTATTGTTCTTTCATTGTTGTTGTTTTGCACTACAAATAAGACATGTGCAGTGTGCATAGGAATTTGTTGGGTTTTTTCTCTCTTCCAAATGATAATTCGGCCCTTCCACAGTCTGAAGGATTGTGGACCGGCCCTCTGCTTTAAAAGTTTGAGGACCCCTGCCCTAGACTTTATAAAGAAGAAGAAAACAGAAAGAAACTTCTGCCAATTGTGGAAACTATTGTCTTTGTGGCCAACTAGAACTGGCTTTAAGAGGGAGCAAAGATTCAGGACCTATTACCCTTGAAGAACCTTTGCACAATGATGGTAATTTCAGGGCCTTGTTGAGATCTTGTGCCAGATCAGGAGACACTGACTTGAAAATTCATCTCAAAACTGCAGCTATGAATGCCCAATATACTAGTCCTCAAATACAAAATGAACTAATAAACATTTTTGGTAACAAGCTAGTCCAAACAATTGTTAAAAGATGCAATGCATCACAGTGTTTTTCTATTTTGGCAGATGAAACTTTGGATGTGAGTACCTCCAAACAGTTATCACTCTCGGTAAAGTACATTGATGTTGAAGTCGGAGGAATAAGAGAAGACTTTATAGGCTTTCTGAAGACACATGATATGACAAGTGGAGGACTTGCAGACATCATTTTGAAAACACTGGAAAAATTGGGTTGAACTTGTAATATTTGTGTGGACAGAGTTATGATGGAGCTGCTAATATGAGTGGTCATATTAGTGGAGCACAGGCAATTATATCAGAAAAGTATCCAAAGGCTGTCTACATCCACTGCAGTGCTCACTCACTAAATCTAGCCTTTGTAAAGGCTTGCAGCATTCCAGCTGTCAGAAACTGCCAAGGAACAATATCATCTGTGTGCAATTTCTTCAGAGCATCATCCATCAGACTGGAACTGTTGAAGAAAAATATAAATGAATCAAGAGCAAGCAGCCTGTTGCTGCTTTGTGAAACCCATTGGGTTGAACGACATGATGCAGTTTTACGTTTTGTTGAATTGTACAGTGTGGTGGTGAGAGCACTTGAAGAACTAAAAGAGAGCCCTCTTTCTTCCCAAGCTGCACAACTTCTTTTTACTGTTCTGAATGCTGGATTTGTAGTAACCATACACATCCTAAGAAAGCTTCTGTCATCATCCATTCAGCTTAGCAAAACATTACAAAGAGTAGATATGGACATTTTGGATAGCCTGCAATATGTTGACAGTCTCTTAGAAAAAGCGAGGGAGATGCGCACAGAATCTGTGAAGGAATTTCAGGAGATCTTTGACACAGCAAGATCAGTGGTGGAGTCTATGGGTGGAGAAGTGAGGATTCCTCACATCTGTTCAAGGCAGACCTGCCAAAGCAACATTCAGGCAACTTCACCAACACCAATGGAATATTATAGACTACATGTGTACATCCAATTTCTGGACTTTTTCTGCAGTCTGCTTCAAGAAAGGTTTACAAGGCACAGGGAAGTAGTTCAGGAACTGCAAGTGTTCCCCCCTATTAATTGTGGGCATTTAAAACACAACTTGAACAAGTGTACAGAACTTTACAATGAATTCCTTCAAGATTCTGGCACACTGATGGAAAAATTTGACATGTGGTGTAGAAAATGGAAAAAGATTGCACCTACAAATAAACCATCAAATGCACTGGAAGCATATCTTGTCCATGATGGACAGTTTTTTCCAAATGTGAAGAAACTTCTTCAGATTTTCCAACTTTGCCAGTGTCAGCAGCTACAAATGAAAGGTCGTTTCAATGCTTAAACGTTTGAAAACATACACAAGAAGCACAATGAGGCAAGAAAGACTGACTGGACTTGCACTCTTGAGTGTCCACCAAAGTTTATCAATATAGCCTGATTTCTGTCAAAGTGTATTGACACAATTTTCAAGTGTTTCTAACAAACGTTGTGGTGTTCTTTTGTAACTATAAATTATCAATTAATCATTTTCAGTTATTTTAAGACTTGAAACTTTGTGACTAAAATAGAATTTTGATTTAATGAAGTCTATATAAAATATACTTGAAACCATATAATTTAAAGTATTTAATGTTATGGCACGATGAAACATGCCTGTTATCCTTTGTAGTCTTTTACTGCTATCTTAAATGCTGGTTATAAGTTTTAATCCTGGGTTTTATCAGTTTTATCTGCTGTTAATTCCAACCACACCGTGTGTTTTAATCAGTTTTGGCTATTTTTGGCCTTACTAACCTCGCATACCTTGTATCTTATAACTTTTATGGAGCAATAAGGATCTTTGGACTGTAATAAAAATGTTGTTGTGTTATCGAACTACTCTTCATTATTTGCTAAAAAAAAGTTTCAACCCTCCCTGAATTTTTTTTTCTGGCTATGGCCCTGCTTCCACATGTGGCTTGATTAACATTTTCACGGAGAAACAACTGAAAGTCATTCAAAGAAAAATAACTAGACAGTAATTTATTAAATACAAGGTTGAGTTTATTAATGGCAGTATCCTGTGCTTTGATGGTTGACAGCTCTCAGTTTTTCAAATCTACAAAAGCTGAGAAAACTGTATGCCTGATTTGATATCTGAGCAATACTCTGTAATGTAGCTTTTACAAAAGAGCATGCAACCTTTGCAAGACTCAAGACAGAACCAATTTATATGAGTGTCATAGCTACACACATATATACACAAAGGCTGGCTTATACTTCTGAATTACATTCTTATGACAAAGTCTTTTGAGCTGTATATGTTCATTTTTTTTCCATTCTTACAAAAGAACAGTTCCATGGTAACACTGAATTGCCTCTTCAGCTGTTATTCAAATGAGAAGTTTAGCATCTTTTGTATTTTTCCCCGTTCTAGGAATAAATTTTAAACAGAAGTTGTATGTGTATGTCTATGTCTATGTTCTCTTGTTGTTAAAAATCTGATGATGATTTAATAGTTTCCATCTGACAAAATATCACTCTTCCTCTTTTCTTTTCAACAATGTGTATTCAAAATGTGACATCTCTAGTAGAAGGTTCAGAAAGATTAATATTCAGAAATTGCTGAAAAGAGCCCATCAGGTTTATGATAATAAAATTAGAACTGAATTCAAAAGGACTTTGATAAACAAGAAAATTGGGCTAAAATTAATAAAATGAAATTCAATACAGACAAATGCAAACTTTTTCATTTATGCCACAAAAACAAATGCATAGGTATAGGACATGAGAAAAGGAGTTTGGGATTATTACTAACCATAATTTGAACATTCACCAGCAGTGTGATGCTGCAGCAAAGAAGGCAAAAGCTATTGTAAGCCCCTTCTACACTGCCCTATAAAACCCAGATTATCTGCTTTGAACTGGATTATATGAATCTAAAAAGGTAAAGGTTTTCCTCTGATATTAAGTCTAGTCATGTCCGACTCCGGGTGTTGGTGCTCATCTCCATTTCTAAGCAGAAGAGCCAGCGTTGTCCATAGACACCTCCAAGGTCATTTGGTTGGCATGACTACACGGAGCACCGTTATCTTCCTGCCGGAGTGGTACCTATTGATCTGCTTACAATTGCATGTTTTCGAACTGCTAGGTTGGCAGAAGCTAGGGCTAACAGCGGGAGCTCACCCGCTCCCTGGATTCGAACCGCCGACCTTTTGGTCAGCAAGTTGAGCAGCTCAGCAGTTTAACCCGCTATGCCACCAGAGGCTCCTTTATGAGTCTACACTGCCATATAATCCAGTTCAAAGCAAATAATGCAGATTATCTGCTTTGATAATTATATGGCAGTGTAGAAGAGGCCTTAGACACCCAAAGAAACCTTCACTGGAAACTCTGCTATACCTTTTAAAGTGTAAAGCATCACACTCCCACTGATCTGCAGCCAAGGGAACCAGCACTCTCTATTTGTGCTGATCTATATTAATTAACCAGTTCTAGCCCCTTTCATCTCCAGCACCAGCAGAACTATGCTGTGGGAATACAGGCTAGAGCAGGGGTCCCCAAACTAAGGCCCGGGGGCCGGATGCGGCCCTCCAAGATCATTTACCTGGCCCCCGCCCTCAGTTTTATAATATATTTTTATATCATTTTAAATAATATAATATATTGTATATACATATAATATTGATAAAAATATTATAATGTTATACAATATAATAATAATATCATATAATAATATTAATTATATGATATATATTACATATAATATTACAGTATAGTGGTATAGTTCAATATAGTAATATATAATGCTGATATTGTGCTATGCTAATAATATAATATATTGTATGTACATACAGCTGCTCTGAGTCCCCTTCGGGGTGAGAAGGGCGGGATATAAATGTAATAAATAAATGTAGTAAATGAATAAATAAATAACTTTAGACTTAGGCTCGCCCAAAGTCTGAAACGACTTGAAGGCACACAACAACAACAATCCTAATTCACTTGATTATCTCATTGGCCAGAAGGAGGCCCACACTTCCCATTGAAATCCTGATAGGTTTATGTTGGTTACAATTGTTTTCATTTTTAAATATTGTATTGTTCTTTCATTGTTGTTGTTGTTTTGCACTACAAATAAGACATGTGCAGTGTGCATAGGAATTTGTTCGTTTTTTTTTCCAAATGATAATTCGGCCCCTCCACAGTCTGAAGGATTGTGGACCGGCCCTCTGCTTTAAAAGTTTTAGGACCCCTGGGCTAGAGGGTTTAGAAGGTGTAATAACATTCCTATGTTCTAGCCTTTTGTACAACTAATTAGTTTAATATGCTAATTCAAAACTGATCCCACCCCAAATATTTGCCACAAATTGTGTTGTTGTGTTGTTCCTGGAAAATGTATTCCCAAAGTTCTATATTTAAACCCACAAGGAACAGTGAAAATTGAAAAGGGTGTTAGCTCATGCTGATCAAAATTTCTTGTCATGTTGATGCTGTTAGTCCTGGCTCCATTTCACCGGTCTCTGGATGTCATAATAAAATAGAGACAAAAAGATGCAGACATCCAAATATTTTGTAGTAAAGCTTCTACCATTCCTCTCTGTACACTAAGGAGTTTCATTTCAACAGCATCTGGAGAGTTGCACTTTGCCCACCCTCTTGCACATTTTGATATATAATGACTATCTGGCTCTCCCACAATAAGTGTTATGAAGATTTTTAGCCAAAGGAAAAAAGTGGAAAATTTATAGCTTGGAATTTAAACCATCATTCTTAATTAGTATTATAGTAACTGATCCTACTTAACTTTCATCTCTATGGCAACACATTTCTTATTCTTCCATTCATAAATTATAGATGTTGTTTAAAATCTTCTTTGGAAAATCAAGGTTCCCCAAATGCTTCTTCCTCTGTATTCAGATTTGTTCAGCAATAGGCTTGTTTGACTTGCATGCTGAAAAATATATCTCGCTGACAAAACATTTTAGTCTGTTTCAGTTCTTATCACTTTAGCAAAGAGTGGTACTACTAATGTGAAAAGGTGATGTGATAATATAAGGACAAAATATTTGGAAGGTATTGGGTATGTATTATTTAATGAAGAGGAAATGATGACTTGCTACTAGAGATGATTAAGGAGGAAAGGATATTTTACTTGCAAATTGGACACAGTTGGCAGGTTAACCCAAGAAGGTTTCATTGCATCTGAAGAGTGTTAGTAAAGTAAACATTCAAAATTTGAATGCATGGACTTGATGCTCTGGATGTGAAATGAATTGGATGATAGTTGGTATATGGGCAATTTTAAGTGGTGCTACTTCCACTTCCTTTTCTATTATAGGCATTCACTAACTAAATTATGTGTGTTATGTGAATATACGTAATAGCACTCAACCAGGAGACTGCTTATATTAGTATCACGATACCTGTCAACAATAAGGATGTGTGATATACAGAAGCATAGAGAGGATAAACAGCTACATTTTCCATGTATTGATTTAGTTAGTCTGTTTGACCATAGCTGTATATCCTCAAAGATTCTTAAGAATTAGTAAATATCTCAATTTAGGATCCAAATGTCTGATCTCCTACCACTGAACTTCATTGGCATTAATATAGGTTTTTAACCTGTCAATTTCTAATTTTTTGCCTTCATTTTTGAACATTTTAAGAGCCATTAAAGTGACCACAACATATATGTTACTGAAGACAACTGAGGGCACTTCCAGACATATATTAAACCCACTCTGAAGCAGGTTTAAGCCTCCACAATCCATGGAAAAAATGAGTTTTCTTGTAGGTTGTCCCCATTGCAATGCGATAACTATCGTGCTGCAATGGGAAAACTCAAAACTCCTTCTAAAAGCCTTAAAAATAAAGAAAACCTTACTAGGCTGCCATTAGGCCTCTCTCAAGCTTCCTGGAATATACCACTGATGCATGAGCAGGTGGGGAGCAGGAGCGATTCCCCCCGCTTCCTGGTGCATCATTGGTAAGTTCCAGGAAGTCGGTAAGGGTTTCTTTATTTTTAAGGCTTTCGGGGAGGGGGGGAGGGGAAGGGGAGGCCACTATTTCACATCTTTGGGCTCCAGGAGCCCAAAAGGTGTGAGGTGGGTGTGGGGACGGACCCCTGGGTAGTCACGAGACTACCCATGGGTCCATCCACACAGGACTCATAGTCCATTAGAATCGGGCTTTTCAGGAGGCCTGGATCTAATGGGCTATATAAATAATTTAAAACAAAGCAGAGTTTTCCTGTTTTGTCTCGAATTAATTTGCTTTTACCGAAGACATCATTTGCATGGCTCTGGAAAAAGTGCAAGAGCTTGCACATTTTGGGCCCTGGAGAGAACTATCATTCTGGACTATAAACAAACTTTAATTCATCAGATGTAGATTGTACTTCTCTCTTGCCTATAAAGTTCTCTTTTAGATTTCATTTAAAATCATCAGTAACACTGATTAGGAAAACATGCCTTATTATTTATGTACTTGTTTTAGTTTTCTTAAATGTTATCCCATGTGTGAGAAAAGTTACAAATTATTATTAAAAACAAATATGAGGTTTTTAGAAATATGTTATTTTTATTAAACAGATCTTAATCAATACTGTACAACAAGCAATCATCATCATCATCAAAAATTGATTTAATTGTGCAAAACTTTCCACATTTTGGAGAATGTGTAACTTTCTCAACAAGACAATAAAGACCTGCATATTATATGTACATTCAGCTTAAGTGCATGCCTGTAAATCCAGTATCCACTTTTTTTCCACTACTGGATCTAACAAAACAGACTTAAAAGTGCTTTTTCGTATCAGCAGTGAAAAATATAACATACATGGCATCTTCACCTTATTCAAAACTACCATATCACTTTATTAGAAGTGGATAGCAAGGTATATAATTAATTGTATTGAGTCTGATTTTTTTTATAATGAAATATTTTTCTAGTGACTTTGGATAATTGGGTAACTTTGAAGTCAACTTGACAACAATTAACCAAAATTACAACATTGTTTTCAACTCTTCATACCTGGGGGCTTAAAAAAGAAATTTTTCCCCCTTATAAATAGCCCTTTTCTATTTTAAAGCACATAAGCAACGCTGAGGCTTTGGGGAAAAATAGTTTGCAGGATGTAGCAAAATGCGTAATTATATGGGAGATTTATAAATTGTTGTAATAGTTAAGACATAGCTTACCTTGCAGGGTTGGTGTGTGAACCGCCATTTTGTAGCACTCGGAATCTGACATCAAGAGAGGAACTAATTTACATAGCAGCGACCGGATTGGTCATATGTAAATGAGCGTGTGCCAGAGTTTAAAAGTGCAGTTGGCAGTAGAGAGAGCAGCTGAACATTCTAAAGCAGTTAGGATGGGGAAAGCTATCTGCTAGGACAAAATAGTGAGTTGTCAGCGAAGATAGATTAAGGAATGTGTTAACAGAAGATATTTGCTAGAATAACTAATATAATAAGTTGCGAATAGTCAGAATTCTGCCTCTGCAAAGTAAAAAGTGTTCCTTGTTGTGTTTGCAAGACTGTGTGAGAGAATAATACTGTAACATTATATTTCAACTAAGAAAGCTACACTTATCTCAGTAGAACTGCAAGTCGACATCCAACCCTTAGTTAGTACCTACCCTCAATGCATACAAGCCCTTCTCATTAAGAGCAAGCATTTTGGTAGTTTAATCTGTATAAATGTTTATTTTCCACCTAGACTATCAAAAGAAATGGAGGCCCTAACAATGTTTGGTCTAGCCTATCTGAAACCCTTACCCTACTAGAAAATCAATACCCCTCCACAAAGGTCCTTCTGTGTGGAGACTTCAATGCCAGAATTGGGACAGAATTGAAACAGGTGGGGACACAAATTTTAGACAAGTCTGACAGGTTACACCTGCTGCTAGGATTTCACAAGACTCAAACAGCAACAAATCGGTAGGAGCTTTTAAGAGATTTTTTCCCTCCATAATTTGCAGTGTCTTAATGGAACCCAATACGATAGAATGCAGGGTGCCTGCCTACACTTATGACACTAACAGAGGAGCTAGCACAATAGATTACATGGCGGCCTCTGCCAGCCTGCTCCCAGACATCCAGTTTTGCAGTCGAAAATAGGTAGAAAGTGTTCATTTCCCTCTGTCACTGATATTTGACTTTGAATTGTACTCACCATCATGGCCCTGTCAAAATCTAAATGGAATTCACATGGGAGAGCAGAGAATAAGGTGGTCTGTCAATTTAGATAATTCCCTTCACCACATAATCGAGAGTACTCCTTTTAAAAATCTTCACCAATACATTCTAGACACCAACTCAGATATATTATTTGCCTACCAATCCATCATCCAGAATCTCAGACCTACATTAGTCTGTAAAAAAACAATCTAACCCCAACAAAGTGGGAACCAATAGATGGTTTGACTCAGAATGTAGAGGTGCCAGGAAGGCACTGATGGACTACTCTAAACAGGCCCTTAGAAATAAAGACAACAATACAGCTGTTACCCTAGCTTCGATGATGGTATCTTATAAGGCTCTTATAAAGCAGAAAAAAGACATATATGCCAAAGAACAGTGGAAACAACTAGCCTTAGCAGTGATGCAAAAGAATGAGAAACTGTTCTGGGATATAACCTCTAGAGGAATGCATATGGTCAGACAGGTAGTACTTGGGCATATTTCATCAGAGCAACTAAGAAAGCAAAACTCCAATATAACCAACACGCTTCTGTGCCAGACAACAGTAAAATAAACTTTGTTACTGTTTTATTCAAGCACAAGATTGTGACTCTAAAACACTAAGTGAGAGTTAAAGAGAAGTTTTTCCTCTGAGTGTGAAGAAACCTCTGGGAAGAGGATCCCACAGATTAATCTCTGTGAAGAGGGACCTCCATATATCTATTAAAGGTAAAGGTAAAGGTTTCCCCTGATGTTAAGTCCAGTCATGTCTGACTCTGGGGGTTAGTGCTCATCTCAATTTCTAAGCCGAAGAGCAGGCGTTGTCTGTAGACACCTCCAAGGTCATGTGGCCGGCATGACTGCATGGAGCGCCGTTACCTTCCCACCGGAGCGGTACCTATTGATCTACTCACATTGGCATGTTTTCGAACTGCTAGGTTGGCAGAAGCTGGAGCTAACAGCGGGCGCTCATTCTGCTCCTGGGATTTGAACCTGCGACCTTTCGGTCTGCAAGTTCAGCAGCTCAGTGCTTTAACACACTTCGCCACCGGGGCTCCGCATGTATCTATTAGTGGCAGTAATTGGGATGACAAGATCATCCTCTGCCTGAAGTTGAAGAGGCACGTCTTCACACAGGATATTTAAACTTCTTTTACCCTTGTAAGATGGTTTCAGTGTATATAGGGAACATGCAGGCTTCCTTGTAATTTAATGCTAAAATTTCAAGGAAGGGAAGAAGAAATCTCATTTATTTCTGTAGTTAATGTCAGAATGTTACAGGTATATGTCCAATATCCCTCTTTATCTATATCTCTTGACATAATTTGTTCTCTAGGGGAACAATCAAGCAATCAGGTACAGAACAGAAAACTTCAACAGCCAAATAACCCAAGCCTCTAAATTGCTTGTAATGCATTCATACCCAATATGTCAAGATATTTTTCAACAACATATTTAGAAAGATACTTTGCTTTATCCTGAACTGTCACTTTTTATGCCTTTCAAATAAAAAAAACAAACAAATCTTTTGAGATATAAGCAGATCATTAATGCACCATCTGAACTCTACTATGTAATGTTGAGATGACAAATATACGTAGTAGTTCATGGCTTCTAAATAAACTATTGGGTCTTCTCAAAATCTAAGTTAATTTCTTTTAAAACCACCTACAAAATAAATATAGAATAAGATATCGGTGAAGGATGAAAAACATTTCTTAAGGGACTGATGCTTGCAAGAAACATCTACATTTCAACCTGCATAAATCCAGGCTACATTTGAAAATTCACTGTATTCCCTGGTGGATCACAGGTATGACTTTCATTTTAATATTTGAAAAGAAAACAGCATATCATTGAGGAAGGTGGTATAATCGAAAGGACTATAAATAATTTTTGAACAACGCTGTAAAATCTTTTCCGAGCTATCTAAAAATGAAAAAGAAATTCAATATAGGATTATCTTTCACGACAGGATTTTTTTTTTTTCGTGTCAGGCGCAACTTGAGAAACTGCAAGTCGCTTCTGGAGTGAGAGAATTGGCAGTCTGCAAAGACGTTGCCCAAGGGACGCCCAGATGTTTTGATGTTTTTACCATTCTTGTGGGAGGCTTCTCTCATGTCCGCGCATGGAGCTGGAGCTGATAAAGGGAACTCATCCAGGCTCTCCCCAGGTTGGATTTGAACCTGGCAGCCTTCAGGTCAGCAATCCAACCTTCAAGTCACAAGGCTTTAACCCACTACACCACCATATATGTTAAAATATGTTAAAACCTGTTGGCACCTGAACATCTGTCCTCTGTGTCTATGAACCATGATCACAGTTCTGCACTTAGCCAACCCGTGCCGACTTTGTTGATGTGATTTAGTGTCCTCCACATTTTCAGTTCCCTTCTATGAGGACATAATTTTTAATGCACATGGAGATGACTAGTGTCAGTTTACTTTAAAAAGAAGAGCTATTTACATGTTCAAAGATTAGTACATATACTGGAGAAACTACATATAGTAGAGTCTCACTTATCCAACATAAACGGGCCGGCAGAACGTTGGATAAGCGAATATGTTGGATAATAAGGAGAGATTAAGAAAAAGCCTATTAAACATCAAAATAGGTTATGATTTTACAAATTAAGCACCAAAACATGTTATACAACAAATTTGACAGAAAAAATAGTTCATTACACATTAATGCCATGTAGTAATTACTGTATTTATGAATTTAGCACCAAAATATCACAATGCATTGAAAACATTGACTACAAAAATGCGTTGGATAATCCAGAATGTTGGATAAGTGAGACTCTACTGTATATAGTGAAAATGGAATACAGATGGAGAAGTAGTCAGATAATTGAGGTGGGCCGAGTATGGCCCACAGGCCTTACAAGGCCAGTTAAAGCTAACAAACCCACATTATGGCAAATTGTATAACCCAAAGCTCCTAGGGAACACAACTGGTCCTTTGGGTTTTTTTGGGCAGAGGGAGGTTTTTTTTTAGGCTTGTGAGCTTTTTGCAACATTGGAAAAACAGAGCACGCAATCCCAAGAGGGGTAAAAAAATTCTAATGATCCTCTCTTCATCTAGATACTTCCAGGGGTTGGGATTAAGCCATTTTATGACATGCATATTTGAGCATACAATAAAGAACAGTGAAAATTAAGGTAAACAGTGGGTATAATATAAATAATAATAAATTTATTTATTATAAATTTATGGGTACAGTCATGTTGTAAGGGGTGATTTGGGCGTCCCCCAGACATTTATACATTACCCGAGTTCGCCAAGCCGCTATGAGACCATTCAAGAGCCCAAAATAGTTGAGGACAAAACACCTTTATTAGGTAGCTACCGACAGACAGGGCAACACGGGCTGTTGCTGATCCAAACTGTCTGTCCAGAGCTAATCAGCCCCGGACAATATATACCCTACTTGTTTACTACATTTCTAGTTCCCCTTTCTGAACTTCTAGTTCCCCATTCTGAACTGGGCTTTACTGGAAAAACCACAAACACTTCCTGAGTTGTAAACAACTTCGGGATATTGCCCAATCATGAACTGTAGAATATTTCAACAGGTGCAGCAAAAAGTACATGTATTGCATACATTGCATAAATTTCTCAGAATCAACTGATTATTGCTAAACATAGAACATCTGCTATCTGTCGCAAGACAGCCAGTTGCAAACTTTTATCTTTAATTCAGAGGGGAGACTGGTCTTCTAAGTTCCAATCAGACAGGCATTCCAAAATGGAGTCACTTTGGTTCAGTGACCCCTTCATTCCCCCGTTTTTTCATGTAACCAAGAAAGACAATTTCTTGGTTGCACAGGTATCCAATTATAGTGGGGTGGTTCCCTTTTCCAGGGTGTTCAGCTGTATGTAACATGTTGAACTTTTCTGTGCTGAGTGAAAGTAGCAGTGATCAGTCTCGCCATTATTTTATCTTTAAGCATGACATGATACATGGCAAAAAGAAACAAAGCAAGAATCATGATTTGTAACATGACAAATAATATTTTGCTGAGGTCCCTCAGCCACCCAATCCACAAGGTAATCAGCGAACCTGTTTTAAATCTTTCTCCCTCAGTTAGATATCAGGATCATAGCCACGTTTTTCATCATAAGCTCTTTTAGGCCTGTTTCACCGGTCTGTTGCCCAATGCCTGCAGGGGCTGCTCTCGCGGGTGTATCTCAATATTGGTGGGGACTAGGGTACCAATGGTGCAAGTACCAACCCACAGTGGGGGTAAGATTTTTACCTCCCCACTTCCCACATATCCAGAAATACCCCGGAGGCAATCCTCCCATGGCATGGTTGTCAAGCAAAATGCCGGGCCTTGGCCTACCAGGAATTTGATATTCCATTGGGAAGTTTCCTCGTGTCCGGACCAGATCTTGCCGTGGTGGAGGCTTGCCTCCCGCCGCAGGTGGCTGAGTTGCTGCACGAGGCAGCTCCGACCCGGGCGTAACCACATACATCTTAGGGGGCGTATTTGTTTTCCCATTACGTGCCGGACGAGAGGGTGGTTTCTTGTCATCACCCTCTGGCGAGGAAGCTTGCCTTCTCAGTCTTTGTGGTTGTGGCTGTTCAACTCTATGGTGTATGTTGTCATAGTATACAGGGAGAGAGAGATTACAATGGGGGTAATCTCCTACCTCTATGAGGGTGGCTTGGGGAGAGTTCTTATGATCAATTCCTGAGATCCCATCTTTGGATCTTGCCAAACAAGCTGATGCAGTTGGTGCAGAATCATCATGGGCCAACATAAATTGAGCCGAATCAGTCAACCCCTCTTGGTCAGCATATGTCCAAGGGGTGAACAATTTCCATCCAGATACATCCAGCAGTGGCCCTGCTTTCATGACCCAACCCTCATATTGGGAGTGAGGGCTATGGGCACAAATCCAGCAGTCTTTAACCTCTGCTTCTTTACTATATCTTTAATTAGTTGTTGGAACGTGTTTCTGTCCCAACCCATATGTGCCCGCACCAACGGCATCATGATCAATATTAAAAAGCATAATTGTGTCCTCATTTTCACACTTGTGTTTGTCCTCAATATTACAGCACAGAGCACAAAAACAGAATACAATACAACCCACGAATCCCCACACCCAAAACCCAGTGTCCATTCGGTCTTTTGGGACACTCTCGGAAGTGTACCCTCCTTCCTTCTTCAAGGCGGTTCTAGGTAACCTGACCTCTGGGGCTAGCTCTAGGTAGCTTCGGGCCCCTCCTCTTCAGGGCAGCTCTTGGTAGCTTGACCCTTAGGGTGTGTGAATTTGAGTGGATTGTCCTTATGCAGGTTTACCTTCCAGATGTCAGGGTCTTTGGTGGTGTAGTCCTTTTTTGGTACCCCCGGCTTCACATCTCTTAACTTCACAGTAGTAAGAGCTATTTGGACCACCTCCAGTGGTCGAACACCTCTGGTGGTCCCTTCCACCTTGGGCCGAGGGTATCACACTTCCAATCTTTCAGCCAACCCTGGTCTCCTGGTAAGAAAAACATGTAGCGCAGTAACCGGGAAAGGGATAACGCAGCATTCAGTACATTTATACAGTTTGTTTAACACCATATCCAAAATTTGGACTTCTTTTATCAATCCTTGTTTTCTCAATTCATGTATGTCTCCTTGCAGAGATCTAATTTTTTCAGAGGGGGTCTTCCATACAACAACTCATAAGATGACAAACCCCCACTTTCATACATGTTGGTTAACAACCTGTCCAAAGATTGGACTTTTTTTCCAGAGCCCTGTTCATTCTTTTACCCGAAGATTAGGGTCAATTACAATGCAATTTCCAAGCGGTGCCTCCCACCTGGGCTAGGCACCCAAGGACCTGGTGAACAAAGGCCGCGGGCCTCTGCCACCTGGTGACCAAATGACTGAGCCATTGTCACCCCAATGTGTAGAGCATCCCGTGCCCAGGGATTGCATCCCTTGACAAGGCACGCCTGACCTCTACAACTCTTTCAGCGGTGGTTGGAATCCACCCTGAATACTCCAGACCCTTGGCATCTTCGGCGAAATCAACTACCAAGGACTCAAAAGATTTAAAGGGTGTTGTTTACAAATTTCACATCCTGGGGCAGCAGCTCCGGCCAAGGCCTGCAAGCCATCCACCCAGAGCTGCCCCTCCAAGAGTGAAGCTATTCCAATTGCACCTAAATGGGTTTATCTACGAATTTCTTTGATAATTTCCATCCCAAAGCTTTTGGGACATAAATTTTCTCATTGGGTAAGATAAAAACCTTACCCTTCCATTTTTCCCCTTCTGCTAGGGCCCACTCCTTCTCTTGTGCGGAGTAAGTCATGGACTCTACTACGGGAGTAACATCCAATTGTAAAATTGCTTCTTCTGATGTGCTTTCATCTGCTGCTTTCCTAGCTTGTTGGTCTGCCAGGCGATTCCCGTGTTACCTGATCCTCACCATACTGATGTCCTTTGCAATGCATGACTGCTATCTCTTTTGGCTCCCATACTGCATTTAAAAGTTGCAAAATTTCTGTTGCATTTTTGATCTGCTGTCCTGCAGAGGTCAGCAGTCCCCTTTCCTTATAAATGGCACCGTGGGCATGCAAAGTGGTGAAGGCATATTTCGAGTCAGTATAAATATTAACTCTTTTTCCTTTAGCCAATTGGAGGGCCCCAGTCAGAGCAATCAGCTCGGCCCGTTGTGTAGAAGTCCCCGGAGGCAACCCCTTTGCCTCTAGGGTTTCCCCATTGCTATTCACCACTGCATACCCCACTTTCCTTTCGGAACCAACCACACGACTTGACCCATCTGTGAAAAGCACCCATTCCGGAGCCTAAAGTGGCAGATCTTTGAGATCTGGCCTACTTGAATATACTTTGTCCACTATTTCTAAACAATCATGCTGCATCAATTCTCCTTCCACAGGTAACAAGGTAGCTGGGTTCAAAGTGGCACACACTGACAATTTAACCTGTGGACTGTCTACCAACATGCTCTCATACTTAAGCATTCGGCTATTGGTGAGCCAATGGTGTCCCCTTTGTTCCATTAAAGTCACTACCGCATGGGGACATTTTAAAATCACAGGCTGCCCTAAGGTCAGCTTGTTTACTTCTTCCACAAGAACCGCAGCAGCCGCTACAGCTCTCAAGCATGAAGGCCATCCACAGGCCACATTGTCTAATTGCTTAAACAAATAAGCCACCGGCTGAGTCAACACTCCTACAGCCACTCCTTTGCGTTCTCCTACATACATACATACATACATACATACAATGCTGGGGCAAACATCAAAGCTTTCTTCAATTGCTCAAACGCATCTTGCTGTTCAGTTCCCCACGCCAAGGGGTCTCCTGACTTCCCTTTGGTAGCCTCGTGGAGGGGTTTGGCATATAGTCCGAAGTTCGGAATCCATATACGACAAAACCCTGCCTCTCCCAGGAATTCTCTAACCTGTTTCCTAGTCCGGGGGTAGGGATGGAGCAAATGGCTTCTTTGCATTCCACCTCTAACCTCCGGAGACCTTTTTTTTCCAAACGAAATCCCATGCACTTAACACTGGCTGAGCCTTTTTCCCAAAACCTTGTAACCTTTATCACAAAACAAAGCTATAACAAAGCCTTAGTTCCTCTCAAACATTCTTCTCTACTATCTGTTCAAAGAACACGCAACAAACAAAGCATCTTAGGTTATAATGACACAAAACCACACTGGTCCCACAAAACTCACAAAACACACCTTGAGTCTGGATAGGGGAGGTCTTGCCTTCCCCTTTTCCTTTCCATTAGGATGCCAATTTCCATTTGGGAACCACCTGTAACTATAACTCTATTCCTTCCAGTCATCCCATTGTTTTCTGCCATACACTAACATTCTTCCACCCATTCTGGATCCTTTCGCACAACCTCACACAGATACACAAACTCTTAACCTCTTAAAGTGTAAACAGGATCAAGTGAACCTTCGGAAAGTCACTGGGGAGTGAAGGGGAATGAGGGCCACTCTATCTCACGCGACACACGCAACTTGCATGCCTTTATTCCTTTCTATTATCCGCCTGCAAAGCTTCCAATAAGCTATAGTGTCATGCACTTTATGTTCTTCTCATACACACACAAATAACAGCCATATACATTTTCATACAATCATGCATTTTCACTCTTGTAGGGCACAATGCCTCAGCTCCCATTTCTGTTCATTTTATATAGATATTCCTGGAAACTCAAATTCATCATCTTCTCTCAGAAAAACCAGCCCATGCTTCATCCAATGCAGGATCAACCAATCCAATTGCAACCGGACCCCTACTGGGCTGGTTAACAGCTCCACGGTTCTGTCTCCTTCCTTTCCAACTTCCACTTCCATTTTGCACTTTCCTATTCTGTCCTCCTCCAAGATCCACCTTACAATCCGCCGCCCAGTGCCTTTGCTTGTGGCACCGTGCGCATTTATTCTTTCCAAGCTCATGCCCTAACACAGCGGCTATAACCTTGGCCCTACGAGACACCGCTGCCTCTTCCCGTTTGGCTTGCACGGCCTCCCGGGACAAATAAACCTGATTTGCTATTTCCATTATCCTCTCCAAAGTCAAATGAGTCAATCTAGCATCCTTTTGTAACCTTCTCCGTATATCCGGCCAACATTGGCTGGCAAAAACACTCTTCAGCACTATCCTTCCTTCAGCTCGATCACTAGGATCATCCATATCATAAGGAGAAAACTCCTCAAATGCTTCCCTGAGCCTTTCTAGAAATGCTACTGGACTTTCATTCTGCTCCTGCTCCATCTGGTAGATCTTTCTCAAATTTGGAACTCTTGGAGTCCCTTTTTCCAGGGTACAAACATTCAGGTTCTGATACAGCCTCAATGAGTTTCTACCATTTACTATACTCAGATCCCCTTGAGGGTCTACTCTCACTGGGAACACTTTCTCTTGGTATACATCCACAACATCCAAACTTCCAAACAGTGCACTGAGCACAAACACAAACCAAATACAGCATCCAAACCACCAAACACAAATCCAAACCAAACACAGCATCCAAACCTCCAAACAAGGCACCATTTCTGCCTCGGCTGTGTACTCCTTCAATTGCTCAAAGTTATTCAACATACATCGGAGGGGGGTCATTGGCCCTCCTGTCCCTTTCGATTCTTTCCCACCCATTGGGGTACGCGGATTTGACCCTGGCCCGCACAGCCGGAAGATCAACGGTCTTCCTCCGCTTTCCCACTGGACGTGAAAGATTATTTTCCTAGTGGAGTATGTCCCCAGACCGTGGTCGGACCATCCTTGCACGTCTTGCTACTAGGGCCTGCCTCCGGACCTGGTCGGATTCCCCTTGCAGGTCTTTCCCAGAGCTCTCTTCCCTTTGGGGTTCTCTTGGTTCCCAAGGGATTCCTACGGGACCCAGAACTGCTTCTACAATTTAAAACTCTCCCTCCCCGCAATGCTAAACAACAAGCGGTTTTAAGAGGTATACTTGCCTAATTCTCGTTCCGTCCCGCGGCGGCCGGCCGACTTTCCCAACGGTGGTTGTCTCACAACTTCTGTTTTGGAGGAGAGCACGCCTTTCCTTCGCTCGGGTGCCGCGAAGGGAACCACCGGTCTTTACCTCTATTGAGAGGCCGTGCGCACGTCTCGGCGCGGACCGTACGCAGCACCCCGGAAGGGGGAAGCGGACACGCCTTGCTCCCAAGAGCAGCTCCGAGTGGGCTACAACGGAACCTTGGCAACTAAAAAACACTACAAAGCCCAAAATTTCATCACTACAAAGCCCATAATTTCATCCCGGACGAGCCCCCAGAAATGTAAGGGGTGATTTGGGCGTCCCCCAGACATTTATACATTACCCGAGTTCGCCAAGCCGCTATGAGACCATTCAAGAGCCCAAAATAGTTGAGGACAAAACACCTTTATTAGGTAGCTACCGACAGACAGGGCAACACGGGCTGTTGCTGATCCAAACTGTCTGTCCAGAGCTAATCAGCCCCGGACAATATATACCCTACTTGTTTACTACATTTCTAGTTCCCCTTTCTGAACTTCTAGTTCCCCATTCTGAACTGGGCTTTACTGGAAAAACCACAAACACTTCCTGAGTTGTAAACAACTTCGGGATATTGCCCAATCATGAACTGTAGAATATTTCAACAGGTGCAGCAAAAAGTACATGTATTGCATACATTGCATAAATTTCTCAGAATCAACTGATTATTGCTAAACATAGAACATCTGCTATCTGTCGCAAGACAGCCAGTTGCAAACTTTTATCTTTAATTCAGAGGGGAGACTGGTCTTCTAAGTTCCAATCAGACAGGCATTCCAAAATGGAGTCACTTTGGTTCAGTGACCCCTTCAATGTGAAAAAACTAGAAGATACGCTAAGTTCCCAGATGAAAAACCTCTTATGTTTTTATTTCCCAAGAACCTTTTTTTTTCTCAAAGATTCCAGAATCTTCCCATTTAAATCACCCACAAACAGCCCGCAGGAGAGATAGTTTATATTGACACATCAATCTGATCCCAAACATACTTCTCTTAGTAGGATTTTAAAGAACAAAAGACAACAACCACTGAGGTGACTATATAGTAACTATAATTGCCCATTTCAGCACTGATTGGAGCAAATCAAGGAAACCAATATCCCAGTGAATACTGATGAACTCTAGGGACCTCATCACATGGACCTTGGGAAGCATTGGGGACCGTCTATCTAGCAAACGTACTGTTAGATCCCCAATCATCCCATTTCAAGTTCTGTCTTCCCATCACACATGTTTCTCTATTCAGGTTTTATTTTGTTGTTGCCTGTGTTTGTTACCATCATATGGAGAATTCTTTTCTCTGCCCTCTCCATATTTTTTTTTTCATCAGGAAAAACTTAAATATCTGAAAGCCAAAAAATCCTTTACCCTGACCAAAACCCCTAACATTCAATGAGACAGGAAACCGTTTTTAAAACTCTTATTTCAATGGGATCCCTTACCCTCCCCAAAGCCCTAAACACCAGAGGAGGTGTTTCCTCCCATGTCACAATTTTAAAACATTCCTTTTAATGGGATATTCCATTCTTCTGTTTCAATTCCTCCCCTTGAGGATATCAACAGAATTTTAACTCCACTTTTAACATTTATTTCAATGGAATAGTCCTTCCACATTTAACCTTCTTTCAGTTTGGTGGTCTCCCTCTTGGAAGGTCCATACATGCGGTTTCAAATATCTATTTAGACATGAAACACAATGAACAAGTGTGGACCAATGGCTTTGCCAACCTAATCTACATTGCAAAATGACTGTAATAATAAAATGGTGTGGGAAAGAGAACTACCTCAAATAGGTCCGTAGCCAGGATTTTGATTCAGGGGGTGCTGGGATTTTGATTTGGGGGGGGGGGGGAGCTGAGTCTGGGTGGGAGAGGATCTACCCTAGCAAACCTTTCGTATTGTTATCCCAATACCCCCATGCAAATGGGATATATTGTGTATGGCGATCAGATCATGATATGAATAAACATAACAGTTTAAATAATAAATTTAAGGCCTTCTCATAGACCACTCTGATTTCGGGGGGGGGGGGGGTGAAGCCCCTCAAGCCCCCCCTCCCAGCTACATGCCTGACCTCAAACTACTTCATAAGGAATTGTGGATATTTATTAGTCACAAAAAGTTGTGGACTGTTTTTGAGATTGTACATAATGAAAAATATATTATAAATGAGTATTCCTCAACTGTATCTATGACTAAAAAGTCATAACACCTATTAACAATATTTTGAACTTAGTTCCATATATACAGTTACATTAATGATACCCTTTCTCTGCTTCATACAGAAACAGTGCTAGAAGCTCATATTACATTCAGTTATCATAATGAACAGATGAAATAATTAGTGTATTCTCAGGCTAAAACAGAGCTTAGAAGATAGATTCTTGAGACTATGGTTTCGTCTACACTGCCATAGAACAGTTTGAAACTACATTATATGGTCAGTGTAGACCAGGCATGGAGAAACTTCAGCTCTCCAGGTATTTTGAACTTCAACCCCCACAATTCCTAATAGTTGGTAGGCTGTTAGGAGTTGTGGGAGTTGAAATCCAAAATACTTGGAGGGCTGAAGTTTGCCCATGCCTGGTCTACACTGACCATATAATTCAGCTTCAAACTGTGTTGTATGGCAGTGTGTGATATTGGCAGAACCTTGATAGCAGTCAAAGTCACTCACAAGAGAATATTGGGAATATTAATGCCAGTTTATTACACTACAGCAAGGGTATTAAAAAAAGAAAATGCAGGCAAACTTTCAGTTCAATATTCCACTGACACCCCCCCCCCCCCCAAGTTCACAAAAATTACTTCAAGCAGCTTCCAGGTCCAGGCTGAGCTGGTTTTCATAATTAGTCTCTTCTCAGGCTATGGCCAGATTACACTATGTAACAAAATTTGAAAAAGAAATTCTGTTTCTGGTTTGAAAGTGTTGTTCCCATGTTGTTCCCATTGTTCCCATTTAAAGGAGAAAGGAGATTCCACCTGAACATCAGGAAGAAATTCCTCACTGTGAGGGCTGTTCGGCAGTGGAACTCTCTCCCCCAGACTGTGGTGGAGGCTCCTTTGGAAGCTTTTAAGCAGAGGCTGGATGGCCATCTGTCGGGGTGCTTTGAATGCGATTTCCTGCGATTTCCTGCTTCTTAGCGGGGGGTTGGACTAGATGGCCCATGAGGTCTCTTCCAACTCTACTATTCTATGATTCTATGATTCTAATTGTGTGGTGCCTTCTTTGAAAGTAGTTGTTATACTCTAGAAACTTCATTTTTGTGGTTGCCACCAACTATATTGAATTGGTTGAGACTTAAGATATTCATTGAACAATTGTAGCAAAATGTGCTGCAGGATGTCCTAATAAACCTTTTGCATGTTTTTATGACAGAACCAATTAGGAAATGACATTTAGAATCCAGGAACAAAAACCATGCTGGGCAGATGCTATGCATTCTTTGGACTCATGGCATGGAGGTGTTCTGGTATCTTAGAATGGTTAATGAAAATGGTGGATATAATGAATATGAACTGTCTTACACAGTATTTGAAAAGACATCAAGACATGACTACTAAAGCTACAGATTGGACTTTATTTGAAGAATATTTGAAACAAGAAAAAAGAAGACGATTTTATAATGCAAGGAGAAGATATGGATAGATAAATCAAAGATGGAGTATGAGAAAATAAAAAACAGATATGAAACAATATAAGAGGAGTAAATACCTGGATGAAGGTGATTGGAAGTCAACAATACGCATCTAATGCAGTAGTTCTCAACCCAGGGTCCCCAGATGTTTTTGGCCTCCAACTTCAAGAAATCTCAGCCAATTTATCAGCTGTTAGGATTTCTGGGAGTTGAAGGCCAAAAACATCCGGGGATCCCAGGTTGAGAAGCACTGCCCTATTGTATCTATTATACTTCTTTATTATATTGTAGTAGTTGTGCCCGGCCACGCATTGCTGTGGCAAAGTATGGTGGTATGGAAAATAAAGTATTGAGGAATTGGTGGTAGTTAAGGTAAAGGGTAAAGGTTTTCCTCTGACATTAAGTCCAGTCATGTCTGACTCTGGGGGTTGGTGCTCATCTCCATTTCTAAGCCGAAGAGCTGGCATTGTCCGTAGCCTCCTCCAAGGTCATGTGGCCGGCATGACTGTATGGAGTGCTGTTACCTTCCCACCGGAGGAGTACCTATTCATCTACTCTCATTTACATGTTTTTGAACTTCTGGGTTGGCAGAAGCTGGGGCTAACAGTGGGGGCTCTCTCAGCTCCCCCAATTCAAACCTGTGGCCTTTCAGTCCAGAAGTTCATTAGCTCAGCGCTTTAACACGCTGCTCAATCGGGATATTATTTCCTAAAGATTGTGAATATAAAATATTTCTGGATCTTTTTGTTTGTTGGAGGCAAGTATGAATGCTGCAATTAGGGAAAATGATAAGCATGTAATTACCTTGCAGCTTTAAAGCCTGGCTGTTTCCTCCCTGAGTGAATTTTTTGTTGGGAGGTATTAGCTGGCCCTGATTGTTTCCTGTCTGGAATTCCCTTGGTTTCAGAGTAGTGTTGTTTGCGATATTTTATGTGCTTCTACTGTCTGTGGCCCTCAGAAAACAGAGGATTTGCCAGACTTTGGTGATGGGAATACTTTGTTGGGAGGTGTTAGCTGGCCCTGATTATTTCCTGTGTGGAATTCCCCTGTTTTCAGAGTGTTGTTCTTTATTTAGTGTTATGATTTTAGAGATTGTATTGTTCTGTTTTATTATACCACAGTAATTTTTATATATTCAGATTTTAGTGTTTTTGAATACTTGGAGCCAGATTGTATTCATTTTCACAGTTCACAGCAACACAATAATAACAAAATCAAGCAATACCTGATCCGAAATACTGGCTGAACACCAGAAAAATTGAAGAAGCTTTGGAAATCATGAAAGAACAAATTACAGCAAGAGCCAGAAAAATTGAAAGGTATAAAGCCAGAATCATCAAGTTCAGACAAAATCAATTGTTTCAATCAGACCAAAGATGGTTCTACCAGAGTCTGAACCAAACAACAGAAACAGTAACCATAAAGCCAGAGAAAACTGCAACAATGAAGTTCTGGAAAGAACTTTGGGAAAATAATAAGGACTACAACAAAAATGCTGGGTGGATAAAGGCGTTTGAAGGAAAATTCTCACAGAACAAAATGGAACAGATGGAAATAACAACTGAAATGATCAGCAAACGAGTGCAAAAAGTCAAGAACTGGACATCGCCTGGTAGTGATCAACTTCATGGAGTTTGGCTCAAACATCTGATTACTTTACATGGAAAAATGGCCCAACAATTCAATGAGATGCTGCAGAAAGGAAGTATCAGTGAATGGCTAACAACTGGAAGTGCATACTGTCAGGGTATTGTGTATTGTGAAATGTTAAAATCAATCTGGATTCAGCAATTATGGAGTTAATGAGAGTCTGCTATGATTGATGTATCACAGGACCAATGGGGTCAAGTGTGTTTTGACCGGGACGTACTATCTTGGTTCCTGTGGAATGCGAGGGAGTAAGTTTTCCTGTGTAGAGCGGAGAACAGCGATGAGCAATGTGCTGTGTGTGTGTGTGCATGGTGCTTTCGGCAAGCACTCATGGAGGAGAAAGGACTGATTTGCTCTATCTGTAAATAGATCATGTAAATAAAGTTGTTTGCCGTTGGACTACCAACTGAACCCTCATCTACTGGAATGAGTTTGTCCAGTGCTGTTTTCCACACGGGGAAACAGTCTGGAGAGAAGGAGGCAGACCGGGATGGTGAATTTTTTGGATTTCGACTCTGCTACCCATCATCCCCGCTGACATCGGGTTATGGGCCCAGGCCTCCACGCTTCCTGCTGCGCAGTGGATGGAGATGCTGATGGCTGGTGAGCTTTCAGCAACTGTGCGGCCGTGAGAGGGATTCCAGAGACGGAGGGGACCCGAAAGAGAGCTCCAGTGAAGCTGCAGGAGAAGATTGTGACCGCCTGAGTCTGCACTTGAGTAAGTGGCAGTACGGCTTATCTCGGGGACCGAGGGTCACGGAGGCAGCTGATTCACCGGGAGCTTGGGGTGTTGAATCTTGATGGCTGAGATGGCTGGGAAAAGCTTCATTTCCAGCATGGAAAAGCTATCTGATGAAAATTATGCTTCGTGGTCAGTAATGATGCGGTCTTTGCTGGCATCAGAAGATTTGGAGAGTACCCTAGATGGAAGAGATCAAAATGCTGAGCACAGAAGGAAAGCCAAAGCATATTTGATACTGTGCCTCCAACCAAACCAACTTGTCCATGTGAGAAATAAGGACACTCCTGAAGAGATTTGGCAAGCTTTAAGAAATGTCCATCAGAGGGAGACTTGCATGTCTCAAATGATTTGGACTAAGAGGCTGTTTCCAGCAAAACTTGTTCAGGGCCAAGATGTCAGAAAACATTTGGACAATGTAAAGCAATTATTGATTGGAGCTGAGGAAAGAGGCCTACAATATTCTGAAGCACAGAAGTGTTATCTGGTGCTGTGCAGCTTGTCTGAGGACTGGGACTTTCTGGTACATTATTTCCAGAATGTGAGAGTCCAGGATTTAACTTTGGATTCAGTGTGTGGGAGAATCCAACAAGAAGTGGACCGGAGGGCATTTGAACAAGCCCAAAAGCAGACGATGGCACAGTGCGACCAGGAGGGGGCGCAAGTGGCCAGCTTTGGTCCAGATGGTGTTCCTGGGAATTATGAGGAGGTTGCAGTACATCAGGTCAAAACACGGTGGTGTTTTGTCTGCAACAGGCCGGGGCATTTTGCCAGGAGTTGCCCAAACAACAAGGCAAGAAGTTCTCGTGGGAACAGAGGGGCTAGGAATTTGTCAACAACAACTAAGCCCCAAGTGTTTATGGCTGCGGTGAATGGAAGGATCACCGAAAAGAACAAGTGGTATTTGGACTCAGGTTGTACACACCATGTTGTTACAAATCTTAAACTTTTGAAAAACAGAAGGGATGTGTCTGGAACAGCAGTGACTTTGGCTGATGGAACTGAGAGGAAGTTCAACAAATGTGGCACTGTATTCATCCCTTGCTTGAATGTGGATTGGGAAAATGTACTCTACATCCCAGAATTAAGTTCTAATTTGTTAAGTGTGGCTACCTTAACCGAGAATGGATATAGAGTAATTTTTAGCGGAATCTAGTGCTATATACAGAGAGATGGACGAGTAGTTGCAAAAGGTGTAAAAAGGAACAAAATGTATATGATGTTTGACAAAAATAACTTTCCAGATGGGGCACAAGTTTATTGTGTGAAACAGAAGATTATGCATGACAGGTGTATCCATCATCTTCACAGAGCGATGGGTCATGCACGTGTAGAGGTGCTCAGAAAAACTTTAGAAATATGCACAGATTTTGAGTGTGAGAAATGTGAAAATTTATTAGACTGTGCAGTTTGTTCAGAGATGGGAATTGAATCAAAAGAGCATCCTAAAAGAATTAAGACCCAGGAAATGTTTGAAATGGTCCATCTATATGTAACAGAATCTGATGTAAAAAGCCAGGGAGGTTCTCAATTTACTTTGCTGTTAGTAGATAGACACACAAGATTTGGTTATATTTACTTCCTTAAGGATTTGAAGGAAGCTGTTGTAAAGGTGTCTAATTGGATAGACATGGTTCAAAGGGTCTATGAACAGCATGTAGGTCAAATAGTTTTTGACAAAGGTGTTAATGTGTGTAATGAAGAGATGAAGAAAATGTTGAGTGAAAGGAATATAGGATTTAAAAATGTAAAGTCAAATAAGTCAAATGAAGAAGGCGTGGCTCAAAATAGGATGAAGCAAATTCTTCACATGAATGAGTGTTTAATTAGAGATTCCAAAAGCTCAACTAAGAATTGGCCAGAGTGTTCACACACAAGTAATTACATTTTAAACAGGTTATGGGATGAGGAATTGGATGACATCCCATTTCGGAGAATGTACAAAAAAACCCCAAATATAGGATATCTAAAAGTATATGGTCAAAATGCTAATGCATTAGTTCCAGCCAACCAAAGGAAAAAGGGTGAGCCTAAGTGGAGAAGGATGCAGTTTTTAGGCTACTACCAAGACAAGCTTAAATTTCACAGTGGTCTTGGGAGGCTTATTTTCTCAAAGAAGGCGTTCTTTGAGAAGGATGAAGGCTGGGACAGGTTGCATTTGAACAAAGAGATGTTGTTTAATAACAATTCCACCAAGGAAGCGGAGGTACAGAAAGCTTCAGGTGGAGGGGGTTCTGTTGTTGAAAAGGATATGCAACGAACCATTAAGGAGGAGATGGTTACTCCAGTGAAACATGGGGAAGTACAGACTCCCCAGAAGAGAGGGGGTAAAGGGAAAAAATCACCTAAGCTTGAGAGTGAAGAGCAGGTGACAGAAAAAAGTGAAGATATGTCTCTTCTTGAGACTGAGATTGAATCAGTTGATCAGTGGTCTCCAACTTGTCAATTGGCACGGGTGTTGCCAAAGCGCAAGAGATGCAAAAACATTGTGCCTGTTTATTAGTCTGAACGGAAGTTGAAATATGTATATATGTTCAGAGAGAGTTAAATCAGTTTTGTGAATAATTGTGATGAAAAATAAAGATGTAAAAGAGATAGAGAGTGAGAGAAAGAACTCTCTAGAGTTTTTTGGGTGAAGTTTGATTATGTAATGAATTGGTTTTAAGAAATTGGATTTTAAGAGAAATTGAAATCCATGGTTAAGCCAGCAGTGGTTGTAATATAACCTGGCAGCATCAAATGAATCTATGTGGCACAATGAATTAAGTTTTCAGAGGTTGGGAAAACTATTGATTAATGAAGTGACGCATCAGTGTATTAGGTTATGGTTCTGGCATCGATTGTGTTAATAAAGATGCAAGAAGAGAGTTGATGTATTGTGATCAAAACAATTTACATGTGACTGAAAATGACTGTATGTATACATGTTTTTATCTTGTGGAAGTTCAAGAGAGATTGATCAAATGTGTAGAGTGTTAAAGTATATGTAGAGAATTGATTTGAACATTTCGGAGGGGAATTGTCACTGAACCCTCATCTACTGGAGTGAGTTTGTCCAGTGCTGTTTTCCACACGGGGAAACAGTCTGGAGAGAAGGAGGCAGACCGGGATAGTGAATTTTTTGGATATCAACTCTGCTACCCATCATCCCCGCTGATACAAAAGGATCCAGCAAAAGGAGCAGCACCAGGAAACTACAGGCCAATAACGTGTCTGCCCACTATGTTTAAACTACTGACTGGCATCATAGCTGACAAAGTTCAAGATTATCTTGAAGAAAAAAACATCTTGCCAGATGAACAGAAAGGCAACAAACAGAAAAGCAGGGGCACAAAAGACCACTTATTGATTGACAAAATGATTCTGGAAAACTGTAAGAGCCGAAAAGCTAATCTTAACATGACATGGATTGACTACAAAAAGGCCTTCGACTCACTCCCACACAGTTGGATCATCATGTGCCTGGACAGCATCGGGATTTGTAAACATGTTGGCACCTTTATTGAAAACATGATAGAGCACTGGAAAACTGAACTGTTTGTTGGAAATGAAAGCTATGGACTTGTCAACATCGGAAGAGGAATTTTCCAGGGAGATTCATTGTCCCCTCTGCTTTTCATTATTGCCATGATCCCTCTGTCATCTTACAAAAAACAAATCTCGGCTACCAAACATCTAAGAAATCTCACAAAATTTCACATCTGATGTACATGGATGACCTGAAGCTGTATGGGAAAACGGAAACCAAAATCCAGTCTCTGACCAACACTGTCTGAATTTTTAGCACTGATATCAGCATGGAGTTTGGTTTGGACAAATGTTTGACAGTGGCATTGAAGAAAGGAAAAATCATTGAAAGTGAGGGCCTAAATAAGCCTGATGGCCAAACAATAAAGTGTCACCTGTCACAGTAATTCGCAGTGTAGCAGCAGTTGTATGTTGTCAATGGTTAACACAGGCTTGGCTTTCACTCTAGGCAGACACCAACTCAGAACAGAGCAAGATCTCAACTGACTCAATCAGTAATGTACAAACACACTTGAGTCTGGATACTCCCCAGGTTTTAGCCACACATCAAGGTCAACACAGCTTCTCAGACATTACTTACTTACTTAGGCGATCCCTCGACGTTCGAGGACGATGGTCTTCCAACCTTGGTATCTTGGGCGTGTGTTCTTAGGTGACTGAAGAGACCGATTCTTGACCCGCATATTCTCCCGCAGTGAGGACATCGGTTTCCAGGTGGAAGGCGGTCCCGGTCGGGGTTAGCTTGACGCTCCTTCCTCTTGGCACGTTTCTCCCTTAAGCCCTCCGTTCGTGCCTCTTCAAACTCCGCAGCACTGCTGGTCACAGCTGACCTCCAATTAGAGCGCTCAAGGGCCAGGGCTTCCCAGTTCTCAGTGTCTATGCCACAGTTTTTAAGGTTGGCTTTGAGCCCATCTTTAAATCTCTTTTCCTGCCCTCCAACATTCCGTTTCCCATTCTTGAGTTCAGAGTAGAGGAGCTGCTTTGGGAGACGGTGATCGGGCATTCGGACAACGTGGCCAGTCCAACGGAGTTGATGGCGTAAGAGCATCGCTTCAATGCTGGTGGTCTTTGCTTCCTCAAGCACGCTGACATTTGTCCGCCTGTCTTCCCAAGAGATTTGCAGGATTTTCCTGAGACAACGCTGATGGAAACGCTCCAGGAGTTTGGTGTGACGTCTGTACACAGTCCACGTTTCGCAGGCATAGAGCAGGGTTGGGAGGACAATGGCTTTATAAACAAGCACCTTGGTCTCTCTACGGATGTCCCGGTCATCGAACACTCTCTGCTTCATACGGAAAAATGCTGCACTCGCAGAGCTCAGGCTAATGTCTGAGCTCTCAGACATTAACCCTTTACAGACTATAGCATACTCTGGATAACGCAACCTGTATGCAATACATGCCAGACACAAATTTCATTTAAACACTACCAATACACAAATCCCACATTAACAATCCCCCCTCTTTAAATGTAATTTTGTCTCCTTAAATATATATATATCACCTAAGCACATATGAATCAACTTATTGTACATTCATTACATCTCATGGTTTTTACACACTGAATGTCTTATAACACTTTTCTTTAAACTAGGCAATCACATACAATCTTTACACAGTTGTTTCTTACACTCTATATACACAGGGAACATCTCATTACTCTTAGACAATTATACATGAACACAAATCTCTACTTCAGATGCATTCTTTCAAGACTTTACTGTTACACTTGATCAATAACAATCAACTATTTCATATCCACCACTACCAACATAGTCTTTTCCAACAGGTGACATGTGGAACTTCGTTGGATCAGACAAATACGGTACTAGCGCACATCTTTTTCTTTCTTTCTTTCCTACACTCACGTGTACATCTTCTGTTATCTCTTGTTTTATTTGCTTAGTTGTTACTTTACCTTTCGGTGTTCCAATACTAGCCTTCTTTTGTGTACTCATCTCATGTTCACTACCTGATGTAACTTTCTTAGGTGTTTCAGATTCAGATTTAACTAGATGCTGTTTCTCACTTGTAACAATGTCTCTAGCTTTCTGGAAACCATGCAGTTGTTCCGAATTTGAATGAATCTCTTTCCAATCTCTAGGTCTTTCAAAATAAGCTATTCTGGATATTTTGACTGTTTGTGGTGGATCTAAAAACTTGTAAGACCTTTTGTAATATCCAATGAAAGTCATTTCCTTATGCCTTTGCTTCTTTTGGGTCCTTTCTTTTGCTGGAATTAATACATTTGCTCTCTGACCAAAAATTCTTAGAAATTTGTAATTTGGAACATAATTATACACTTTCCTTCTCTGTCATAAACATAACAATAGATCCCTTTAAAATTCACTTTATACTGGTGGTCTGTTAAGGTAGCAACACTTAGCAGATTGGATTTCATTTCAGGTACATACAAAACTCTCTCCCAATATACTCTCAAACAGGGAATATAACAAGTGCCAAATTGAGAAAACAATTTAAATGACCCATCAGCCAAAGTAACAATCGCTCTTTCTGTTGACTGCACATTTCTCAGACAAGAAAGATTGTTCGTGATATGATGAGTTGCACCTGAGTCCAGCACCCACTTGTTGTTTTGTCTAGTATCCGTGTCTTCATTTGCAGCCATCATCACCGTAGGTCCAGAGAAGTTGCTAGATGTACCTCTGCTCCTGTTGAAACCTCTGGAACGCTGTCCTCGTCCTCTGTCCTGTTGTCCCTTGCTTCGGCAGTCTCTGGCTAGATGCCCTGGCTTGTTGCAAACAAAACAATTTCATACAGCTGACACACGCACATCTGCAGACACGGGCTCCATTTCTTTCGGCTCCATTTGGGACGACTCCCCCTTGCTCCTGCAGCCTCCAGCCGACTCCTGCTGAAAGAAATGCCGGTTCTGTTCCTCAAGCACTCTCGCACACACTAGATCTAAACTCAAATCTTGAGATGGCACAGCTTGCAGTGAATACAGCAGATGGTCTCAGTCACTAGTCAGGCTAGACATCATGATGTATGCCTGATGCTCTTTGGTTATTTGAACACCTCTGGCTTGGCATTCTAGGAACAATTCTTTCATCTTCTTCACATGCTGTCTTACATCTCCACATTCAGACAGCTTTGCTCTGTATAGCTTCTTTGTCCAGATGACTTTTCCTAGTGTACTTTCTCTCTGGTGCACATTCCTGAGAGCTTGCCACACTTCTACAGCAGTTTGTAGATGTTGTACATGAACTAATTGATCTGGCATTATGCTCAGGATCAAATTTGCCAGCCCTCTTTCATTTTTCTCTCTGTCTGCTTCTGTTCCTAAGATTGTCTTCTGCAGCCCTTCTCTCACTAGCAAATGCTGCATATACACAGACCATTCTTTATAATTATGGTCATTTAATTTCTCAAAAGTCATAAATAAGTTTGAGGCAGCCATCCTCTCACCTTCTGGAGACCCTCGCTCTCGAGTTTCAGCCCAGCCACTGATGGTTCCACACTTTCAGCAGCGTCTGGCTGTCTCCCCCTCAAGCTTCTGGATTTATGGCTCCACACTTCTCACTTCTAGCCATCAATCAGTCAGGCTTCAGCACGCCCCGCTGCGCTGCTCTGCTTCTCCAGGAATCAATCTTCCTCCGAAGACACACCAGATTCACACTCAAGCAGGCTCACCAAAACAGCAGGTCTTGTCTCTGGTCACACTCGCAACTCCAACTTTCTCTCCACTCCAAACTCCAGAACTCTGGTCCAGTCTAGGTACTGGTGTCTGGGAACTGGTCAGTCTGGTCAAACTGGTCTGGGATCTGGGCCCATAACCAATTGTCAGAGTAATTCGCAGCGTAGCAGCAGTTGTATGTTGTCAATGGAACGCAGAACGAAGAGACGTCAGAAACAATGTTAAAAAATATATACAAAGCTTTACTTTACAAGACAAACAGAATTGCAGACAAACACAGGCTTGGCTTTCACTCTAGGCAGACACCAACTCAGAACAGAGCAAGATCTCAACTGACTCAATCAGTAATGTACAAACACACTTGAGTCTGGATACTCCCCAGGTTTTGGCCACACATCAAGGTCAACACAGCTTCTCAGACATTAACCTTTTACAGACTATAGCATACTCTGGATGACGCAACCTGTATGCAATACATGCCAGACACAAATTTCATTTAAACACTACCAATACACAAATCCCACATTAACATCACCAACCAGAGGCCTATAAATATCTGGGCATACTACAGCTGGACAACATCAAGCATGAACATGTGAAAACTGTGGTCAGCAAAGAATAGACACAAAGGGTCAGAAAAATTATCAAAAGCAAGCTCAATGGAGGCAACACCATCAAGGCCATAAACACCTGGGCCATACCTGTCATAAGATATACTGGCATCATAAACTGGACACAAGCGGAACTGGACAATTTAGACAGAAAAACAAGAAAACTCATGACCATTCATCATTCACTGCACCCTCACAGTGATGTTGACCAGCTATGTCTGCCTAAAAGGTTAGGGGGCAGAGGACTCTTACAAGTAAAACAATCAGTCAAAGAAGAACATGCCCTGGCAGATTATGTAAACCTGCTTTGATTGAAGTAAAAAATCAGAAACTCCTCAAAGCACAGCAGACAAAAAACCAGTACAAGAAAACCGCACTACAAACTAGAGCTGACAGCTGGCACAACAAAACATTGCATGGAAAGTTCCTTGACAAAATTGAAGGAAAAGCTGATAAGGAGAAGACCTGGCTCTGGCTCACAAATGAGACACTGAAAAAGGAGACAGAAGGCCTGATCCTTGCATTCCAGGAGCAAGCCATCAGAACAAATGCAATTAAGGCCAAGATCGAAAAATCAATTGATGACCCAAAATGCAGACTGTGCAAGGAAACCGATGAAATCATTGATCATATCCTCAGCTGCTGTAAGAAAATCGCACAGACAGACTACAAACAGAGGCACAACCATGTGGCCCAAATGATCCATTGGAACTTATGCCTCAAGTACCACCTGCCAGCAGCAAAGAACTGGTGGGATCACAAACCTGCAAAGTATTGGAAAATGAACATGCAAAGATACTGTGGGACTTCAGAATCCAGACTGACAAAGTTCTGGAACACAACACACCAGACATCACAGTTGTGGAAAAGAAAAAGGTTTGGATCATTGATGTTGCCATCCCAGGTGACAGTCGCATTGACGAAAAACAACAAGAAAAACTCAGCCGCTATCAGGCCCTCAAGATTGAACTTCAAAGACTCTGGCAGAAACCAGTGCAGGTGGTCCCGGTGATGATGGACACATTGGGTGCCCTGCCAAAAGATCTCAGCCGGCATTTGGAAACAATAGACATTGACAAAATTACGATCTGCCAACTGCAAAAGGCCACCCTGCTGGGATCTGCGCGCATCATCCAAAAATACATCACACAGTCCTAAATGCTTGGGAAGTGTTCGACTTGTGATTTTGTGATACGAAATCCAGCATATCTATCTTGTTTGCTGTGTCATAAAATAATAATAATAATAATAATAATAATAATAATAATAATAATAATAATAATAATAATAATAATGACTTTGGTAATACACACTGCTTCACTCCCTTCTCAGCTTCCTTTCTGGAAGAATCGTTTCTTGGGAGATGTTAGCTGGCCCTGATTGTTTCCTGTGTGGAATTTCCAATTTCCCTGCTTTTAGAGTGTTGTTCTTTATTTACTGTGCTGGTTTTAGAGATTATATTGTTCTGTATTATTCTATCACAGTAATTATTTCATATTACAGTAGAATCTCACTTATCCAACATTCGCTTATCCAGTCTTCTGGATTATCCAACGCATTCTGTCTTTTATTAGTCAATGTTTTTGTAGTCAGTATTTTAAATTCATTGTGATATTTTGGGGGTAAATTTGTAAATACAGTAATTACTACATAGCATTACTACGCATGGAACTACCTTTTCTGTCAAATTTGTTGTATAACATGATGCTTTGGAGCTTAATTTGTAAATGATGACCTAATTTTATGTTTAATCAGCTTTTCCTGAATCTCTTCTTATTATCCAACATATTCACTTATCCAATGTTCTGCCAGCCTGTTTATGTTGGATAATTGAGACTCTACTTATATTGATAATGTTATATTATCTGCTTAGAACTGGATTATATGAGGCCCCTTCTACACAGCTGGATAAAATGCACACTGAAGTGGATTATATGGCAGTGTGGAGTCAAGATAATCCAGTTCAAAGCAGATAATATAAGATTCTAAATGGGTTATATAGCTGTGTGGAAGGGCCTTGAGTCTACACTGCCATATAATCCAGTGCAAATTAGATAATATGTGGAAGAGACCTAAGTGAGGCCTAACTCTGCCTGTCCCCTGGGCTGAGTAGGTTGCTAGGAGACCAAGTGGGTGGAGCTTAGCCTTCTAACTGGCAGCAATTGGATAAAAACATTTATTCCTCTCCCTGTAATTAAGACTTTATTTTTCTTTTCTTTTTGTTGTATCAACCTAGAGCTGTGGATGATGGGTTGTATTGTCAAATTTCGAGGTTGGGGGGCCTGTAGTTTTGCTGGCTGCCCTGATTCCATCACTCTTATATATATAAACAAATCCAAGTCAAAAATCATGGTGTTCGGAAAGCACCCATCTAGACACAAATGGGTTCTAGATGCAGAGGGCATAGAACAGGTTAGCTCTTTTACATACCTAGGCTTAGTATACTCAGAGACTGGCTCTTGGCTGGCACACTCCCAATCTTGCGCGACCAAATCTAGGGCACGCTCCAACACACTGACAAGATTGCTAACCCACAGATATCCTGGCTCTTTAACTCCAATAATCAAAGTTTATAAAGCAAAAATCCTCCCCATAATATTATATGGAGCAGAAATCTGGGGCCTAACCAGATTACGAATATTGGAACAAACACAATCAAAATGTTTAAGACAGATCCTTGGCGTTGACACTAAAACCACGGCTGCTGCAGTCAGAGCAGAGTTAGAAATATATTCTATTGAAGGACTTGCCAAAATCAGGGCCTTTAATTACTGGGCTAAAATAAAAAATCTCGAAAATAACAGACTCCCAAAATTGTGCTTCTTAGAACAATCGAATGGCCAAACCCAAGATTCATGGGCAGAACAACTAACTAGGTATCTCCACATCTGTGGATTACAAATTACTTCCTTAGGCCAGAATAGGGAGGCTTAAAGAAGGACAGTAACCCAAAGGATCCTAGATATTGAAGCCCAGAAAGACATAGCCACCCTGTCAAACACAGGATCTCTGAAGTGGTTAGGACGTTTTAAACGTAATTTCCAGCGGGCGTTATACCTAAAAGCAGATATGCCCAGATACCTAAGAATCGTGTTCACCAGGGCAAGATTTGAACAAAGGGAGTCCATGGAGAGATATGGCAGATTCAACCACATCCCATATGAAAAAAGATTATGTATTTGTGGTGCCCCTGAAGTCGAAAATGTGAACCACACTTTGCATAATTGTAACTTATACGAAAAGGAAAGGAAACAATACTTATGGCCTTTTATTTGTAATAAAACAAGCTGGGACATAGCAGCCAAAACTACATTTTTTATTAGCCGTTTATAACCCCATTGTGACAACAAAAGTGGCCCTGTATTTGCTTAAAGCTTCTAAAAGGAGATTGTAGTACATAGATCAGATTGGGGTGCAGTGTAGGAGAGATGAGGATAGTTGATGCATACATCTATGGCTAAGCAACATTGGCACCAAGCTAGCAAATACCTGTATATTTTTATTTTATTTTAAGTGTACAAGATGTACGTTGTATTTCATGTTTGTATTGTCTGTGCTTGATAAGGCCAACTGGCTAATTAATAAATAAATTGTTGTTATAACATTTTCTACATTTTTTACTTTTATTTTTATTCTCTTTCTTTTTTTCCCTCCCCCTTTTATTTCCCCAACCCATCTGACCTAGATCTGCCTTTTAAATAGTGTAAAAATATTTTCTTTCAATAAAATATATGAAGAAAGAAAGAAAGAAAAAGAAACACCAGATGAATCCATGACACAGTGTAGATAGGCTCCTTATCTCTCTAAATTCTGAGTCAGCATTATGCAGTGCATATGGGTAATTGCTTAATTTGCCTCTGCATGCGAAAAATAAATAGCTCTGCATGTAAAATGCTACAAAACAAAAAACTGGGTTATGAAGAACAAAATCCAACTGTTAGTTGTAAGTAGAGTAGGCTGATTAAATCAACAGGATTTACACAAGCAGTTATTTAACAAATTTTAATTGAAACATTAGTTTACATCAGGCATGGGCAAATTTCAGCTACAAAATTGCTTTGAATGCGATTTCCCTGCTTCTTGGCAAGGGGTTGGACTGGATGGCCCATGGGATCTCTTTCAACTCTATGATTCTATGATTCTAATTCCTAACAATTACTTGCTGTTAGGAATTGTGGGAGTTGAAGTCCAAAACACCCAGAGGACCGAAGTTTACCTATACCTGGTTTACCTCTACTCTAACTGGATTCAGAATTTGGTTTAAAACATTAATAAAATTTATTGACATATTATTTTTATATATACAGGAACTATTTTGATACGGAAGAATATTCAGTTCTACCAATACTCTTAAACTGTTCCACTTAGAAAGAATTTACCATTTAATCTGGTCTTTACAAGAACTGGGACTTTATGAAAATAATGTTTTTAACCATATAACATAGCAGATGATATTCTATAACATTTAGCTTTTACAAAATGCAATTTCACCATCAACATGATTGGGGTATTAAAAATAAAAATGATCAAATGAACTGCTAATTTAGGAAAAAGTTAGCATTTTAACCCATCTGTAGATTTAAATTGGTCTTTTATTGCATACCATGTTTATACAGAACAAAGAGGCGGCTTTTTATGCACACAGAGATTTTAAAAAGAAAACGAATAAGACAAGAACAGCTATTGAGGGACAGATGTTAGAATACTAGTTCCAGAAAACAGAAAAATAAAGAGAAAAAATACACTTTTAGCAAGATTGTTTATAAACGTCAACATATCTACCACAATGAGGACTGAAAGATTATGGCAGCTCTGCCTTACATTCTAGAAATGTGACAACAAGGTATGTGTGGGTCAAGGCCCATATAAATGCCAGTAAGATGAAGTTTCAAAAGGAACAGCAGGCACCTTAGATTAAGTTCAAAAGGACAGTAGAACAAAGCCACTCAAAGACCAGAGTTTATTTTTCTTCTGGACTTTTAGGCACAGGGAAAAATTTCAGTGATTTGTGATGTTAGTTCTCAAGGGAAAGGAAAATGTTTTGAAATGTAACACTGGAAAAGAAGAATTCATAACAGCAAACATGCCCCCCCCCCCCGACCCAATGGTTCAACCAATGGTTCCTTCTTGGGGTGTGTACAATATTGTTTTGTGATACCGTTTTGGGGGAATTTGGTCTACCCGATAGCCAGATCCCTGGAAATGAGATGGATGGGTGGGGGCAGCTGAAAGCCATGTGGTGCATAATGGCCAATATTTGGCTGCATCTGGCTGCCACCTGAAAAGAGCAGCCGTGCGGGTCCCCACCCTTCCCCATTAGTCTTGCCAGAGTCAATTATAAGAAGAAAGCAGATCATGTGTCTTTTTGCAGAGCTGGTCTATATATACCAGGGTGAACTCTGTCATTTTCTGTGGCATCCTAGTGTCTGAGAGAGAGAGATTGTGTGCTAGCTAGCTGCGTTTTCTACCTTAGTGCTGTCGCTGCTTCTTAGTGTATGGAGCTCGCTTTTTGAAAATTCTAATCTTTTTCTTCTGCATTAAATTTTCTTAGTTAATATCTTTCTTATAGTCCTCCCCCCTTCTAATTTCACTAGGTAGGAATGGGCATGCATGCATTTGTGGGATGTAAGTTTAAGAAGTTTTGTATGTGTGTGTTTGGTTTAGGTTTAGGGAGCAGCCTGACTCCCTTGAGTCCTCACATGGCAAATTTGAATTTCAATCCCTCCTCAGCCCTACCTTCTGGCTTCTGTACTCTGTCCTGCACACGCAGGCTTCACCCCCCCCCCCCCCAAAAAAAATATTTTAAAATTTCAAATAAAGCCCTTTCTTCTAGTTCATCTGTTTGACTCTATTCCCTCCCCAGCCCTACTTTCTGGCTTGTGTGTACTCCTGCAGCAGTCCAGCAGCCTTCCCACCCCACCCCCTGCAAATTTAAAACTATATTAAATATTTAAAAATTACCCAAAAAAACCCCTGTCTTCTTATTTGTAGAAACGTTAAAAATCAGTGGATTACCCAAACATTCTGAAACTTGGGGGGCTTGCAGTCATAAATCTGTTCTCCAAGTGTGGCCATTTTCATCCCATTTACCATAAAAATGATGGAAAAATAAGCCTTACCATTTCTTGCATTGCCTCCAAGAGGCCGGATCCTCTCGAAGTAAAAATGTAGCTTCCATCTGCAAAATCACAGAATGGTATTTTTCCCCTCCTGATTTCGGGAATTTCCTGGTAAACAGAATTGGGGGGGGGGGGCAGATGAAAACAGGACTGCAAACGGGACTTTTTTTGATGAATTGCACCCCTAGTTTCTTCTGTCCATGACCAGATAGTTTATGGCATTACCTTCCAAGTAGTTATGTCCTACACTATTTTTTGTTTTTGGGGTTTTTTTGTGTTTTTTTTTTTTTGGGGGGGGGGGTAGAGCAAAGGACTAAAATCTACAGGACAGAGCAGTTTCTGCAAAATTATAGCACAGAGGTCCCTATTTTGTAATTAATGGAGTGAATTTCCAAATAGCAATCTAGATATAGATAGATGTTTTTACTGCACAGACATGCAGCAGGAGGCAAAACAAGTGTGATTTGTGTTGGAAATATTACCTGGAAAAGATGTGGGAATGCCAGCCAATGGCACTAAAAAGGAATTCCCAAGGCAGATGTATTTCTTTGCAGTCAGGGTTCTTTCTGGAAATAAAAATGATTTACTAGGCAGTCTGACCTAATAATGTGTTGGGTAGCTTTTTGAGAAATAGTGTTAACCTGATATCTATTCTTCCCTTTCCTTTTTATGTGTGCAACTAGTAGCCTATTTCCATCATTCAGATTCTAGTGATTTGTCTCCCGAGAACTGGCTCATACAATGGACACATCTGCTGTGTATGATCTGAAAGGGTCAAATATCACTTTCAGACAGGTGGTTGCTATTAGAATGTCTCCAAGGAATCAAAGAAATGTTTCAATTTGAAAAGAAAATGCTAATTTAAACACCTGAATAAAGCTTGAAGTTTTATCCCGTTATTCTCTTGGGTGTTGGCTGAGCTTAATAACTGCTTATTTGGGCTGTTTAGTGGAATATATTCTTGTACTGGGTTGTGTCAGTTCAAGCTGTTCCTTGGCAAACTCCTACCTGAGCTTTTAAATTTTGCTTTCACTATAAGATGACAATTCAATGGTGAAGGCTTATATAAGTGTTAACTCCTGACCATGTCACTGAACCATTTCAACATTATTCCAGGCCCAGGAAAGCTACTGATGGGAAGTGGTTCTTGTGCAGCTGAAATAACAATATCCACTAGATGAACTTCATCAAATGGCTTTCCCTAATTAAGACAGCTCCCTAATCATCATCATCATCTTCTTCTTCTTCTTCTTCTTCTTATTATTATTATTATTATTATTATTATTATTATTATTATTATATGTTTATACTCTCCACAAGGAGACACAAAGCAGCTTACATTAAAAGTATTTCAATAATATTTAAAACCTAAAAAAATGCAAACATTAAAACAGAATTAAATATGAAGGTATTAAAAATTCAAAGTTAAAATTGACAAAAACATAATCAAAGCTAAAAACCACAGCACCCCCTGACTTTATCTTAATACCCTCCTTCTTTAAAAGGTTTTAGCTTGCTGCCGGAAGGACTCTCTTCCTACATTTATGAACTCCTACATGTTTTCAGAATATATGCTTCAGATCTTGGCAATAGTTATATTAGGCAAATTCACCTGGTAATCAAGCTCCTAAAAGAGCCACTAAAAGAAGAGCATTATTGAACATACAAAAATCAAAATATATACAATGACTGAGATTCAAATATGATAAATGGTAAATGGATAACACCGATATGTAGATAATAAAACTATATTGCTTTATAACGAGAAAATATTACCTCAAAGAAAGAGACTCAGAGTTCCAGAGGTACTACAGAGGGAGATAAGATGCTAAGAAGTTCAAGAAGGTGGATTAAATTGCCAATGTACAAAAAAAGGTACTTCCTGAAAAAATAGATTTTAAAGTCACAGAGATTACCTTGTCTGAATCTTGTGAGGTTTTTCTGAAGATATGCCGTGTGGCATTATGATCTTTAGAAAACAAAATAAACAAATTAGATTTACTGGCTAAGATTCAAGATTCTGGTTAGTGTGAGAAAGGGAGGGTTTTGGGGAGAAGCCTACTGTTCTAGAGTTTACTGATTTGAACAGTATTTTTTCCCAAGACAAGAGAGATACCTCTCCAGAATGAATTAGATCTGGTCTTGAGTCTTATATATAGTTTTAAGAGTGTCAAATTCTTAAGCTTTGCTTCTGCTTTTGTCTGATCTCAGAAGAGTGTATCCAGTTCCTGGCACCAAAGGATTCAACAAAGATACTTTCTGACTAACTGAAACATGTCAAAAGATCTGGGATTCTAGTCTTTTAAAGAATGACTTAGGTAGCTGGGCATGTTTACTTTAGAGAAGACTGTGAAGTAACATGATAGTCATATTTCAATACCTAAAGAACTATTTGCTCACGAAACTAGATAATGATTCAATTAATTCAATGCACAAGAAAAGAGATTCCACCTAACGGCTCAGGCTCATTTGATGGTTATGACAAAAAAAAAAAGATGTATTTTGCTTATCAAACAAGAAAAATTGAGCTGATCACCCAATTAAATTGTGATCTTCCACACAAGTCTGCTTTCCCTCTCCATAAAACATTGCTGGCCAACTTCAGGATGTCAAATTGGCAATACTCATGTCCTATGGAACTCAGTATTCCTGACATACCTTGTAATTTTATTTGATGGAAGCATGTTTTTCATGTTTTTTTTTAAATGGGTGAGCAATAAAGATTTGAGTAGAGATTATTTTTATTAACTAACTAACCAATTTTTTTTTTTACTGTACCAGAAAGAATTCCAGGATCTGGGCATCAATGAGTGGTATAGGATAACTTTGTTATGAACATGTTATTTTCTCAGTTTCAGCTTGTTCCAATATAGTTAACTCAAGATGGTTTGGGTTACAGATCTCATCACTTCCAGATAACATGACCAGTCTGGTGATCATGGAAGATGGCACGCAAAATATGAAAAGGATATCACATTGGGGAAGGCAGATATAGATATTACCAAAAAGCAATCAAATAGTATCACATTGGGGAAAGCAGATGTAGATATCACGGAAAAGCAATCAAACAGACATTTAGATTTCATACCTTAGGATATGAAATGCTGGCATTTTATTTTGATGGCTCTTGATGTGAATGTACAAACCGTTAAAATATCTGAAGGTTACAGCTGCCTTTCCATGACTCTGCTATCTTTTCTGCATTGCCATGGACATGCAACAGACTTTTAAAAAAATGAAAAACATGTCTCAGATGTACCAAATTGCTCTTTATTTTAATAAGATTTTTTTTTTAAAAAAAGTGAACATCATTTTAAAGCCTGTCAAAGACAGCACGCAAAAATAAAAATAAATGTGTCAGGACAAAAACAAACCCCTGTTCTTTTACTTCTTTCTCCTCTGAATTAATTTGTGCATCAGTCAAAAATCTGTCAGTGCATATGCAATATAAGTGACATGACTTAAGCTACTAAAAGCAGAGGAAACTAACAAATAGAACTAAATGCTGAGAAGAGAAAAGTGACAGCTATTATATGTATTCAGCTATAACAATACGCTCCAGAACTGATGAAGAAATGGTGACAGAACTGCCAATTATAATTGAGTGAAGTGTAAACAGAGATACAAAGTCTGCCAAGCAGAACTGCAACCAGGTGGCAATGCTCTACTTTTGACACACCCATCCGGTAGGTGTCAGAGCCCTCACCAAGCTGCTCAGGTTCTGTACAAGTCTGGCTCATTAACGGCCACAATTGTGAAGACGATACCTTTCCTGGTTCAAAGATTGGGGCAGGTGAGGCCCTAGAGGAATAGACCTGAGACAAGCCAACTAAAGCTGAATTCCTTGTTGCTCAGCTACAGTACATTCTAAAAGCATAAGGACACTAATTCGGGAACTTACTTCAAGGACCAGGTGTCAGAAATAAACAAGTTTCCAAATTTGTAGTAGATATTTTTTCTATCCAAAAAATAAACTTGGTAAAATGTGGACCATGGATTGAAAAAAAGATCAGAGAAATGAGAAATTACAAAGGCCTTGTTGATACCAGAACTGGCTTAATTATTGATTCACGATAGGAGATGACTGTTAAGAGGAGAAGGCATCATCCTCTCTATTTCCATTGCTCAGGTGCCAGAAAAGCAGCAACACATACAATAGGGAGGTGTCAACTGACTTGGGGGAACTGCAAAACTTTCAGAGTACAAAAAAGCTTCAGACAGAAAAAAAAACTTTGAAAGCTAACTCTTGTGAATGCTTAACTGGGAGCAATATGACACTTTCCTTTACACATACATGCATAGGGTTACAACCTGTGCTGGATGGGGTTACACTCCCCCTGAAGACACAGGTTCGCAACTTGGGAGTGATCCTAGCTTCATTGCTGAGCCTGGAACCCCAGGTCTCGGCAGTGGCTAGGGGAGCTTTTGCACAATTAAAACTTGTGTGCCAGTTGTGCCTGTACTTTGCGAAGCCTGACTTAGCCACAGTGGTCCACACTGTTGTTACTCCCCAAATAGACTACTGCAACATGTTGCCTTTGAAGACTGATCAGAAGCTCCAGCTGGTCCAACGGGTGGCAGCCAGGCTGCTCACCGGAGTGGCATACAGGGAGCACACAACTTCCCCTATGAGCCACTTTGGAGATTAAGATCATTCAGGGAGGCCCTGCTCTTGGTCCCGCCTGCTTCACAAGCATGGCTGGTGGGGATGAGAGACAGGGCCTTCTCAGTGGTGACCCCTCAGCTGTGGAACACCCTCCCTAGTAACGTTAGATCAGCCCCCTCCCTTCAGAAGGACAGTAAAATCTTGGCTCTGGGATCAGATTTTTGGTGATTAGTACAGTGCAATAATAGACTTGGAATTATGCATAATTGACGACGGAACGGCCTTGGACTATGATTTTCAGATGATGTGATTTTAATATTGAATGTAATGTTTTAAATGTTTAATATGTATTAATTTTAAATGTAATTGATTATGTCTCTGTATGTATTTTAAGGCATCTAATGGTTGCCATATGTAAGCCGCCTTGAGTCCCCTTTGGGATAGAGAAAAGCAGAGTAGAAATAAGGTAAAATAAATAAATAAATAATATTTTGCTATTTCTAAAGTGTTGTTTTCTCCGATTATTTCTATGCTGGCTGGCAATCAATGCATTCTTAAATTCCCTGCGTAGAGATGGGCAAAATGGCCAATTTCTTCGTGTGATGCTTATTCCTGTTGCCCGCTTGTAATTAAAATGATGGTACTGTGTGTGGGAGGAGCTGAAGTGCCAATTTCCCCAATTTTAAGCTGCTTCCTATGATTGCCATCGCAGAGGCTTGGGGAAAGATCAGGGTTAATTCAAAAATGCTTCCTATGATCAAGGGTGATAGTTTAAAAAAAAGATAAGAAAATCAGAATCTTGGAGGTACAATGGAAGGAAACAAATCTCTACCATGCAATGGCAAATCAAACGTATAAATCCTAAAGAAAGCAAAGAAAAGGAAAACATCTGATGTGGGTAGGAAAACCAAAAACTGATTTGCAAAATGGCAAAAATCCAATCCTATTATCATGGGATACCATTCCAAGAATGGCACTCAAGGCAGCTTCAATAGAAATTTAGATTCTCCACAGCTTGCCTTGAATTCTCAACTCAATGATACCAATGGAAATTGAGTGATAACTTGCAAGATTTGGTTTTGACCTATCAGCTACCTCAATATATTCATGCAACTGCATAATAAAACTTTGTGTTTGCTGCAGTGGACTAAATCATTTATCACGGTTGCCTGGACAGCATACCTCAATAGATTTTTCCAACATAGCTTTTATGTTAGCTGTTGCCAATGACAATGGCTACTATTCTTCATTTTCCATTCTTAATTTGTCTGACACTTCATGTTGACAATAGAAAATAGTGAAAACATTAATAACAGCAAATTTCAAATATGTGAAAACACCCATCAAAGCCTGCAGGTGGAGTGAAAACTTTCACAACTATACAGACAGATTATTGGAGGAGGCACATTGCCATCTTTGACAAGATCTGTTGGATAGGCAGAATAAACCACTTTTGTATTCTTTGGAAAGGTATTTTTATCATGTGGTATCATAACACACCATAGTGTATACATTATAGAGTGTATATGTGAGTGTCACATCTAGATTTTAAAATAAATAACTTGTTACATGCTCCTTCCTTCTTTTTTCTCCATTTTGGATGGTCTGTAGCAGAACAAATAAAAAATGGAGATTAAGTGTAAAGATGGGTGTATGATGATATATGATCATTTTCTTCCAAGAAAAATAAAAACAAACCAACAAAAGTCCCATGACGATCAGCGAGTGGCAATGGGGGCAGGACTGTGAAATCTGGAAGCCCCTAGTCACAGACTGGCACATGGGCAGAGGATATGGACTCAGTCGCTCTACCTAAAGGTCCGAGGCAGTTGAGTAGTCCGGCAGCTGTATCCATGACTGAGCAGCCCTTTTTAGGACCCTCTCTGCTCACCCCACATGGGGAAGGGGCTAGAAAAGGTGCCCTAAACATAGTCTGCCTCTCCTATCCCTGACTGGACTGCCACGTCCAGAGGGGTCACCACTCTGCGGCCAAAAAAGAGAAATGAACTTTGGAACATGGAACGTATGGACACTGTTGGGTAACACTGACAGCGAACAACCCGAACGCAGGACTGCTATCCTTGCAAGGGAGCTGGGACGTTTTAACATCAAGATAGCAGCCCTTTAGGAGACCTGGAGAGCAGGAGAGGGACAGCTGAAGGAAGAAAAAGGAGGCTACACCTTTTTCTGGAAGGGACTGCCTGAAGAAGAGCGAAGAATACACAGAGTTGGCTTTGCTATTAGAAATGACCTGGTGAAGCACCTGACTGAAGCACCCACTGGCATCAACGAACGACTCTCAACCCTCCGAATTAACCTTGCCAAAAACCAACAGGCAACCATCATATGTGCCTATGCACTAATACTAGATGCTGACAAAGACATCAAGGAAAAATTTTATTGTCAGCTGGACATCATCCTATCGGATACCTCAGGAGGACAAAATCATCCTCCCGGGGGGCTTTAATGCAAGAGTCGGACGGGACTCCGACCTGTGGCCAGGGATCATAGGAAAAGACGGGGTCGGAAACAGCAACTCAAATGGCATCTTGCTTCTCACCAAATGCGGAGAGCACAACCTTGTCATCACCAACATGCTCTTCCGCCAGAAAAACAAGCTCAAGACATCATGGAAGCACCCCTGGTCAAAGCATTGGCACCTCTTGGATTATGTAATTACACATGCCAGAGACCGCCACGATGTGCTTCTCACAAGAGCCATGACAGGTGCTGATGACTGCTGGACAGACCACAGGTTAATCCAATCCATGATGGCTATCAAGATTATCCCCAAACGCAACTCCAAGGAAGAAAGACAAGGCGTAAAATGAACACCCAAGCCCTTCAGGAGCCGTCTAAACGAGCCCTTCTCCAAACAACACTCAAAGATCATCTACCCACAGAACACCCCAAAAATGTTGAGGAACATTGGAACAAACTGAAGACCTCCATCATCACAGCCTGCGAAGAAACCATTGGATACCAAACTAAGAAACACCAAGACTGGTTTGATGATAACGACAAAGAGATCCAACAGCTAATTGATAACAAAAGGAAAGCCTTCCAAACATGACAGAGAGACACCAACTGTGCTGCTAAGAAAAAGATCTATGCCAGTGCAAAAGCTGCGGTCCAAAGAAGGACCAGAGAACTCAAGAACATCTGGTAGACAAAGAAGGCTGAAGAAATCCAACACCATCATCACCACAATTAGGAATTTAAATGCACAAAAGTTAGAAAACGAGAACGGATGATTCCCCGAGCTGTATTGATTTTACAACTAATAAATGTGTATCTAATGATCTCTTCTTAAAAGGAACGAATAGCACAGACATTTATACTCTCGTATTTTTGTATAAGGATGTTTTACTACTTCTAAGATACACACAAATAATGAAAATACAGTAGAATCTCGCTTATCCAACATTATGTATTATCCAATGCAGTCTGCCTTTTAGTAGTCAATGTTTTTGTAGTAAATGTTATGTTTTGGTGCTAAATTTGTAAATACAGAAATTACTACATAACGTTACCATGCATTGAACTGCTTTTTCTGTCAATTTGTTGTAAAACATGATGTTTTGGTGCTTAATTTGTAAAATCATACTGTAATTTTATGTTTAATAGGCTTTTCCTTAATCCCTCCTTATTATCCAACATTTTCGCTTATCCAACATTCTGCCGGGCCGTTTTTGTTAGATAAGCGAGACCCTACTGCAGTTACATTGTCTTGAGTACCAAGACATCTCAATCCTGACCACTTCGAATTTTGCAGAGATATGTTTTTTGTTTTTTGTGTAAATGTTGTATACAGAATGCAAAAGAAAGAAAAATTCAAATACACATAATACAAATATATCTGTTCAGCAAACCCACTCCTCCTCCCACCCGTGAACCTTGCAGAAATTTTAAAGTCAACATTTGTCTTCCTTTCTAAGTATTCAAATGCAGGCTTCCATTTTCTATCAAAATCTTCATTATTTCCTCCCCAAATATCATTGGAGTGCTTGGCCATTTGAATATAGTCTAATAATTTCCCCCTCCAGTCCTTTATAAATAGCTTTTTTCCCCTTCCATGATTTTGTTATTATTAATCATGCAGGAACTAAACTGTATTGACAAATTTCTAAATCTTCTTTATTAATTCTTTCACAAAATAAACTAAAGAGAAACATTTCTGGGTTTTTCTTAACCATTATAGTAATCATTTTATTTGTTACTTTTATTACATTTTTAAAAGAAAGTACTGACGAAGTGTGGAAGAAAGTACTTTTCTTTGCTTTACATCTCCAACATTTTCTCCAGTGGGATTTATCTATTTCAGCTATCACCTCAGGAGTTATATAACTTCTATTGAACATTTTGTACATATTTTCTCTTATGGATCCAGTTATCAAAAATTTAAAACTTCTCTTCCATAAAAATCCCCTTTTTTCAAATCAGTATTTTCCCCTAAGTCTTTAGCCCATGAAATCATGACTGTTTTATTTGATTATATTTGGTTTATTATATTTGGATTATATTTGGTTTATTGATTTTATTTGGCAGGGATGTCAATTGCTGTATTTTTATGTTGTTTTTACTTTTCTGGTTTTAATCATTTTAATTATATTGTTTATTTGTTATATGCTTTTTAATTGTGTAGTTTTGTAATTCTTGTCTATACTGGACTTGGTCCCCATGGAAGCCACCCCGAGTCCCTCTGGGGAGATCTGTCCAGTTTTTCACCAGAAACAGCCTTAAAAACAAGTTAACAAATTGGATAAAAGAAGAACAATCGGGATTTTTACCAGATAGGAGTATTAAAAACAACGTACAAAGCTTAGTAAATATAATTGAATACTATGAAAAACATAATCAAAAAGAAGTAGCCATAATGACGGTTGATGCGGAAAAGGCATTTCACCGTATAAAATGGGATTTATTTAAAATGTTAATGAGAGAAATGGATATAGGGAATAATTTTATGAATGTGATACAAGCTATATACGAAGATCAGACGGCAAATATCTGGGTAAATGATCAATCATCTAACAAAATTAGGGTGGAGAAGGGGACTAGGCAAGGATGTCCCCTATCCCCGCTAATATTTGTAATGTCATTGGAATTACTCCTTAATAATTTGAGAGATGACGACAATTTTAAAGGCTTAAAAATAGGCAAAGAGACATACAAACTCCATGCCTTTGTGGATGACTTAGTGTGCATTATAGAGGATCCATTAAGTAATATCAAAAAGTGGCTACGGGAAATAGAGGACTTCGGCAAAATATCAGGTTTCAGAATAAATAAAGATAAATCCATGATATTAACAAAAAATGTATCAAAAGAAAGACAATCCCAGATAAGTGATATCACAGGTATGAAAACGTCAACCAAAATAAAATATCTAGGAATATATCTAACAACAAAGAATTCACAGTTACTCCAAAACAACTATATCAATAAATGGAAAGAAATTAAAAACAATCTCAAGAATTGTTCTTCATTAAAATTATCCTTATTGGGTAGAATAGCGGTTATTAAAACAAATGTATTACCAAAAATGATATATCTTTTCCAAAACCTTCCAGTAATTAGGAACCAGAAGTTATTTAAAGAATGGAATAAAGATATATCAAAATTTATCTGGAATAATAAGAAACCAAGAATAAATTATACAAATTTGACAGATGTCAAAAATAGAGGGGGTTTAGGTTTACCGAACCTTGCCCTTTACTTGGAAGCCTGCGGATTAGATTGGGTAAGGGATTGGATTAATTTTAGCAATAAGAAAATGTTGACCCTGGAAGGACATGATTTGCGAGTCAGTTGGCATGTGTACCTGTGGTACAACAAAGCACCAATCGAAAAAATTTCGGCAACCATTTTATCCGTTCGGCCTTACTCAAGATCTGGAATAAATATAAACAGAGAATCTATAATAACCCCCCCCCCCTCTGGGTGTCTTCTATGGAGGCATGCCAGAGAAGAGAACTGGGATGGAACACATGGCCTACGTATAGAGATATACTAGAAAAAGAAGGAAGGGAAATAAAATTGAAATCACAGGAAGAGCTGGGCATGTTTAGCCTGCAGAAGAGAAGGCTGAGAGGAGACATGATAGCCATGTACAAATATGTGAGGGGAAGTCATAGGGAGGAGGGAGCAAGCTTGTTTTCTGCTGCCCTGCAGACTAGGACGCGGAACAATGGCTTCAAACTACAGGAAAGGAGATTCCACCTGAACATCAGGAAGAACTTCCTCACTGTGAGAGCTGTTCTCCCCCAGACTGTGGTGGAGGCTCCTTCTTTGGAGGCTTTTAAGCAGAGGCTGGATGGCCATCTGTCGGGGGTGCTTTGAATGAGATTTCCTGCTTCTTAGCAGGGGGTTGGACTGGATGGCCCATGAGGTCTCTTCCAACTCTACTATTCTATGATTCTAAGAATTATAATTAAAATATGGTAATCTAACCTGGCTCCAGTATTAACTTGGTAATAAACTTGATGAGGATGATTTCTAATAATCAATTTCTGCTTCCCAATATCTGGGCCCCCTGTTTCGACCGGCCCCTTATTTATTTACATCATTTGGACATTTTATATTTCCTGGCCTCTCAAAGTGGGCACCAAGTCTGTGCTTCGCATTCAACATCTTTACTGTTTACGCCACAGATAAGGGCAGGCGTCTACTTTGTCCCTATCCCCCACCAAGCTCTCGATAGCTGCACGAATACCCGCCTGTAGGCAGGCCAGGAAGTGGTCATTGCCCAGGTCAGACATGTGAATTCCATCAGGTCGGTAATACTCTCATTTGGCATACAATATATCATGCTGTAGGTATGAGCCCATACCCCCCTTACAGATTCTCTAGATAGCCCGGTTCACTCTTTTACGAGCACTGTCTATTCTCCATGCATCGCCGCCTCCTGGCCACCTCAGCCGTGGGATTACCTCTGACCATACGATGTGAGTGTGAGGCCACTCCTCTTTAATCTTGCAGAAATCAGCCACAGCTTACAGGAATAATGCCTTGCCTTTGAGCAGGCCCAAGTCATTTCCCCCCAGGTGGACCACCAACACGTCAGGAGGGAAGCCCTGCGTGGGAATGCCATCTGCATCGGGTGCTTCTGCGTTCCTGGAATTGGACAACAGGGGGAGCAGTCCATCCCAACAAAGTCCTCGGCTGCCCTTCCACTCGACAGTGGCAATAGACGCAAGGCCTAGGTGCTGGCCATAGGTGGATCTCTGAGCGTGTTCCTTGGCCCAATAAATGTAGCTGTGTCCACAGGTCAGGACCCTTCATCTATATGTCATCGACACTCCATCTGCAAAAAAAACAAGAGTCATAACAACTGCACTGGGCGAATGTAGGACCGATAGGCTTCGAACCGCCATCTTCCATTTGTTCTTATTCTTTCCACCCCATATCCCATGGCGGCTGCGGTAGATGCCACCCCAATGCGGAACGAATGTGTCCCGAACTTATGTCCCTGCATGCCCAGTTTCTGCAGCGCCTTGGCAGTGATGGTCCAGAATTGAAACTTAAAGGGATGCCATCCTGGTGACAAAGCAAAGGGCCCACTGTGGTCTCCTTAGTTGGTCAGGGCCTGCACAGGGCACAACTGAGGCTCACTGCATTTCTTTAACTATATGCATGTCCTCCTAGCTCTCTGGTCGGTCTTAGACACTCTAATGAACAGGTCCGCTGTATCACCACTCAGACTGAGGTCTGAGATAAGCAGTGCTCTCTGAGATTGGTCAGTTTTGGATGCTACAACCAATTCGCTGAACCTGAGTGTCGCAAAGAACACCACCAGGGCAGCTGCATGGAAGAGCTGGATGTCCAGACTGAAGGCCACGTTTGTCGAAGCCCTTTCAATATTTCCGGTGTGAGGGGTTCCCACTGGTCGCAGGGCCTGCCATACTCATGTGACCATCTCTTGAGCCACTTGCAAATCCCAAATTCCATGGTGATGTCCTGTTGGCCTTGCGCCTTGACCCAGAAAGCCATTGCTGATAGCTTAGCTCTGATCGTCTTCGGCGCCAGGCTTTCTCTCCTGAGGACGATAGCAAACTGGGCCACATATTCAAAGGGGACATTTGGTGACCCCTTCCTTCTGTATTGCTGTCTGAATTCATGAAATTCTTGCACTGTCCTGATGTACGCCTTTCTGAAACTAGGAGCCAAGGATTTGCCAATGAAATGAACTAATTCCTCACTCCAATTTTCCACAGATGCTTCAGCATTGGCATCACTCTCATGTCTTCGTTGGGGGCGAGCTGCCTGAAGCATTCCATCTGTGAGCGGGACAGTGCATCAGCTAGTACATCCTCTGAACCCACAATGTAAAAGGCTTTGAACAGTATGTTATGCTTTAAGCAAAGCAGGGTGAAGTGTCGTACCACCCCATAACCCTGACTGATCTGGATGTAAGGGAATTAATGACCTGCACTGTGGCTGCACTATCGCACCAAAAGTGCACTGTGGAGTTTGCGAATTGCTCTCCCCATAGGCTGACGGTCACCAGAATGGGAATTTTTTTTAAGAATGTCAGGTCTAATGGGTGTACGGGGAGGAGACGGAAAACTGATTTAATTCTAAGAATGTCAGGTCCAATGGGTGTACGGGGAGGAGACAGAAAGCTGATTTGATGTCGCATTTTACCAACTTCGCTGCCATGCCCTTGGATCGTATTAAGCCCACTGCGGTGTCAAATGATGTGTAGTGTACTGTGCAATCATCCAGAGATATGGCATCATTCACCGACGTGCCCTTGGGGTATGACAGGTTGTGAATGAGCCGATATTCTCCCGGGACCTTCTTGAGTGGTGACACTCTCAGGTTGGGGGACGGAGGTGAAGGAAAGGGGCCTAAAAACCTACCTTCCTTAACCTCCTTCTCAATTTTTTGTCTGACTATTACCTCCATTCCTAGTATGGACTTTTAGTTTTCGGGCTGGAAAGAGATCCTAGGATCATGTGTTGGAATCCAAAAACCACTTTTAAAACCATCAAGAAGATATTTAGCTGCCAAGGTGTTTGGATAAGTCCTCAGCCACTGGTCCAATTTTGGAACATTAATTGTGCTGAGTCCCTTTGGGAAGGGCAGCGGAGGTCGCTCCCTTCCTCTGAAACTGGTTGTCTGTCTGGGCTGGGCAAAATGGTCTAATTCTCCCACAGTTTTTGTGGAATGGGCTCCATTACAGATGGTACAGCTGTGCTGAAATCTACAGCCCTTGTGAGAACAAGCCCCGTGTGAGGCATACTCCCAGCATGGCACACACTGCTGGTGTGATGTACATGCTCCCTGATGAAAAAACTGCCCTCCTTTAGCACACTGAATTGTGTGCCCACAGTCTGCTTTTACTCCAGGCAGTGCCTTGGCATTACTCATGACTTCCATCCAAAGATGGTTGTCAATAACTTCCCAACACATTGTGGGGTCGGTAGCTGCATCTGATCTAAAACGCTGATCGTACTCCAGCCATCCGTTGCCCGTAAAGTTAACGTGGGCAGAATATATGATGTTCTGGTATTGAAACAGGTATTGAAAAAGGCCCACTAGCGGGGTACTTTCTGACAATAACCCCAGCGTATATCATGTAACAAGCTAACCAGTTATCCCATGTATTGTCTACTTTCCGCTTCTTCATCCTCTCATTATATTCCTCATCTAGCTCATCTTTTTCCTTCTTGTCCATGTCTTTAAAGTGGAGGGAAAAAATATCAACGTATTTGTTCCTCAACATCTTATTTATTGACCTCTGGTTGAGGTGTGAACCCAAGCGCACCGCCCGCATAGGAGGCAGGGCCACTGGCCACTTCTCCGTTCCCCAATACTGGTTTTGCTTATCATTGATGGCTGATGACCCAGAAGTACCTGTGCTACCACTTGAATTAGGTTGCCTTGACCCCTGTGCCTGACTGTGTGTGGGCATAGGAGTCAGCGAGGCCGGGAGCTCTTCTAACTGATTTTGTACTTGGGAGCTCTCCTGTGACCCTTGCTGGTCCCATGGCCATGTAGGTGTGTCATCATTACGTGAGCTTCCACCACTGCTCCTGGTGTTCTGCGTCTGTGCCGTCATTTCAGGTTGGGTTACTGCCGTCGGCTCAGCAGATGGTACTGGGTCAGCTGGCTGGATGTTAGGCTGGCCTCCGTCACCTGTGCCAGGAGCACTGCGCTTGTTCTCTAGAGCAGAGACATGGGATATCAAAGTGTTAAAAGCTTGTTCACTATCCAGGTTAGGGGGTGGCGCCCTTCTCTCCTGCTCCAAGACTTGCAGTGTTGCCCACATGGCATTGAGGGTTTCTGTTGGCACAACAGTGACTGCCTGATTGGTAGCCACTGGTGTGGGTGGCACTGCTGCAGCATCCAGTGATCCATTCTCTGGAACAGTAGGACAGGGTGACCTTTTGGGCTGCTTCTGTTTCGCTGGACCCTTGGCCTTGGTGCCCCCCACATTCTTTCTCGGTGGCATGCTGTCGAATGAGTAGACCTGCTAATGAAAATGGCAGATAGTTAGATCCTGCAGGCATCCAACTCCTGTTTATTGCTATTATTGTCAGTACTACTATCTTTTCTGCTCCAGTTCTTATTGTTTATTTATTTATTTATTTCAAATATTTCTATCCCGCCCTTCTCACCCGGAGGGACTCAGGGCGGCGTTATTAATAATAATAATAATATGAATACCATTATCATTTCCTGCTTCCTGGCAGGGGGTTGGACTGGTTGACCCATGAGGTCTCTTCCAAGTCTACAATTCTATGTGCTGCTCTGGCTTTCTGGGCTTGCGGCTGGTGGAGGACATTAGCTGGAGTTGAGCCCTGGCCCCCTGGTTGCACAAGCCAAGAAGGGTGCCACCTAGTGTGGGGAAAACAATTGGCAGTGCTGATATTATCATATCACAGCAAACAAGATAGACATGCTGGATTTTGTATCACAAAATCACAAATCGAACACTTCCCAAATGTCTAGGACTGTGTGATGTATTTTCAGATGATGCGCACAGATCCCAATAGGGTGGCTTTTTGCAGCTGACAGATCGTAATTTTGTCAGTGTCTATTGTTTCCAAATGTTGGCTGAGGTCTTTTGGCACAGCACCCAGTGTTCCCCTCACCACCGGGACCACCTGCACTGGTTTCTGCCAGAGTCTTTGAAGTTCAATCTTGAGGGCCTGATAGTGGCCGAGTTTTTCCTGTTGTTTCTCGTCAATGCGACTGTCACCTGGGATGGCAACATCAATGATCCAAACCTTTTTCTTTTCCACAAAGAGGTGAGGAGAGGAAGCAAGAAGGAAGCTTGCTCCTTGGTTTAGGTAAGGCCTATCTAAGATTTCCTTAAAAACCTGACAGTGTGCACTCTTTTCTTAGATTGCCTACTCCTTTCTTAGATAGCCTTAAAAAAAACCTGTGTCTGTTGGACTCTTTACCTTTAAAAACCTGAGTCTGTGCTGATTCATGAGTGTGGGCTAGCTGTAATAAAGGCTTGCTGCTCTGCTAGTGTTTGGAAGGTGAGGCAAGGCTATTGTTATTGAAAGTGTTGGCTTCCTGTTGAAGCTTTCTAAGCCAGTGTCGCTTGCACCTGACAGCGCTCGCGAACCCACCCCTACACTAAAACACGTTCTTACAGTATATACAATAAACAAAACAACATTAAAACACACACACACAGGAAGGTGGATAGCATTCTGCCCATAACACACATGATCCTGCTAGGTCACTTCACTCACCAAGAGATGGATCAACAGCAAGTACTTGCCACCACATGCACAAGTTGCGACATGTTCACCTTCTTTGCACAACAACTACTCAACTACACCTGCACCAAGTGTAAACAGCTGACTCAGATGGAAAAGAGGCTCCAAAAACTCGAGGCCCACATTAAGACCCTTAAGGACATTCAGGCACTTGAGCTCTTCTTGGACACTGCACAATACGCTGCTGTAGATCTGCAACCTGCATCACACCAACACCACCATGATCAGGAACTTTACGGGGAGATCAACTCAGATAATCCTCAGGCTTGGAAGGAGGTCACCCATACAAAGAGACACAGGACCAGGCAGCCTCCACAGAACTCCTCTTCTCAGCTGGATTTACACAACAGATTCCAAATTCTTACACAACTAATATACAATCAGGAAACACATCTTGTGGAGGACCACAGTTACTTAGATACCACTCAGTGGGCCACTCTTGATCAATGCGCAGGGGATAGCCCTGACGGGGACAGTGCATCACCACATTCACACTTATGTAATCATGCAAATGCTCCATCCCCAATCGTAGACCAGGCACAGCAGGAACACCCTTGGGAGAGTGATGGGCTCTTGGACGCATCTCAATGGATTGTCATTGATGAATGCACTGGGGATGTTGAGGAGGAGGACAACACTTTATACCTACATGATTCACTTCAACTGGAACACTCTTCAGGGAATATACACACTGTCTTGCACAAAAGGGACCCTGTCAATCCTCAAAGGAAACAGGTCTTGGTAGTAGGTGACTCCCTCCTTAGAGGAACGGAAGCCATCATTTCCAGACCGGATGGGATGGCTTGAGAAACATGCTGCCTCCCGGGGGCAAAAATACACCATATGACTCAGAGGCTCAGCAGGCTCCTAAAGCCCCATCACCCTCCCCACCTTATGTTGATTCATGTAGGAACCAATGACACCGCTAGGCATACTTTTCAAAAGATCACAAATGATTTTCGAGCTCTGGGAACAAAGCTAAAACTGTATAATGTACATGTGATCTTTTCATCCCTCCTCCCTGTTGTAGGACACGGCTTTACAAGGGCCGGAAAAATAGTACAGGTCAATAACTGGCTCAGAAAATGGTGTCAAGAGGAGCATTTTGGCTTCCTTGATCATTGTCTACTCTTCCAGGAGGATGGCCTACTGGTAAGTGATGGGGTGCATCACTTGCCAAGTGGAAAACATCTTTTTGCACACAGACTCACAAATCTCATCAGGCGCACTTTAAACTAGATCCACTGGGGGAGGGGAACAACAGCCTGGCGAACACTATATTACCCACGACCACAGGGAACCGCCAAAAGGCTAAACGGAGGGCTGCACAAAAACAGCAAGGACCAAGTACCGAGAGCATAATAATCCCAAATAAACAGCCCGGGGGAAGATCACAGGGGCTTACATGTCTTTACACTAATGCACAGAGCATGGGAAATAAGCATGACGAACTCCAACATTTAGCACAGCATCACACGTATGACATCATGGGCATCACTGAAACCTGGTGGGATGACTCCCATCACTGGAATTTAGCCATTGAGGGCTATGACCTCTTTCACAGAAATAGAACAAAGGGAAGAGGAGGGGGAGTAGCTTTATATGTCAAAAACAGTTACGTTGCAGAAGAAATGCAAGACTGTAATCCGGAAAACCAGCTTGAAAGCATCTGGATAAGAATCAAGGGAACCGGGACTCAAAAAGATCTCGTCGTGGGTGTCTACTACAGACCTCCGAACCAGGATGAAGAACTTGATGAAGCCTTCTGTCAGCAGCTGACCAAACAGGCACAAAGAAGAGATATAGTAGTCATGGGTGACTTCAACTATCCTGATATCTGCTGGAAAACAAACTCGGCCAAGAGCACAAAGTCCAACAAATTCCTCACTTGCCTTGCAGACAATTTTATGGTCCAGAAGGTAGAAGAGGCAACAAGGGGATCAGCAACTCTTGATCTAATCTTAACAAATGTGGAAGACCTGATCAATACAGTAGAAGTCGTTGGATCCTTAGGGGCAAGTGACCATGTGCTCCTGCAGTTTGCCATACAAAGGAAGGCTGAAACTAAGTCAAGTCAAACACGCATTCTGGACTTTAAGAGAGCTGACTTCCAAAAAATGAAGGAAATACTGAGCGGCATTCCATGGATGCCAATATTAAAAGACAAGGGAGTTAAGGATGGATGGGAGTTTTTAAAAAGTGAAATACTCAAGGCGCAAATGCAAACAGTGCCAACAAAGAAAAAAATATGACAAGTGCAAAGAAGCCAGAATGGATGTCCAAAGAACTTCTAACCGGACTAAGACTCAAAAGAGACATGCACAAGAAGTGGAAAAGGGGAGAAATCACCAAAGAAGAATTCAAACGTATAGCCAACTCCTGTAGGGAAAATGTTCGCAAGGCTAAATCGCAAAATGAGCTCAGGCTTGCCAGGGACATTAAAAACAACAAAAAAAGGCTTTTTTGTTTATGTTGGTAGAAAAAGGAAGAACAAGGAGGCGATAGCGCCTCTGTAAGGAGAAGATGGGGTGATGGCGGCAGGGGACAGGGAAAAGGCAGACCTGCTTAATGCCTTCTTTGCCTCGGTCTTCTCACAAAAAGAAAGCCATCTTCAACCTCAGCAACATGAAATGGACGAAGGATTTGGGGAAATCCAACCCCAAGTACGGAGACAAGTTGTCCAGGAACACCTGGCCACTCTAAACGAATTCAAGTCTCCAGGGCCAGATCAGCTACATCCAAGAGTATTGAAGGAACTAGCTGAGGTTTTTTCAGAACCACTGACAATTATCTTCGAGAGTTCTTGGAGAACAGGAGAAGTCCTGGAAGATTGGAGGAGGGCAAATGTGGTCCCTATCTTCAAGAAGGGAAAAAAGAACAACCCAAACCATTACCATCCGGTCAGCCTCACTTCGATACCAGGCAAGATTCTGGAAAAGATCATTAAGGAAGTGATCTGCAAACACTTAGAAACAAATGCAGTCATTGCTAATAGTCAACACGGATTTACCAAAAACAAGTCATGCCAGACTAATCTGATCTCTTTTTTTGATAGAGTTACGAGTTGGGTCGATACAGGGAATGCCGTGGATGTAGCGTACCTAGATTTCAGTAAGGCCTTCGACAAAGTCCCCCACGACCTTCTGGCAAATAAACTAGTAAAAGGTGGGCAAGACAAAACTACGGTTAGGTAGATCTCTAATTGGCTAAGCAAACGAACCCAAAGGGTGCTCACCAATGTGTCGTCTTCATCTTGGAAAGAAGTCACCAGTGGAGTGCCGCAGGGCTCCGTCCTGGGCCCGGTTCTGTTCAACATCTTTATTTTAACGACTTAGACGAAGGGTTAGAAGGCACGATCATCAAGTTTGCAGATGACACCAAACTGGGAGGGATAGCTAACACTCCAGAAGACAGGAGCAGAATTCAAAACGATCTTGACAGACTAGAAAGATGGGCCGAAACTAACAAAATGAAGTTCAACAGGGACAAATGCAAGATACTTCACTTTGGCAGAAAAAAATGGAATGCAAAGATACAGAATGGGGGACGCCTGGCTAGACAGCAGTACATGTGAAAAAGATCTTGGAGTCCTTGTGGACAACAAGTTAAACATGAGCCAGCAATGTGATGCGGCTGCTAAGAAAGCCAATGGGATTTTGGCCTGCATCAATAGGGGTATAGCATCTAGATCCAGGGAAGTCATGCTCCCCCTCTATTCTGCCTTGGTCAGACTACACCTGGAATACTGTGTCCAATTCTGGGCACCGCAGTTGAAGGGAGATGTTGACAAGCTGGAAAGCGTCCAGAGGAGGGCAACTAAAATGATCAAAGGTCTGGAGAACAAGCCCTATGAGGAGAGGCTTAAAGAACTGGGCATGTTTAGCCTGCAGAAGAGAAGGCTAAGAGGAGACATGATAGCCATGTACAAATATGTGAGGGGAAGTCATAGGGAGGAGGGAGCAAGCTTGTTTTCTGCTGCCCTGCAAACTAGGACATGGAACAATGGCTTCAAACTACAGGAAAGGAGATTCCACCTAAACATCAGGAAGAACTTCCTCACTGTGAGGGCTGTTCGGCAGTGGAACTCTCTGCCCCGGACTGTGGTGGAGGCTCCTTCTTTGGAGGCTTTTAAGCAGAGGCTGGATGGCCATCTGTCGGGGGTGCTTTGAATGCGATTTCCTGCTTCTTGGCAGGGGGTTGGAGTGGATGGCCCATGAGGTCTCTTCCAACTCTACTATTCTATGATTCTATGAACTGTGATGTCTCATGTGTTGTGTTCCAGAACTTTGTCAGTCTCGATTCAGAAGTCCCACAGTATTTTTGCTTGTTCATTTTCCACAACCTTTGCAGGTTTGTGATCCCACCAGTTCTTTACTGCAGGGAGGTGGTACTTGAGCTATAAGTTCCAATGAATCATTTGGGCCACATAGTTGTGCCTCTGTTTGTAGTATGTCTGTGTGATTTTCTTACAGCAGCTGAGGATATGATCAATGGTTCCGTCGGTTTCCTTGCAGAGTCTGCATTTTGGGCCATCAGCTGATTTTTCGATCTTAGCCTTAATTGCATTTGTTCTAATGGCTTGCTCCTGGGCTGCAAGGATCAGGCCTTCTGTCTCCTTTTTCAGTGTCTCATTTGTGAGCCAGAGCCAGGTCTTCTCCTTATCAGCTTTTCCTTCAATTTTGTCAAGGAACTTTTCATGCAATGTTTTGTTGTGCCAGCTGTCAGCTCTAGTTTGTAGTGCGGTTTTCTTGTACTGGTTTTTTGTCTGCTGCGCTTTGAGGAGTTCTTCACTTTGCTTTATATAATCTGCCAGGGCATGTTCTTCTTCTTTGACTGTTTGTTTTACTTGTAAGAGTCCTCTGCCCCCTGATCTTCTAGGCGGTCAACATCACTGAGAGGGTGCAGTGAATGATGAATGGTCATGAGTTTACTTGTTTTTCTGTCCAAATTGTCCAGTTCCGCCTGTGTCCAATTTCTAATGCAAGCAGTATATCTTATGACAGGTATGGCCCAGGTGTTTATGGCCTTGATGGTGTTGCCTCCATTGAGCTTGCTTTTGAGAATTTTTCTGACCCTTTGTGTGTATTCTTTATTTATTTATTTATTTATTTATTTATTTACAGTATTTATATTCTGCCCTTCTCACCCCGAAGGGGACTCAGGGCGGATTACAATGAACACATATATGGCAAACATTCAATGCCAACAGACAAACAACATTCAGTTTTAGACAGACACAGAGGGATTTTTTTAACATCTTTCCAGCTTCACGATTCCGGCCACAGGGGGAGCTGTTGCTTCACCGACCATTGGTGGCTGTTCTTCCTCTTCTTTTCCTCGTGAGCAGTTTTATGGTGTTGTAGATTAGTTAAATTAGCCTCCCGCATAAAGCGTCCCTAAATTTTCCCTACTTGACAGATGCAACTGTCTTTCGGGGCTGCTAGGTCAACAGCAAGTCGGGGCTTTTTATTTATTTATTTTATTTTACTGACCACAGTCTTCACATGTTCATGCTTGATGTTGTCCAGCTGTAATATGCCCAGATATTTATAGGCCTCTGGCTGGTGACACTTTATTGTTTGGCCATTAGGCATATTTATGCCCTCACTTTCAGTGATTTTTCCCTTCTTCAATGCCACTGTCGAACATTTGTCCAAACCAAACTCCATGCTGATATCAGTGCTAAAAATTCAGACAGTGTTGTTCAGAGACTGGATTTCAGTTTCCATTATTATTATTATTATTATTATTATTATTATTATTATTATTATTATTATTATTATTATTATCTTGTGTTCCTTTAGCCCCTTTTCCTTGATGATATTATTATTTCATCATCATCATCATCATCATCCATATATATATAACCATATATATCTATATATAGAAAAGTATAAAGTTGTTTGCACAGTGACTATAACAACAAAACTAAACGTCCTAGAAATACGAAACTTGGCAACACAATGCAAAAGCCTTTCCTCCCGGTTGTAACAACATAACCACACCACAAAACCACAATCCGGACCCACAAAACTCACAACAACACATCATGACTATAACAACACAACTAAATGCCCCAGAAATATGAAACTTGGCACACAACTAAATGCCCCAGAAATACAAAACTTGACAACACAATGCAAAATCCTTGCCTCCCGGCTGTAACAACACAACCACACCACAAAACCACAATCCGGACCCACAAAACTCACAACAACGCATCGTGACTATAACACAACTAAATGCCCCAGAAATACAAAACTTGACAACACAATGCAAAAGCCTTGCCTTTTGGTTGTAACAACACAACCACACCACAAAACCACAATCCAGACCCACAAAACTCACAACAACGCCTCGTGACTATAACAACACAACTAAACGCCCCAGAAATATGAAACTTGGCACACAACTAAATGCAAATACAAAACTTTTTTATACGTTTTATTTATAATTTTAGTGATGCAATAAAAAGAGAGAGCCATATGTGACTACATAAACAAAAACATAACAAAGGAGAAAAAGAAAAAACCCAACAACCACATATTCCCCCTCAACCCTCCCTCCTCTCTGTATTACCTTCCAGTTCCCCTGCTCTGCAATTTGATTCTTAGTTTCCCAGTTCTTTCCCAAAACAATGTTCTTAGAACCCAAGGGTCTCTGCTCTTAAACAATATCTCCCTCTATATTTCCATATTTCTTTTTTCCTTTAGGTATTTGCTTAATTTGTTCCAGAAATACAAAACTTGACAACACAACTTAAAAGCCTTGACTCCCGGTTGTAACAACACAACCACACCACAAAACCATAATCCGGACCCACAAAACTCACAACAACACATTGTGACTATAATAGCACAACTAAACTGGATGGCCATCTGTCTGAGTGGTTTGTGTGGGGTCTTCCTCCATGACAAAAAGAAAGAAAGGGGTTGGACTGGATGCAAACTACAAATTCCAGCACCCCGTGGCATGGAGTCCATGCATTTCAATTAGAGGCCTCTTCCTTCTCGCTTTCCCCACCATCCAACCCACTGACTCAGTTCCATGGCTCTGCAGGCAGGAAAGACTGGGATGGATAGAACGAAGGAAGCAGGGAGGGGAGGGAAGCAAAGGAATGCCAAGGACAAGAGCCCTCCTTCTCTGCCCGGAAGGCCAAGAGCAAAAGGGAGAGAAAGACCATTGATCCGGTTATATTTACCCTCCTTTCTGACCAGTGTGTTCTTATCAGTGAGCTCAGGATCGGAGCAGAGAAAGGTAATAACATAGAAATAAAGGAAACAAGGAGACACCCACTCTATCTATCCATCCACTCATCTATCCATTCACTCACCCACTAATAAAATAAAATAGCCCCTGCTCGTTGCTGACCTAGCAACCCAAAAGATGTTAGCGGGGATGATGGGTAGCAGAGTGAAATCCAAAAATTCACCATCCCGGTCTTCACCTCCTCCAGACTGTCTCCCGTGTGGAAAAAAACAGCACTGGGCAAACACACTCCAGCAGATGAGGGTTCGGTTGGAAATCCAACGGCAATCAATCTTTTATTTACATTTCTATATACAAACAGAGCAAATCAGTCCCTCCTCCATGAGTGCTTCCCGAAGCAACTCATGCACACACAGCACATTGCTCAACGCTGTTCTCCGCTCTACTCAGGAAACTCCTCTGCATTCCACAGGAACAGGAAAGAAAGTCCCGGTCAAAACAAACTTGACCCCATTGGTCCTGTGATACGTCAATCATAGCAGACTCTCATTAACTCCATAACTGCTGGAAATGCCTTGCCGAAAAACAAACACATAAGGCATTTCAAATAACCCAGATTGATTTTAACATTTCACAATACCCTGACAATTCCCCTCCGAAATGTTCAAATCAATTCTCTACATACTTTAACACTCTACACATTTGATCAATCTCTCTTGAACTTCCACAGGATCAATACATGTATACATACAGTCCTTTTCAATCACATGTAAAATTGCTTTGATCACAATACATCAACACTTTTCTTGCATCTTTATTAACACAATCGATGCTAGAACCATAACCCAATACACTGATGCTTCACTTCATTAATCAATAGTTTCCCCAACCTCTGAAAACTTAATTCATTGTGCCACATAGATTCATTTGATGCTGCCAGGCTATATTTCAACTCAATGCTGGCTTAACCATGGATTTCAATTTCTCTTAAAATCCAATTTCTTAAAACCAATTCATTTCATAATCATACTTTTCCATCACAATTATTCACAAAACTGATTTAACTCTCTCTGAACATATATACATATTTCAATTTCCGTTCAGACTAATAAACAGGCACAATGTTTTTGCATCTCTGGCGCTTTGGCAACACATGTGCCAATTGACATGTTGGAGACCACTGATCATCTGATTCAATCTCGGTCTCAAGAAGAGATATATCTTCACTCTTACCTGTCACCTGCTCTTCACTCTCAAGCTTAGGTGATTTTTTCCATTTACCCCCTCTCTTCTGACTCTTCTGGGGAGTCTGTACTTCCCCTTAACCAAATCTCGTGTGTCTATCTACTAACAGCAAAGTAAATTGAGAACCTCCCTGGCTTTTTACATCAGATTCTGTCACATGCAGATGGACTATTTCAAACATTTCCTTGGCCTTAATTCCAGATCTTTTAGGGTGCTCATTTGATTTAATTCCCATTTCTGAACAAACTGCACAGTCTAATAAATTTTCACATTTCTCACAATCAAAATCTGTGCATATTTCTAAAATCTTTCTGAGCACCTCTACATGTGCATGACCCATCGCTCCGTGAAGATGATGGATACACCTGTCATGCATTATCTTCTGTTTCACACAATGGACTTGTGCCCCATCTGGAAAGTTATTTTTGTCAAACATCATATACATTTTCATATCATATACATTTACTCTATGTACCGGGTCCTAGAGAAGTGCACTTGGAGAGGAACAGGCGCAGAGCTTTTTCTGTTTCTGCCCCTGCCTTATGGAATGCCTTGCCGCCCTATATGAGAGCCATGCGTGAGTTGGGGCCTTTTACCCTAGCACTCAAGACATGACTCTTTACTAGAGCTTTTAATCTATTTTAATATTTTTTAATCAATATTTGTATGTATGTATTTTTATCCTTTACAATTTTATCTTGTAAATCGCCTAGAGCATCGTGGATGGAGGGCGATTAATAAGTACTTAAATGATGATGATGATGATGATTTTGTTTCTTTTTACACATTTTGCCACTACTCGTCCATCTCTCTGAATATAGCAATAGATTCCGCTAAAAATTACTCTATATCCGTTCTCTGTTAAGGTAGCCACACTTAACAAATTAGAACTTAATTCTGGGATGTAAAGTACATTTTCCCAATCCACATTCAAGCAAGGGATGAACACAGTGCTACATTTGTTGAACTTCCTGTCAGTTCCATCAGCCAAAGTCACTGCTGTTCCAGACACATCCCTTCTGTTTTTCAAACGTTTAAGATTTGTAACAACATGGTGTGTACAACCTGAGTCCAAATACCACTTGTTCTTTTCAGTGATCCTTCCATTCACCGCAGCCATAAACACCTGGGGCTTAGTTGTTGACAAATTTCTCGCCCCTCTGTTCCCACGAGAACTTCTTGCCTTGTTGTTTGGGCAACTCCTGGCAAAATGCCCCGGCTTGTTGCAGACAAAACAACGCCGTGTTTTGACCTGATGTACTGCAACCTCCTCACGATTCCCAGGAACACCATCTGGACCAAAGCCGACCACTTGCGCCCCCTCCTGGTCGCACTGCGCCTTCGTCTGCTTCTGGGCTCGTTCAAATGCCCTCCGGTCCACTTCTTCTTGGATTCTCCCACAAACTGAATCCAAAGTTAAGTCCTGGACTCTCACATTCTGAAAAGAATGTACCAGAAAGTCCCAGTCCTCAGACAAGCTGCACAGCACCAGATAACACTTCTGTGCTTCTGAATATTGTAGGCCTCTTTCCTCAGCTCCAATCAATAATTGCTTTAGATTGTCCAAATGCATTCTGACATCCTGGCCCTGAACAAGCTTTGCTGAATACAGCCTCTTAGTCCAAATCATCTGAGACATGCAAGTCTCCCTCTGTTGGACATCTCTCAAAGCTTGCCATATCTCCTCAGGAGTGTCCTTATTTCTCACATGGACCAGTTGGTTTGGTTGCAGGCACAGTATCAAATATGCTTTGGCTTTCCTCCTGTGTTCAGCATTTTGGTCTGAACCATCGAGGGTATTCTCCAAGTTCTCTGCTGCGAGCAACGACCGCATCATTTCTGACCACGAAGCATAATTTTCGTCAGACAGCTTTTCCATGCTGGAAATGAAGCTTTTTCCAGCCATCTCTGCCATCAAGATTCAACAACACCCCAAGCTCCCGGTGAATCAGCTGCCTCCGTGACCCTCGGTCCCCGAGATTAAGCCGTACTGCCACTTACTCAAGTGCAGACTCAGGCGGTCACAATCTTCTCCTGCAGCTTCACTGGAGCTCTCTTTCGGGTCCCCTCCATCTCTGGAATCCCTCTCACGGCCACACAGTTGCTGAAAGCTCACCAGCCATCAGCATCTCCATCTACTGCGCAGCGGGAAGCATGGAGGCCTGGGCCCATAACCCAGTGTCAGCGGGGATGATGGGTAGCAGAGTGAAATCCAAAAATTCACCATCCCGGTCTTCACCTCCTCCAGACTGTCTCCTGTGTGGAAAAAAACAGCACTGGGCAAACACACTCCAGCAGATGAGGGTTCGGTTGGAAATCCAACGGCAATCAATCTTTTATTTACATTTCTATATACAAACAGAGCAAATCAGTCCTTCCTCCATGAGTGCTTCCCGAAGCAACTCATGCACACACAGCACATTGCTCAACGCTGTTCTCCGCTCTACTCAGGAAACTCCTCTGCATTCCACAGGAACAGGAAAGAAAGTCCCGGTCAAAACAAACTTGACCCCATTGGTCCTGTGATACGTCAATCATAGCAGACTCTCATTAACTCCATAACTGCTGGAAATGCCTTGCCGAAAAACAAACACATAAGGCATTTCAAATAACCCAGATTGATTTTAACATTTCACAATAACCTGACAAAAGATAGTTACATCTATCAAGTAGGAAATAAGGTACCACTTATTAAAAAAAAGTTGGGAGGCAAGTTTAACTAATTTACGACCTGGAATGAGGAAGTGCCGTCAGAGTGGATGATGAAGCAGCTGCTCCCCCCTGTGGTCTGAATCGAACATCCCCTCAGGAGAAGGTTAAATTGCCTCTGTGTCTGTATGTCTCTGTTTGATGTGTTTATGGGCATTGAATGTTTGCCCTATGTGTGTATAATGTGATCCGCCCTGAGTCCCCTTCAGGGTAAGAAGAGCGGAATATAAATACTGTAAATAAATAAATAAATAATAATAAACACCTACACAGGCAAGAATCAGTCATGCACTGAGGCTACAAGGCCATTCAGTGCTCATCTACCTCCCCAATCCCTACATTCACACTTGGCCTCCAAAAAACAATTACAATGATAACAATAACAACAACAACAATAAGAATCAACACCATCACAGGCAAGAAGCAGCCAGGCATTGAAGCTGAGAGGCCAGTCAGTGCTACACTGGTCCTCCAAAAAAACAATACAGTAGCATCTAACTTATCCAACCTTCATCACCACTACAACAACAACAATAATAAACACCTACACAGGCAAAAAAGACTATTCTACCACAATAAAAATATAAACCACACTCAGAAGAAATAGACATCACGATTAACAACAAACCAAATACAACAGGGATCTCAAGCAATTATCAGTCAACACAAAAATTGAAGAAGGTAACAGACTTCAAATACTACTACTAATGTGAGTATAAAGAAGGGTGGAGGTCACAGCATAAATACAACCTAATGTAGACTGACCACCCCACCAGAATAAGCCACAGCAACAAGTGGCCAGGCATAGCTAGTGTATGTGTGTGTGTGTGTGTGTGTGTGTATATATTCCTTTTACCCCTGTGCCTGCTCCTTCCTTTTGGGCTTACTGGCAGGGGAGGTCATAAAGGCCTAGTTGGTCTGAGCAGAACAAAAGGCTATCATAACTGCCCCTTCACCCACCGCAGGAAGAGGGCTAGGGGGGAGGAGCTAAGATACATCAGAGGAGTCAAGGAGAGGGGCTGGGTTGGAAGGACCTTGGGGGAGGAGAGAAGCTGCTGCGCAGGAAAACAAGCCTCCCCAGATGCCTGGAAAGACAAAAGGAGCGAACTCCTGTCCCCCCCCCCCCCGGCAGCCCATGAGTCCGCAGTGCAGGAAAAGAAGAAGAGCAGGCCTTGGCGGGGGAAGGAGTCATGCAGGGAAAAAACAATGTTCGCAGGAGCCCCTCTGGCCCCAAAGTCGGCCTCCCTAGGTTGCCAGGCCGGCTCAGCTGCTAGTAGCTCCCTGGCTCAGGAAAAAGGCCGACGGGGCAGTCCCAGTTCTCCAGAGCAGTGCGGGAGGCAGGAAGGGGAAGGAGCGTGGAGGGATCTGCAGGAAAACAAAGGGAGCAGCAAAAGGCAAATGTAGCGGCTCTCACCTCTCCCTTCCCCCCTGCTATCCCGGGAAAGGGAAGGGAGCATGGATTCCTACCCACAAGGTCATGACATGGGAAAACAAACAGAGCAGCCGCAGAACCAGCATGCCCATGCTGCGCGGCCACCATCTCCGTGCCACGAGACTGCAGCGTGGGGAAAAATAGACCTGCAACTGAGCAAGAAGGAACGAAGGAGCCAGCCCAATGCCTGGGGTGCCCAAAAGTGCATCCATGAAGGAGCCAGCCCAACACACGAAAAAGCATCCCCAGCCCTGCCCGTCTCCCCGCCACCATCCCACGGGGGTGGGGGGGGGGAGGAGCCTGAGGCCATGGCTTGGGGTCCACAAAGGAGCATCCCTGGGTTGCCTCCCCTTCCCCCCGACGTCCAGCAACAGGAAGGAGTGAGGGAGCCACTACCCCTCACCTCCGAGACCGGCGAGGGAAAAAGGAAAAAAAGAGCACCCCCACCCATTCACCTGGCCATTCCCCCCCCCCATCCTCGCACCGACCATCGGCTGCAACCTGGGGGAAGAAATGGGCCATGAGGCTGCAGCATGGGTAAAGAAAAGTGCCAGCAAAAGAAACCCGGGAGGGGGGGAAGGAGCCAGCATCCCCACACCATGAGGCCACAGCTTGGGGCCCACAAAGAACCTCCCTGGGTTCCCTCCTCTTCCCCCAACATCCAGCTGTAGGAAGGAGCAAGGGAGCCATAACCCCTCACCTCCGAGGCCACGGCAAGGCAAAAAAAGAAAAGAGCATCCCTGCTCGCCCGCCTGGCCATTCCCCCCCCCCATCCTCACACTGGCCATCGGCTGTAACCTGGGGGAAGAAATGGGCCATGAGGCCGCAGCATGGGTAAAGAAAAGTGCCAGCAAAGGAAACCAGGTGAGTGAAGGCCTCTCTCTTAGGCCCCAAATATTATAGAATCCTAGAAAAAACATGGAGGGCATCTGGGGCGTTAGGCCCCACATACATCACCTAATGTAGACTGGCAGGCTCTGTCCCAGACGTCCATCCTCCAAGCAGTTTGAACCAAGACTGAGGAGGGTAGTGGGCCTCACCTGGCTCCACCCTCCCCTCTAAAAGTAGTCCAGAGGGACTATTTTCAAAAAGCCTCTTCCACAGTGGAGGCGGCAAATTCCTCCCTCACCCCAGCTTTGCTGGGGCGAGAAAGGCCCTTCTCTCAGTAAACATGAATCTGGATCATAGCAATGATAAAAGGAGCTGAATGGGGAGACAGGGACAGAGAGACTGGCATGAGAAGGATTCACCTAACCTTTTCATTTCCTTCTATTAAAAAAATATTGGCAATACAATATACATCTGCTATGCTCTTTGGAGATCTGTAAAATGGAAATCTGCTTATATTTTTTCACAATGTGATAGAAATAATTCATTTAAAAACAAAAGGGAAAATTGAAAGTTCTATTTCAAACCCTTTGGTATCAGACTTCACTCTAATTTGTTCTGATGTAGGTCTGATACACACATATATATCAATATGCACTGTATTGTCATCATCCACTGGTATACATATTTATGCATTTTTTCTTCCACAGCAATGAATGAAGCAATGAAGATGAAACAGTCCAGATGGCTGAAAAATAACCCAGGCCTCTACTATGTGAAAGATAAGAGTAGATCATGCTGGCTGGGGGAATTCTGGGAACATTGGTTCAAAATAGGAGATTTTTCAAGCTCTGGTAATGGGTAATGGTCATTCATAATATGTATGTTTTTAATAGTGCTTTTTAAAAACTTTATTACATGAAATAAAGAGCTGAAAATATTTTTATAAATATGCATACATCAATGAAATGTATACATATAAATATAAATGCATCATTCTGAAATTTGTTGCATGTTTTCATTCTGTTACATTGCTCCAAGAGACTTATTGTTTCCAGACCTGCTGCAGGGAGTTCATTAAAATGTTTTCAAAATGCCTTGGTTTGCTGACTGATTTCAGATTTTGCTCACAGTTCTAATTTACTTGAAATGTATCATAACACTTACAAAACTAGGCAGTTGTGAAATAGCTAGCTATTTCCCCAACTGCCATCCAATTTAACATGTTGTTGATGAAAATGTATTTCATTCTCAACCTAAACACAATAAAATCAATACCAGATAGTTTCCAAATAAAAATGTGCATTAATGAACCTTCTTGCATTGCAGTTACAGATTTTAGTTAAGTGGATAAATAACCTGTTTCTTAGCATTCCAGTAGGCTGTATTGATTTCATAGATGTTAATATGATCCAAGTCATGTATACCTTTCATCAAACCTTGTTAATGCCAAGTACATGCAGCTAACAAAAGTTTGTATAAATTTATTAGTTGCAGGTTACTTGTAGCTTCAGCTGTGAATGTTGTCTTGTTATCCCTTCAGTCTCTGGGCTTACCTTCTGCACAAATATGACAAAATGGAAAATCCAATAGACTTTTCATTCCATTTCTAGGTACACTTTCATGTTTTGCTTTACAGAACTTTCACAAGTAACTTGCTATACTCTTATTTCAGAAGTGAATAAAAGAACTGTTTAGATATGTTGGCAATATTTTTTATCATGGTCACAAATATTATCAATTCATTTCTGGTCTACTAAACTAAGAGTGAACAGCACTAATAGCTTTTCTTTCCTCTCAAATTGTACATACCATGGAATAAATACATTTTGTTCTGCTGTGAGATTAAAAGGGATTGTGGGATTTGGAATAGATGATGCTATCCAATACACAAAGATGATATGATTCTCTGTCTATGTTCCAAGGTTTCTGGCATTCCAATACACAGTTATGTTATTGTAAACATTGTGCACTGCATAGCAGATGAGCAGAACCCTGGCTTGGATTATTTGTACCAAGCAATATATTTCCAATTTGTGAAATGGGCAATGATATTATCATCCACCTGGTGTTTTGAAGACCAACAAAATACCAAACCTAATACATCCCAGGATGTTATTTTAGGAAAAACTTCTAGCTGCTGTAGTAATTGATAAAATAATGAATTCCCCATTTTTTGCTGGAGTCCAACATTATTCATTTCCTGCTCTACATGCTAGAGTACCCAGGCATTTGCACTAACTTTTTTTACATGATCCTTTTTTCCAGGAGAAGTGAATACAGTGGCAACTCCACATTTCCTACTCTTGCTTTTTGAAGTGAACACATTACCATAGCTTTGTTGGCCCTCCCAGAAGCTGATTTTTCTCCATATGGCGTATTTGTGATCAGGACTTCTTTCATGCCTCTCATCCCTATCCTAGATAATTTTTGAGCATTAGATCGCAACACATTGTCATTTCATGGTGTTTCTGATTGGTAATCATTTTATTTTCCTGATAGTTCCCCAGAATGAAATAATGTGTGAATTATTGTGAGAACAAAATAGTAGAAGGTAGGAGCAAGCCTCTTTGAGCATCTTTACTGTAATTTCTCAAAAAAAAACCAAGGAAAACAAATAGGCATAATGCCATGCTATAGTATAAATGATCCAGCCTTGCAGGTTTTGTAGTGGCTGCCATGTTGACCACTACAAATTTTGTAGGATTGGATCATTTATATTATAGCATGCTATTATGCCTGTTTGTTTCCCTCTTTTTTAACCTGATTAAGCATTAAATATAGGGCCAGGCCAGAGCAGAAATGCTCCAGATTGGTCCTGGAGGTGGCCACACACACCTCCCTGAAACTTCTGCAATTGGAATCTACACGATCCAGATGGTCTAAGACGGCACTGGCCCCACTGGACCATCAACTCGCCTTCAGTGTCGCTGTCACTGCTTCCAGCCATCTGAAAAGATCTGTGTGAGCTCCTGACAGCTGTAATTGCCTTCTTATGACATTGAGAGAAGTGCCTGAATGAGAAGAAAGGAAGGACTCCCTAGTCTGGATTGTTCGTGTCTCCATTGTGCCAATTTATTTTAATTCACCAGTTTGTATGGAGAACGTGGACAAGGTGAGATTCCTCCCACCTCCCCAATTTTACCCAGGTCGTTTTGCTTCAAAATGTTAATTATTTTAAGATTATAAGCAGCATCCTATTTCACCAGCCTCTATTTTATATATTAGAAACCATATGACAAACTTTTCTTTATCTTCTTATAGCAGACTCTTGGGCCTAATTAAGAAGAATATGGAGGCAAATGTTTATGATAGTGTTAATGATGCTGGTGTGGCTCGCTCTCTATTCGCTTATGCTGCAAAGTATAATGATGTTTCATCTGAAGTCAACATCTTGACATTATTGCAGAACTTTAGACAGAGGGCCATTTTACTATTACCTCTATTGTTTATGATAATCTATCAGACAAAACAGGAAACTCGACTAGAATATCAACTGCCTCATTCTTCCATGTATTCTAGTTTTTAGAATAAGCAATGCTTCTTTGTTCTCCAGATCTAAGATGGCTATGTTGCACTTTTTTCCCTGTTTCTTCAGCTGGCAACTTCATAGTATTACTATCTGAAATAGCATACAATGGTTGGAATCCTCATGATTACTTTGAACCAGATTATATACATTCAAACAGTTGTATAGCTAATGAAACTATAGGTAAATTCTATTGATTCAGTGAGTTTATGGTTATGGTAATCAGGACTATCAGATTTATGATCAATTAATGATTACCCCTTTCATAAATGCTAAGTAATAAAGCTTCCTAAAACCCATCTTTGAGAAAATGAGAGAATACTATACTTTATTAAAGATTGTTGTTAGCAAGCATGGTCAATGGGAATGCGAGAAATGCCTTCTCAGTGGTTGTCCCTAGGCCTTAGAACTGTCCTTCAATCAGTAGTAGAGGTGTGCATGACCCAAAAAAAACTGCCTCATTTATCTTAATGAAAATCAAGCAACCCCTGTTTTTATTGTAAAGTGTTTTGGAAAAATCATAAGGGGTCTGTGTCGAAATTATTATGACATTCCAAAAATATCATTAATTTTTCATTATGTTATTCGCCCATTGTGCCAATGGGGACATTACAGGGGCTCTGCTCTCCCACAGTTTTAGGACTCTTGTGATGAAACTTGCAACAATCATAGCACACAATTATCAATCTAAACCACCCAAGTTTCAGAACATTTTGCTCATCCACTGATTTTAAGGATATTTTTGAGTTTTTGTGAACAACATTTAAAAACAAACAAACATGAGCTTCTCCTCTAGAATTTCTCATGAATGACACACCATAACCAGGGCATTCCTTCTCCCAAGTTTCAGAAAGATTCACAATTGATAAAGGAAAAATAAATAATGAAAGCAGTTTGTAGGATTAAAAATAAAAAAGCAGGAAAAAAGAACCCCACCAAATGAATCCTAGACAGACCCCCTCCCTCAAACACATGCATACACAAAGAAAATGAAGTGTGTGTGTGTGTGTGTGTGTGTGAAGAAGACCAAAGGCCTCCCATCCCTTGCTTGGTGTACTTTAAAAAATTAGGCTAGGCTTGAAGCCTAACTTTGCCCTTGACACAGCACCAGGCTTCTCTTCTCTCTCATCTATCCTTCAGGAATATATATATATATATATATATATATATATATATATATATATATATATACACACACATACACACACATACACACACACACACACATACACACACACACCAAACAAAACCTGTGCCTGCCCCTCACCAGTGCCAGGCTTGTGTGTGTTTGTGTGTGTGCCTGTGCCCTCTGCTGTGTAGCTGCACCACTCTTGCCTTCCTCCCCAAAAACATTTATTCTTCATAAAAAATTATTATCATTCCTTTGACTCTAGTCTTTTCCTTGTGACTTCTGTGTGTGTGTGTGTATGCACGCACACACATGTTTCTTTCACACAAGAAGCCTGAACTTATTCCTCCACCCAAATATAAAAAAGCAATGCAACATCAATCATTGCAATTATATAATAAAATACATAGTTACAAAATATAAATAATCACATATATAATAAAATATATATCAGTAAAATAATAATAATAATAATAATAATAATAATAATAATAATAATAATAATAAAAAGTGTATTGACCGACGTGGTGTGTGTTGTAGTTGGGCCAAGGGGCAGTTCTGGTACTACTGGTAAAATTGCTAGTAGGAGAAAAAGGGATAATGGTGAACAGGTGTCTGATGAGGAACAGCAAGTAAAGCGGGTTTGGAAAATACTTATGGCTCCTACTGAGGATGAAACGTTGGAAGGGTTCTCTAGTGAAGAGGAGTCAATGCTGGAAGATGATGGGTTAACAGAAAGTAGAGGAACTAAGAGGTCAACTCAGGAGCAAGTATCAGATAAGGAAAGGGAAAGAAAGAAGATCCGGGATATACTTACTGCTCCCACAGATGATGAAACGTTTGAGGGTTTTTCTGGGTATGATGGGTCTGAGAGTGGGATGGAAGAGGCTGCAGGTTGGACTCAAGTAAATGTGTGTGCAGCACCAGTTTCTGAGGATGCATCGGGAGACTGGCAAACTACTGGTACACCAGGGAAATGGGGAGATCTAAGTCTTGAACAAAGATGGAGTGATTGGAGGGCTGATGGGAGAGGTTCACATATGAGATCAAGATCAGCTGTGGATAATGATGACAGGGCAGAGGCCTCATCATCATCGGACTCCGAGGTGTAAGTTAAAAGTGGAGTTGAAAGTGAAGGTCCCTTGCAGAAGGCAAGGTGTCTTTTTGGGACATTGCTTTGTCGCTGCCTGTTCTCCTTGGATCTTGGCTGTACAGCTTCGTATTCCTGAATCCGGATTGATTCCTGACTACGACGTTCGTTTCTGGCTTGGCGTTCCTGGCTTCCTCTGACTCCTGAAGCCAGTTTGGCTCCTGACGACAGCGTTCATTTCTGGCTTGGCGTTCCTGACTTGGCGTTTCTGGCTTGGCGTTCCTGGTTTACTCTGGCTCCTGAATCCAGTTTGGCACCTGATGACAGCGCTCGTTTCTGGCTTGGCGTTCCTGACTTGGTGTTTCTGGCTTGGCGTTTTCTGGCTTCCTTTGGCTCCTGATTCCGGTTTGGCTCCTGATGACGACAGCGTTTGCTCCTGGCTTGGCGAATTCGGCTTGGCGTTTCCTGGTTTGGCGTTTCTGGTTTGGCGTTTCTGGCTTCCTCTGGCTCCTGAATCTGGTCTGGCTCCTGATGACGACAGTGTTTGCTCCTGCCTTGGCATTTCTGGCTCCCCTTTGGCTTTTGAACTCGTCTTGGCTTTTGACAACAGTATAGTTTGCACTCATTGTTAAAGAGCGGTTGGCATAGCGTAGCGTGGCACTAGTTCCAGTGAACGTTTTGGCTTAATTTGAACCGGATTATCAAGCTAGATAATCCGAGTTGTTTTCCTGTTCCTGCTTATTGACGTTTCTTGAAACAAAGACATTTACTTTTGTTTGAAACACTGAGGTTAAGTGTTTCTAAGTTCAAAATATCATTTAATAAACATTTGTTAATTTTCCTTATTGTGTGTGACTCTTTAAGAGGAGTCTGTATCGTGACAGTGTGGCTGCTGTTATTAATTGCCAAAATGATTCTGGAGAACTGTAAAAGCCAAAAAAATAATCTTCACATGATGTGGATAGACTACAAAAAGGCCTTTGACTCACTCCCAAATATCTAGATCATTAAGTGTCTGGATGCCATCAGGATTTGTAAAAACGTTGGCACTTTTATTGAAAATATGATGGAGCACTGGAAAACTGAACTATTTGTTGGAAATGAAAACTACAAACTTGTCATCATCAGAAGAGGAATTTTCCAGGGAGACTCATTATTCCTACTGCTTTTCATTATTGCCATGATCCCTCTGTCAATAAACTTACAAAAAAAACCCAAACAAACCTTGGCTACCAAACGTCTAAGAAATCTCACAAAATTTCACATCTGATGTACATGGATGACCTGAAGCTGTATGAGAAAACTGAAATTAAAATTGAGTCTCTGACTAACACTGTCTGAATCTTTAGCTCTGATATCAATATGGAGTTTGGTTTGGAAAAATGTTCGACAGTGGCATTGAAGAAGGGAAAATCATCAGCATATATAAAGCTCTTTGTGAGTGGTGCTAGTGGCTGATCGTTTGTGAAGATGTTAAACAAGGTCGGTGCAAGAACGGTTCCTTGGGGTAAACCATTCTTTTGCCTCCTCCATCTACTTTTCCAGCCCTGAAACTCCACATAGAAGCTGCAGTTTACCAGGAGGGTCTGGACAGTTTTTGTAAAGTTAAAGTCCCGGGTGATATGGTAGACTTTATGCAGCATTTTTCTATGTTGCACTGTGTCACAGGCTGCCATAAGGTACACAAAAACTGTTCCCGTAATGCAGCCTTTCTCATAGCCTTCCTTGATATGCTCAGTCAGATGAAGAATTTGACCTGTACAGTTTTTCCCTGGTCTGAAACCTGCTTGTTGTGCAATAAGCTTAGGTTCAATGACAGGTCCTATCGATTTAAAAGCATCCTCTCATATACTTTATATAGATGACATAAGAGGGAGATTGGTCGGTAGTTCCTGGCATTGGAGGCATCTTTGCCAGGTTTTAAAATGGCAATGATCTTAGTTTTCCTCCATACTCTGTGAATCTGTTTGTGTGCCAAGCATTGATTGTAGAATTTCAAAAACCAGTTTTCAGCTTTGGGCCACAAATGTTTGATTTGCTCCATCATTAAGTCATCTAGACCAGGTGCTTTACCAGTTTTACATCACTTGATAGCTTCTCTGAGTTCTGTCAAGTTTAGAGGAGCTGACAACTGGTGAGTTTCAAGTTCTGGCACCTTGTTGATTTTCATCTTTACTCTACTGCAGTTGGTTTTCCTGTTCTGAATTAGCTGCTGAGCTATCTGGTCTGGTGTCACGTTTGCGTGTCCATAGTTGACCAGAGGGTCACTATCTAGGAGTCTCAGCGATTGCCAGGCTTTTCGGCTACTTTTGGACATATCAAGGTTTTCAAGCAGCTCTATCCAGCGGTCTTTCTTAGCATTAGCTAAGGCTGTAGATGGTTTTTGGCCTGCTGCTATAGTCTCATTGCTGTATGGATTCTCTTGAAATAGTCAGATATTCCTGTAGCTGATTTAGCGATTCTTCATTTAGGCCTGGTAGGTAGCTTGTGCAACAGCCTCTAGAGATTGAGAGCCTTGAGGATCTTTTCACAGCTTCTACAAACAGATCATAGCCTTCTATAGAAGGTTCTATATCAGAAATAGCTGCTCCAAGGTCTCTATAAACTTTGTCCAGTTAGCTTTATTGAAGTTATATCTTCCGTGGAATGGGACACTGTGTTGAGTATTGGGTTTAATGCCTTTTTAATGCATTGATGGATTATTCTTTCATTTACAAAAATCAGATCAGAGTTATAACTCCGCTTCCATAGGCCGCTATTAAGAGATGGTGGTAATTTACTTTCATGAAGGAGGCTCATTCTACTATTGTCAGCCCACATTAGAACTACATCGCCATTTTTATCATCTTCGTCATAGCCCCAGACACAGCTATGGCTACTGAAATCTCCCACAATTGTGGCAATTGGTTGGGGGCATAAAATAGAAATCAACCCCAGGTGGTTTATAGAGTAATGATACACTGCAACTATCCAGTTCCACAGATAGGATTTCAATGTTGTTCACTTCTGTGAGAGAGATTGCAGATATTACTATACCAGATTGTACAAAAATACCACTACCATATTGTCTGTGAGGTCGTTCCACTGCCAATTGCATTAAAAGAATTTTTGGTCTTCTCATTGTGATGTCTCTGTGTGTTTCCTGTATACATAAGATGTCACACAAGATGTCCTCAGACATTTTGGCTAATAGTTCTTCCTTAACAAGTGACAAACCTTCTATATTAATAGACATAATCGTTAGCAATGGTCTTGATAAAGACCTTTGGTATTCATCCATTTGTGGAGAGATAAAACACATTTAAAATGTTAAAAAATGCTTTAAAGTGATGCAGTGCTTTTGGGTTGGAAAGATTGGGCGTTTACAAGAAACGTTGCGCAGGGGATGCCCGACTGGATTTACTCAGTCTTCGAGGAGGCTCTTTCTGTGTCCCCCAGAGGTTCACATTTGATGTTGTCCAGCTGCAGTATACCCCGATATTTATAGAGGCCTATAAATATCTGGCCATACTGCAGCTGAACAACATCAAACATGAACATGTAAAAACTGTGGTCAGCAAAGAATACACACAAAGGGTCAGAAAAATTCTCAAAAGCAAACTCAATGGAGGCAACACCATCAAGGCCATAAACACCTGGGCCATACCTGTCATAAGATATACTGCTGGCATTATAAATTGGACACAGGTGGAACTGGACAATTTGGACAGAAAAACAAGAAAACTCATGGCCATTCATCATTCACTGCACCCTCGCAGTGATGTTGACCGGCTATATCTGCCTAGAAGAACAGGGGGCAGAGGACTCTTACAAGTAAAACAAGCAGTCAAAGAAGAAGAACATGCCCTGGCAGATTATATAAATAAATTTTTGAAGTCAAAAATCAGAAACTCCTCAAAGCACAGCAGACAAAAAACCAGTACAAGAAAACCGCACTACAAACTAGAGCTGACAGCTGGCACAACAAAACATTGCATGGAAAGTTCCTTGACAAAATTGAAGGAAAAGCTGATAATGAAAAGACCTGGCTCTGGCTCACAAATGCGACACTGAAGAAGGAGACAGAAGGCCTGATCCTTGCAGCCCAGGAGCAAGCCATCAGAACAAATGCAATTAAGGCCAAGATCGAAAAATCAGCTAATGACCCAAAATGCAGACTGTGCAAGGAAACTGACGAAACCATTGATCATATCCTCAGCTGCTGTAAGAAAATCGCACAGACAGACTACAAACAGAGGCACAACTATGTGTCCAAAATGATTCATTGGAACTTATACCACAAGTACAACCACCCAGTAGTAAAGAACTGGTGGGCTCAGAAACATGCAAAGGTAATAGAAAAAGAACATGCAAAAATACTGTGTAACTTCTAAATTTTGGAACACAACACACCCGACCTCATGGTTGTGGAAAAGAAAAAAGTTTAGATTATTGATGTTGCCATACCAGATGACAGTTGAACTGATGAAAAGCAACAGTAAAAACTCGGCTGTTGTCAGGACCTCATGACTGAACTGCAAAGGCTGTGGCATAAACCAGTACAGGTGGTCTCAGTGGTAGTCGGCACACTGGGTGCCATGCCAAAAGATCTCGGCCAGCATTTGGAAACAATAAACATTGACAAAATTACAATCTTTCAACTACAAAATGCCACCTTACTGGGATCTGCACGCATCATCTGGAAATACATCACACAGTCCTAAACGCTTGGGAAGTGTTCAACTTGTGATTTTGTAATATGAAATCCAGCATATATAATGTGTTGTTGAAGGCTTTCATGGCCAGGATCACAGGGTTGTTGCATGTTTTCTGGGCTGTTTGGCCATGTTTCAGAAGTATTCTCTCCTGACGTTTCGCCCACATCTATGGCAGGCATCCTCACAACCTCTGAGGGTGCCTGCCATAGATGTGGGTGAAACGTCAGGAGATAATACTTCTGGAACATGGCCAAACAGCCCGGAAAACATGCAACAACCCAGAATAAATATCTCATTTGCTGTATTATACTATGTCTTAGTATATTATTGTCTTAGTACAATAATGAGGTGTATTGACTGATGTGGTGTGGCAGCTGGTGTGGCTGGTGAGTCAGGATAAAGTGTCAGTGGCCAGGCTTTTAGCAGAGCCAAAGGGAGAGGGAGAGGTGGTACTAAAACTGAATCTCAGTCAGATCCTCCCATAACACCACCAAAAGTTCAAAAAACTTCTCTTTTGGGGGCTGCTGCTGTTGCTCAACCTCATGCCATTGCAGCCTCTGAGATAACACTGTAACCGGCATTTTAAATTCCGTTTGTGCCTGGGGTGAATTTGATGCACTCCCCCTCCCTGCATCATCGTCTCCAGCTGCACCTAGCCCCTCTCCTGCAGTTCTCTTCCCCCCCCCCCCCCCCCCGCGCCCCCACTGCACCTGGAAGGTCTCGTTCCTCAGATTGGGACAATTTCCACCTTATTCCATCTGATATGAACCTGGCAGTGTGCCTACACTGCGATGCCAAAGTGCGCCAGGAGAAAGATGTCAAGCACCTATCAACCAGTGGGTTGTAGAAGCATCTTACAAGACACCACCCCATGCAGCTTGGGGATGGAGATGGGTCTGGGTCTGGGACTGGTATGGGCAGAAGTGACAAACTGAACTACAATGAACTTTGAAATCTTGGCATATTTCATTGCATTGCCTTTAAACATCTCCAGCCTCTGGTTTCAAAAGGAGCCAGGAAGGACAAGTTTTATGCCTCCATGATTCATGCAATGCCCAACTCACCAGGCAAGGGGCTGTTGCGGTGTTGGGCACCCTTGCCTGGCATGGCCATTGGGGGGTTTCTTCCTCCTGAAAGCCCCTCTGCGTGGCAGGAAACAAGCAGCAATCTCAGCCGGGAGCCTTGGTGGCAGGGGTGGTACTTTTACTTGTTTCAGGAGGGCTCTTTTGCCCCCTCCCCCCGGGGCCTTCCTCAGACGTCTGCCTTTTCCCTGGTATCCAGGGTTTTTTCCTTCAGGCATTCTCCACTCCCAGCCCTTGTAAGACCACTTTCTCCGGCCCTCCTTGTCTACCCCCCCTCCACTCCTGGTTTGGGGGGGGGGCAAGGCCTGAGGATGCAGTAGCCCTTATGAGGACTGAGAGTGGGCAAGGGCTAGAGGGGAGAGGCTTTTGGGCCTCTCCCCTCCAGGCCTTGCCCACCCTCAGTCTTCATAAGGGCTACTGCATCATTCTGCCTTGGGCTTCGGTTGAGCCTGGAGCAGTGTGGCTTTTCCAGGCCCCACCCCTCAGGAGGACTCTTTAGCCTGGCTGTTGCAGCCCCCTATTGGGCTTAGCCTACTCTTCGCCTGGTAAAGTGTTCTCTACCAGAATATGTCCCTCTTTTCCAGCCTTCCAGGGCCTTTGCTGCATCCTCTGCTAGCCTTTTGCCTGGGGCTCTCACCCACTTCTGGCCTCCAGGCCTTTTTTGTGGCAGTTGAGCCTTCTTCTGGGTAGCACCCACTTCCGGCCTTGAAAGGGCTTTTAACAGCAGCCCTCCTTGGGCCTCCCTTCTTAGACAATTAGGACCCACCAGGCACTCATCTATTCCTCCCCCCCCCACACACACCTGAGGAGTAAGATCCTTAAAGGCTATTATGTGAACATCTTTGCACTTCTAAAATTGAGGGGGAGGAGGGCCGAGGACCCCCATCTAAGGGCAGGCACAAGAAAGGTGACAGGGACAGGCCCACTGAGCAAATCTTTGTTAATTGGATGCCCGGATACTCAATGTTCACGGGGGTGGCGGCGGCAGCCTTCCTGGAGCATGGTTGGTACCTTGCCAACCACCTCACTCACATCAAACTGATATGGTTTTAAAACTTTTTCTTATTTTATGTATTATGTATAACTGTGTTTGAATTCATTTTTGATTTTATACTGCTTGTTATTTTATTTTTTTGCTTTATATTTTAACTTGTCTATACTTTGTCTTTTTGGGCTTGGCCCCATGTTAGCTGCCCTGAGTCCCTTCGGGGAGATGGTGGTGGGATACAAAAATAAAACATTATTATTATTATTGACACAACAACATTGTATGACACAGCAAACAAGATAGATAGATACACTGGATTTCGTATCACAAAATCATAAGTCGAACACTTCCCAAGTCTCTAGGACTGTGTGATGTATTTTCAGATGATGCGCGCAAATCCCAGTAGGGTGGCTTTTTGCAGTTGGGAGATTGTAATTTTGTCAATGTCTATTGTTTCCAAATGCCGGTTGAGATCTTTTGGCATGGCACCCAATGTGCCGATCACCACCAGCACTACCTGTACTGGTTTCTGCCAGAGTCTTTGAAGTTCAGTCTTGAGGCCCTGATAGCGGCTGAATTTTTTCCTGTTGTTTTTGTCAATGTGACTGTCACCTGGGATGTTGTTGTTATTATTATTATTATTATTATTATTATTATTATTAGCATGAAGGACAGAAAGCTAGCGGGGGAGACAGCGGCCATTGCCTATGACTCAGCCTTCCAAAAAAGGGCATCCCAGAGCACCAAGACCAGATGGAATCTCATCAACCATGACATCTGGCTATCTGAGGTGGGGCCCAGCATCAAAAATAAGTCAGAGACAGAGAGGTCTGATCAAGGGTAGGGCAGAAAGGAGGCCAGACAAGCTGTGTGCTGGGAGTTCAACATGGGAAAATGTCATCGAGCTAGATGCTGCTTTGATCACACTTGTGAGAATTGTGCTGGCGGCCACACTAAGATGACATGCAGTAACCAGCCAGTTGGTCCTCAGCCCTTTCATGCAGGCCAGGCTGATGCCCATTCTGGTACCAAAAAGGAAGTCGATTGCAACAGTGGAGCCACCACAGGGCAGGGTAAGTTAGACTCCATTTGACCATTTTGCTCTCGCTGTCACACCAGTCAGATTCTCCCCTATGCATCCTTGGCTCAAGGCGTACCCTTTCCAGGCAGCAGCCACTTTGCTTCAGGAAGGTTTCACATCTGGTTTCTGCATTCCAGCAGTAGGGCCCCGCAGGGCCTTCATCTCAGGCAATTTAAAATCAGCAGCATAGATGCCCGAGGTGCTCAGCAGTAAAATTGCCAAGAAGCTTGCAGCAGGGAGAATTGCGGGACCTTTTCAGGCTCCACCATTGGATAATTTCAGGGTATCCCCACTCAGGGTGGTCCCAAAGAAGGCCCCAGGAGAGTTCCGCGTCATCCACCACCTGTCTTACCCAAAAGGGGCTTCTGTCAATGACGCCATTCCCCCTCAGCTCTGCTCTGTAAAATATGCCTCCTTCAACCAGACAGTCAGCTTGGTTCAGGCAAGAGGTCCACATGCCATTATGGCAAAGTGTGATATCCAGTCTGCCTTCAGACTTCTCCCAGTGCATCAGCAGATTTCAACCTACTAGGATTCAAATTCAATGACCTTTGGTACTTTGACAAGGCCATGCCTATGGGCTGTGATGCTAGCTGTGTGGCCTTCAAATCCCTTCCTGCAAACCAGATGATATCTGTTGTAGCCCAGCCTCCATCTGAACTGTCAGGTGGGCATGAGGTTGGGCCTGTTCAGCCTGTGATTGTCCCTGCACTTGCCTTGTCAGAGGATCCTGGGTTTGAGCCTGAGATGCAGCCAGAGTTTGTCCCAGTGGATTTTGGGACTAGAAACATAATGGTTGCAAGTAGGCAGCTTGAACCGCATTCTTCAAAGCAGTCAAAGTCGGATCTCCTGGTGCCAGATGGATATTCTAGTTCAGATTCTGGAAGTGATAAGGCGGACAGGGCTAATGAGCTTGACAGAAGGAAGGCGATAATTCAACAGAGAAAAGAAAGGGAGTATGTTAGAATGAGTAAACGATTGCTTTTGAAATGAAATAATGAGCAGACTTCTCCTGGGAAGGGACCCTGAATTTCCCTTAAGAAGGGCTGCTTTCTCTGACAGAGTCAAAGGTGGTAACTTTGCTTATCCAAGAGAGGAAGATCTCTGCTTCGTATTCCTGTGATTTCCTGCTGTTTTATATCTTGATTCGAATTCCAGACTCATTCTTGTTCCTGTGTATCCTGTGCTAAAAATAACAGGCAGTGTTCTTGTTCCTGAGAATGTTCCAGTAATTTTGCAGTTTCGATTTCTGCTCCAGCCAAGACTCTTGCCTTGTGTTCCAGCATTGACTCTGTCCATTGGTCTAAACCTGTATTCCAGTTTTGCTTCCTGTGTTTCCAGCTTGACTCATGTCTTGGATTAATCCTTGATATCTTGTTCAGACTATTTGTGATACCTTTCTTGGGACTTTCTTTGATTTTGGTTTGTACTATGTACCAGATCACCCTGTTACTTGACCAAAAGACATCTTTCTTCCCTCTCTCTTTTCCTCAAATGGTAGGAAAAATGAAAGAGCCTCAATTATCCTTGCATGTAGTAATGAGGTCATTATCTGGACTTAGACAGTTTTCCAAGTATGACTGAAAGCATCTGATTGCTCTCTTCTTGTCTGCATGAAGAAGAGAGAGGAGAAAGGAAGGACTGAGAGACATTGATTGTATGGATGTTGGAGAGCACTGAACTTGCATCGCCTATGCCTTCTCCAGATATGGAAGGAGAAAATATGTACTCTGAAACAGGCTTGTATGCATGGATGAGATCCCAAGAGGAACTCAGCTTCAAAATCTCACTTATTTGTCCATCTTTGTATTCATGTAATGCTGTTTAGATGTATATGTTTTGCATGTGTGTGCATGTGTTTTCTTGTACAAGCTGTTTCACATTGCTGGCTGGAAAGCAAACAAATGTGAACGTGCTACATGCCAATGCTTTAATTTGTTTTGATTGCTTAATACTTCATCAGTAGAGTGAAGAATACGTTAGTAATGAAAACATTAGCTGTCATTCAGAGACTGGAAATAAAGTACCTTCCAAGTGCTCCATCTGACAGAGCATCTTAGTCTCAGATGGCAAAGCAAAAGAAGAAATTAATTGAAGGGAAACTAGTTTTTTGAGAAAGCAGATGTGGAAGGCAATGTTGAAGAAATGTTGACGAGACAGTGCAGGTGTAAGAAAAGTTGAGAAGCACCACGGATTGCCAACAACGGCCTATTTCATGCTTCTGATCACAAAGTCAGTGAGCCAACAGAATTACAAATAACAGAAGGACTGTGTTTCCTTCCTTGTGTTTGGCACCCTGCTGGGTACAATAAAATAGTGGTTGAACTGCTGCTGTCTATCCAGGACCATGAAACATTTGGTGACAAGTGGCATCATGTCTGAAACAGTCACATTGAAATATGATGTAAAATCTAGCACTTTCACTTTTCTACAATATTAGTTTGTTTTTGGCGTTTTTTTTGCAAAAAATCACAAGTTCTTTTCATCTGAAATTAAGGATGTGCAAAATATTGGCAAATACTTCCAAAATGAACTGAAAGAAAATATCCCATTTCCATCAGCCAAATTCAATAAGTTCAGGTGTTCTCAGCATGAAGAAGAATTTTTATACCAGCCTACTGTGCACCTGTTAAGGATAAGGAACCTGTCATTAAAAATACATGGCAATCCTAAATGAGGGATATAAAACTTAGCTAATTTTGTTCTGTAAAGAAGCAACTGACATTTTGAAATACTGTTCACTTTCAGGATTCCTCATGTGTAAAATTTGCTCATGGTATTTTTTTGTAGAAAACAGTGATTTCTTTACAAAAAAAAATCTTGCATAGAATAAGACCCAAACTGCAAAGTTCCTTCAAGATTTTCTGAAACTGAAGAAACATTTTATTCCTTTTAATATTTAAAATATTTTTCCATCCATGCTCTATTTCAGCATTAAACTGTTAAAGTACATAAAGATTCAAGAAATATGTCAGTTTCAGTATTCCTCTTAGGCAAAAGTGTCATTTGAAAATTCATTGGAAATATATTTAAAGAGCTGTCTTCCTGCTGCAGTGTGGTTAGATTAATCTTTCAGTTTTAATTTATCCTACATTGGAATTTCGCAATTCCATTATTTTTCATCCTGAATATGAAGAAATTTACAAATTGAAAATTACAAGTGCATACTATGGACTGAAATGTCACTTTGTGTTTAACTTTTGGAAATGTGAGTGATCTGGAAAACACCCACAATTTTAAATGCATTGTGAATTACTTATTGCTTCCTCTCTTCCTTCTGTCCTTCCTTCCTAAAGTCCATCTCTTAGACAATTGAAATGGATTCTGGACTCACATGATTTACAAACCCTAACATAAATCCATTGCTGCTCAGGATGGATAGAAGGTTGGCTTTGACTTGTTTTGTTCAGAGCCTTTCTTGTTTGATCACTTTTAGTAGCTCTGCAAAATGTTTCATGGCTACCTAAAACATGCATATCCCATTGAGAATTAGCTAAAATGTTTTTGGTATTTTTTCTACCATCATTATACAAAGCAATATCATTTTATGGTTTATACCATGCCAGTGTTTCATCAAGAGAATTTAATTAATTGTTTTTTCATCAAGCCAAAGTGAACATCAGGGTTTGTGAAGGCCAATGTCAGGAGAAATCGGCTGTAAAACCTAAAACATTCAGTCTCTTGGCAATCTCCCCTGAACTGATTTCAATGTTCTATGAAAAAGAGAAAGAAAAAGAAGAAGCAAGGGAGGAATGAAGGAGGGAAAGAAAGAGAAAAGGAAGGAAGGGAGGGAGGGAGGGCTTCCCTCAATTTCTATAGAAATAAAAATTTAGAAATATTGTGAATTGGACTGGCTTAAAAGACAATGAACATGTGTCCATTCAATCTTCCTTTTACTTTCCTCCATGCCATTGAAAGAGCCAGAAAGACCAACTTCTTTTGTAGCCTAAGATGCTTTGTTGCATAGTGACTCCCTCACAGCTGGCAAATTACACATACAGTAATATTTAAAAGGACGTGCACACTTTGTATCCATATTTACTAGCACTTTACTGCTTTGAAATGACTTGGAATGCTTTCATAATTAATCACAAATGGATTACATGTTGCAATTCATCCGTCGTTTTTAAATATGTAACAAAATTGCTATACAATGGCAATGACTGAAAAGTCTCAACAATGTTCTCCCTGGGAAGGATTGCAAAGTTTAAATGATAAAATTATGCTTTATTGCACAGCATCCAATGAAGTTTCACTACTCTTCTTTTTTCCTTGCAGCTCTGTTGCCTGTTGTACCAGTTTGAGGCCTATTTCAGGAAACATGGGGTGAACGTAGGTGGCTTCTAGGCAACCAGCTCTGTGCCATATTTTATTTCTCCAAATATAGCAAGGTATTAAATGCTCAAGTGGAACCACCATGCCTTTAAAACTATCAACACAGTGTAGTCAGAGTTAATCGTTTCCTTGTACCTCTATAATAATAATTAATAATAATAATAATAACAACTACTACTACTACTGCTACTTCTACAGCTTAATTTAGGGTGTATCTACACTATATAATAAACAGTTTGACACCACTTAAATCATCATGGGTTACTGGTTTGGAATCCTGGAAGTTGTAGTTTTACAAGGCCTTGAGCCCTCTCTGCCAAAATGGTGTCAAACTGCATTGGTTCTATTGTATAGTTCAGGGGTCCTCAAACATTTTTAGTGGAGGGCTAGTTCATGGTCCCTCAGATTGTTGGGGGGCAGACTATGATGAAATAGTCAAAATTTAGGATTGTTGTTGTTGTGTGCCTTCAAGTCGTTTCAGACTTAGGTCAACCCTTAGTCTAAAGTTTAGGACAGGTCCACGGGCCTTAGTATGAGGACCCCTGTTACAGGTGCACCCTTGGTCTCTGCTATCAGAAAGGCTCCAAAATTCTGAGGCATTTATTATTAGGATTCTGCTGCAAACCAGAGGAGAATTTGACAGAAAAATAAAATATCAATCTTCTAAATATAAAACCAAGAATTTGAAATCTACTTTTCAGCTGAAGGAAGCCCATTCAAAAGTTTTACAATTCTACTGTGTAAGTTCCCATTTTCTAAGTGAGTCTGTACGGTATCATTGTATTTCCAGCTTTCCTGGACTCAAACTCACAGAGTAGTCTATAGAAAAAAGCATTTAAAAGTGACACAAAAGATTGCAATTTATGTTTCCAAGTATCCATTCTTACCTTTATATACTGCATTTGGCTTCACTTTCACATTTGCCATTGAATCTTGTTTGAGATTGTTATTGCATTTGGCTTTGCTGTTATTATGTAGCAGGTGTGGATTTGATTTCAACTGTAAGGTTCATGATGAATGCCCATCTCTTGCACTCTAACACTGAAGAAAGTGACATAAATGTTTTCCACAATTTGCAGTGCCGGTGCTTTCTTCTTGTTTTTGAAAGTCATAATTGTGATTTGGATGCTTTCAAAATAAATAAATTGGGTGTGTATTGGATGTCTTGTAAATAACATATGAAAGTCTGAAAATTATTCTAGAAGAAAAAAATATGTAATATATCAGATATTTGGTACTTGGAGTTTGCCTTCTAACAATCAGTACTAAATGAGTATCGTTTATCTGAAGTACTTTCGACCCAAAGTATTGTAGATTTTGGATTTTGGGGGATACCCAAAAACATGCATATAAACACTTTTGCCCTTTCACTGCTCAAACAGGGCAGTCTCTCCGTAAAAGGGTCGCTTTCTGTGTATCAAAAGCCAACTTTGCCAAAAAGAATTGCACCTCCCATTAGTCCTTGAGAGAACTAAAAAACCTCCTTGTTGGGAAACAAGGGACCCACTTTTGCCCTTTCATTGCTCAAACAGGGCAGTCTGTCCGTTAAAGGGTCGCTTTCTGTGTATCAAAAGCCAACTTTGCCCAAAAGAATTGCACCTCCCATTAGTCCTTGAGAGAACTAAAACTCCTCCTTTTTGGGAAACAAGGGACCCACTTTTGCCCTTTCACTGCTCAAACAGGGCAGTCTCTCCGTAAAAGGGTCGCTTTCTGTGTATCAAAAGCCAACTTTGCCAAAAAGAATTGCACCTCCCATTAGTCCTTGAGAGAACTAAAAAACCTCCTTTTTGAGAAACAAGGGACCAACTTTTGCCCTTTCATTGCTCAAACAGGGCAGTCTGTCCGTTAAAGGGTCGCTTTCTGTGTATCAAAAGCCAACTTTGCCAAAAAGAATTGCACCTCCCATTAGTCCTTGAGAGAACTAAAAAACCTCCTTTTTGGGAAACAAGGGACCCACTTTTGCCCTTTCATTGCTCAAACAGGGCAGTCTGTCCGTTAAAGGGTCGCTTTCTGTGTATCAAAAGCCAACTTTGCCAAAAAGAATTGCACCTCCCATTAGTCCTTGAGAGAACTAAAAAACCTCCTTTTTGGGAAACAAGGGACCCACTTTTGCCCTTTCATTGCTCAAACAGGGCAGTCTGTCCGTTAAAGGGTCGCTTTCTGTGTATCAAAAGCCAACTTTGCCAAAAAGAATTGCACCTCCCATTAGTCCTTGGCAGAACTAAAAAACCTCCTTTTTGAGAAACAAGGGACCCACTTTTGCCCTTTCACTGCTCAAACAGGGCAGTCTCTCCGTAAAAGGGTCGCTTTCTGTGTATCAAAAGCCAACTTTGCCAAAAAGAATTGCACCTCCCATTAGTCCTTGGCAGAACTAAAACTCCTCCTTTTTGGGAAACAAGGGACCCACTTTTGCCCTTTCATTGCTCAAACAGGGCAGTCTGTCCGTTAAAGGGTCGCTTTCTGTGTATCAAAAGCCAACTTTGCCAAAAAGAATTGCACCTACCATTGTCCTTGGGAGAACTGGAAAGTACAGGTATCCCCTTGTAAAAAAATAAAATTAGCTAAAAAATAAATAGACGGTTTTGCGGCAGTTAAGATACCCTTAATAACATAACACGTTGCCAATCAAGAAACAAGAAATATTTTCCAACACTTCCACGACACCTTTCCATCCCCCCATCTGTCTCCTGAAAACACTCCTGCTGTCATGAAACGTTCAGCTGTACGCGGGTCTGGGGGAGCAAGTCCTGATAGTGGTAAAGGCACAGCCAGGACACTGTGGGGGACCAAAAAAGTTAGGGTGGGTCCCATCCGTCTGGAACGCCGAACTATGGGAGTGGGTGGACTTGATGAAGAAGCCGGCTGTTCGCATGCAGAAAGTACACAGCCCTCCACACCGAGCCAGTTGTCTTATAGAGCTGAGACCACAGGACGATCAATGGAACATACTGGTTTAGCCGTCCTGGAACTACAGGTGGTGGATAGTGAGGATATAGATAACCCCACCACTCCACCCGCTACTGACAGTGAGGAGGAGGTAGAGGAGGTTGTACCATCCAAACAAAAACTTTCTCAAGCTGACGAAAGGGTGCCCACGACTCCTATCTCTGTGGGCGTCCCCACAGTGGCTGTGGGGAGGCCTAGGTCTTATATTTGGGACCATTTCCATGTCCACTCTCAGAGTGCTACCTTGGCTGTTTGTAGGCACTGTGGGGCAAATATCAGCAGAGGCAGAGACCTGAGACATCTTGCGACCTCGGGGTTGAGTTCTCACTTGAAGCGACACCATCCCTCCATATCGGTAGGAGGGGGAACTGCAAGCCCTTCCAGTGGCAGCATTACCACACAAAGTTCTCCTGGTGAAGATGGTGGAAGGCAGACACAGTCCACCTTGGAGGATTGGGCCATTCCATTACCCAGAAAGAAAACGGGGGAAACATTACTCACACCCCAGCAGATAACCCAAACTGTGGGAGAGATGATTGCCCTTGATCACCATCCCTTCCGCCTGGTTGAACAAGAAGGCTTCGTACGCCTTATGAAACGGCTGTGCCCCCGATACAAAATCCCCTCCCGTCACACCTTTTCCAGAAAAGTAATTCCCGGCTTGTACGAGGGCTGTAAGGAACGCATTTCCCAGATGTTGCGTAGCGCCATGGGAGGACACATCCATTATACCTCTGACATTTGGTCAAGCTTGGGAGGAGGCCATTCCTACCTCTCTCTCACAGCACATTGGTGGGAGAAGGAAGGCAGTATGGATACATCCCATCGTTGGGCACTCCTCGCGTTGGAGGTAGTTGATCGAGATCACAAGGCAGAGACCATCTGCAGCTCTCTGGAAAACATTATGGGGGAGTGGATGCAGTATAGGCCGGAAGAAATGAGGAGGGGCTTTATGGTGACTGACGCTGGGAAAAATATGATCAAAGCGGTTGAAAGTGCCGGGTTTCAGAATGTGTCCTGCATGGCCCACATGCTTCACAATACCGTCAAGGAAGGTTTAAAGAGCCCGGAAGAGCAGCCAGCCAGCAACGCAAACATCTCCCTGCTGATCGAGCGCTGTAGAAAGATCGCGGGCTACTTCCACAGGAGCATCAAGGCAGCCCGGCAGCTGAGAGAGAGGCAGAGCCTTGAAGGCCTCCCGCAGCACAAGCTGCTCCAGGACGTCTCAACTCGGTGGAATTCAACCTTTAAAATGCTTGAACGCATGGTCGAGCAGCAGAAGGCGGTACACGGCATCTCCCTCACATTGGTTGCGCCAGTTAGCAAACTTGTTCCAAATAAGCAAGAGTGGGACACCATCTCCCAGCTAGTAGACATTAGGCTTGCTCAAATAATTCGTTTTCCCCGTTACCCGTTATTAATTCGTTATTTTCGTTAGTTTTGAAGCAATTTTGAACCTTGGTTGTCCACACACCTGGATATCGCGGTTTCGAACCGCGATTGGCCGTTTTCCGTTATGGCGCCTTTTTTTTCGTTTTTAAAAAATGCTTTTGCAAACCACCCAAACTTGTTTAATGGCACTGGGGCAACCTAGCGTGTTGTTGGCACCTTGTGGCCAATCAGAGAGCACGTTAAACCAGGGGGAGGGGCTGGTAGGACGTCCTGAATGAAAAGAGCCTGCACTCAGCCTCGTGGCTCATTCGCACCGGGGATTCTGAAGAGGGTGGAAGGGAGTTTGGGCAGGCAGGCAGGCAGGCAGTAAACTTTGCTGCGTCACAGCCTCCTTGGCTGTTTTCTAGAGCTGAGCTAGGCTGAAGACCGGGAGAAAATTTTGGGTGGGTGAGTTTGGGAGGTGTGGGTAAACTTTTGGGTGTTGGGTGTTGCTTTTATAATTTTTTGCAAAGGGCCTGTGGGTGTTTTTTTCCTCATGAGATTGGCGTTTGCAATTTTCCCACACGGCCAGCAATTATTCTGCTGCGCCTTTTTTTTCTTCTAAAGGGTTTTTGGAAACAAGGGAGCCTGGTGATTTGGCCCTTGCCTCATGCAGGGCTGTTTTTCTCCGTGCCAGGGTCTCTGAATAAAAAGCCAACTTTGCCAAAAAGAATTGCAGCTCCCATTAGTCCTTGGCAGAACTAAAAAAACTCCTTTTTGGGAAACAAGGGACCCACTTTTGCCTTTTCATTGCTCAAATAGGGCAGTCTCTCCGTGAAAGGGTCGCTTTCTGTGTTTCAAAAGCCAACTTTGCCAAAAAGAACTGCAGCTCCCATTAGTCCTTGGCAGAACTAAAAAAAATCCTTTTTGGGAAACAAGGGACCCACTTTTGCCCTTTCATTGCTCAAATAGGGCAGTCTCTCCGTGAAAGGGTCGCTTTCTGTGTTTCAAAAGCCAACTTTGCCAAAAAGAACTGCAGCTCTCATTAGTCCTTGGCAGAACTCAAAAAAATCCTTTTTGGGAAACAAGGGACCCACTTTTGCCCTTTCATTGCTCAAATAGGGCAGTCTCTCCGTGAAAGGGTCGCTTTCTGTGTATCAAAAGCCAACTTTGCCAAAAAGAACTGCAGCTCCCATTAGTCCTTGGCAGAACTCAAAAAACTCCTTTTTGGGAAACAAGGGACCCACTTTTGCCCTTTCATTGCTCAAATAGGGCAGTCTCTCCGTGAAAGGGTCGCTTCCTGTGTTTCAAAAGCCAACTTTGCCAAAAAGAACTGCGGCTCCCATTAGTCCTTGGCAGAACTCAAAAAAATCCTTTTTGGGAAAAAAGGGACCCACTTTTGCCCTTTCATTGCTCAAATAGGGCAGTCTCTCCGTGAAAGGGTCGCTTCCTGTGTTTCAAAAGCCAACTTTGCCAAAAAGAACTGCAGCTCCCATTAGTCCTTGGCAGAACTCAAAAAAAATCCTTTTTGGGAAACAAGGGACCCACTTTTGCCCTTTCATTGCTCAAATAGGGCAGTCTCTCCGTGAAAGGGTCGCTTCCTGTGTTTCAAAAGCCAACTTTGCCAAAAAGAACTGCAGCTCCCATTAGTCCTTGGCAGAACTCAAAAAACTCCTTTTTGGGAAACAAGGGACCCACTTTTGCCCTTTCATTGCTCAAATAGGGCAGTCTCTCCGTGAAAGGGTCGCTTCCTGTGTTTCAAAAGCCAACTTTGCCAAAAAGAACTGCAGCTCCCATTAGTCCTTGGCAGAACTCAAAAAACTCCTTTTTGGGAAAAAAGGGACCCACTTTTGCCCTTTCATTGCTCAAATAGGGCAGTCTCTCCGTGAAAGGGTCGCTTTCTGTGTTTCAAAAGCCAACTTTGCCAAAAAGAACTGCAGCTCCCATTAGTCCTTGGCAGAACTCAAAAAATTCCTTTTTGGGAAACAAGGGACCCACTTTTGCCCTTTCATTGCTCAAATAGGGCAGTCTCTCCGTGAAAGGGTCGCTTCCTGTGTTTCAAAAGCCAACTTTGCCAAAAAGAACTGCAGCTCCCATTAGTCCTTGGCAGAACTCAAAAAATCCTTTTTGGGGAAAAAGGGACCCACTTTTGCCCTTTCATTGCTCAAATAGGGCAGTCTCTCCGTGAAAGGGTCGCTTCCTGTGTTTCAAAAGCCAACTTTGCCAAAAAGAACTGCAGCTCCCATTAGTCCTTGGCAGAACTCAAAAAACTCCTTTTTGGGAAACAAGGGACCCACTTTTGCCCTTTCATTGCTCAAATAGGGCAGTCTCTCCGTGAAAGGGTCGCTTCCTGTGTTTCAAAAGCCAACTTTGCCAAAAAGAACTGCAGCTCCCATTAGTCCTTGGCAGAACTCAAAAAAATCCTTTTTGGGAAACAAGGGACCCACTTTTGCCCTTTCATTGCTCAAATAGGGAAGTCTCTCCGTGAAAGGGTCGCTTCCTGTGTTTCAAAAGCCAACTTTGCCAAAAAGAACTGCAGCTCCCATTAGTCCTTGGCAGAACTCAAAAAAATCCTTTTTGGGAAAAAAGGGAGCCACTTTTGCCCTTTCATTGCTCAAATAGGGCAGTCTCTCCGTGAAAGGGTCGCTTTCTGTGTTTCAAAAGCCAACTTTGCCAAAAAGAACTGCAGCTCCCATTAGTCCTTGGCAGAACTAAAAAAATCCTTTTTGCAAAAAAAGGGACCCACTTTTGCCCTTTCATTGCTCAAATAGGGCAGTCTCTCCGTGAAAGGGTCGCTTCCTGTGTTTCAAAAGCCAACTTTGCCAAAAAGAACTGCAGCTCCCATTAGTCCTTGGCAGAACTCAAAAAAATCCTTTTTGGGAAACAAGGGACCCACTTTTGCCCTTTCATTGCTCAAATAGGGCAGTCTCTCCGTGAAAGGGTCGCTTCCTGTGTTTCAAAAGCCAACTTTGCCAAAAAGAACTGCAGCTCCCATTAGTCCTTGGCAGAACTAAAAAAAATCCTTTTTTGGAAAAAAGGGACCCACTTTTGCCCTTTCATTGCTCAAATAGGGCAGTCTCTCCGTGAAAGGGTCGCTTCCTGTGTTTCAAAAGCCAACTTTGCCAAAAAGAACTGCAGCTCCCATTAGTCCTTGGCAGAACTCAAAAAACTCCTTTTTGGGAAACAAGGGACCCACTTTTGCCCTTTCATTGCTCAAATAGGGCAGTCTCTCCGTGAAAGGGTCGCTTTCTGTGTTTCAAAAGCCAACTTTGCCAAAAAGAACTGCAGCTCCCATTATTCCTTGGCAGAACTGGAAAGTACAGGTATCCCCTTGTAAAAAAATAGAATTAGCTAAAAAATACATAGACGGTTTTGCGGCAGTTAAGATACCCTTAATAACATAACACGTTGCCAATCAAGAAACAAGAAATATTTTTCACCACTTCCACGACACCTTTCCATCCCCCCATCTGTCTCCTGAAAACACTCCTGCTGTCATGAAACGTTCAGCTGTACGCGGGTCTGGGGGAGCAAGTCCTGATAGTGGTAAAGGCACAGCCAGGACACTGTGGGGGGCCAAAAAAGTAAGGGTGGGTCCCATCCGTCTGGAACGCCGAACTATGGGAGTGGGTGGACTTGATGAAGAAGCCGGCTGTTCGCATGCAGAAAGTACACAGCCCTCCACACCGAGCCAGTTGTCTTATAGAGCTGAGACCACAGGAAGATCAATGGAACATACAGGTTTAGCCGTCCTGGAACTACAGGTGGTGGATAGTGAGGATATAGATAACCCCACCCCTCCACCCGCTACTGACAGTGAGGAGGAGGTAGAGGAGGTTGTACCATCCAAACAAAAACTTTCTCAAGCTGACGAAAGGGTGCCCTCGACTCCTATCTCAGTGGGCGTCCCCACAGTGGCTGTGGGGAGGCCTAGGTCTTATATTTGGGACCATTTCCATGTGCACTCTCAGAGTGCTACCTTGGCTGTTTGTAGGCACTGTGGGGCAAATATCAGCAGAGGCAGAGACCTGAGACATCTTTCGACCTCGGGGTTGAGTTCTCACTTGAAGCGACACCCTCCCTCCATATCGGTACGAGGGGGAACTGCAAGCCCTTCCAGTGGCAGCATTAGCACACAAAGTTCTCCTGGTGAAGATGGTGGAAGGCAGACCCAGTCCACCTTGGAGGATTGGGCCATTCCATTACCCAGAAAGAAAACGGGGGAAACATTACTCACACCCCAGCAGATAACCCAAACTGTGGGAGAGATGATTGCCCTTGATCACCATCCCTTCCGCCTGGTTGAACAAGAAGGCTTCGTACGCCTTATGAAACGGCTGTGCCCCCAATACAAAATCCCCTCCCGTCACACCTTTTCCAGAAAAGTAATTCCCGGCTTGTACGAGGGCTGTAAGGAACGCATTTCACAGATGTTGCGTAGCGCCATGGGAGGACACATCCATTTTACCTCTGACATTTGGTCAAGCTTGGGAGGAGGCCATTCCTACCTCTCTCTCACAGCACATTGGTGGGAGAAGGAAGGCAGTATGGATACATCCCATCGTTGGGCACTCCTCGCGTTGGAGGTTGTTGATCGAGATCACAAGGCAGAGACCATCTGCAGCTCTCTGGAAAACATTATGGGGGAGTGGATGCAGTATAGGCCGGAAGAAATGAGGAGGGGCTTTATGGTGACTGACGCTGGGAAAAATATGATCAAAGCGGTTGAAAGTGCCGGGTTTCAGAATGTGTCCTGCATGGCCCACATGCTTCACAATACCGTCAAGGAAGGTTTAAAGAGCCCGGAAGAGCAGCCAGCCAGCAACGCAAACATCTCCCTGCTGATCGAGCGCTGTAGAAAGATCGCGGGCTACTTCCACAGGAGCATCAAGGCAGCCCGGCAGCTGAGAGAGAGGCAGAGCCTTGAAGGCCTCCCGCAGCACAAGCTGCTCCAGGACGTCTCAACTCGGTGGAATTCAACCTTTAAAATGCTTGAACGCATGGTCGAGCAGCAGAAGGCGGTACACGGCATCTCGCTCACTTTGGTTGCGCCAGTTAGCAAACTTGTTCCAAATAAGCAAGAGTGGGACACCATCTCCCAGCTAGTAGACATACTAAAGCCATTCAAACATGCCACTGACACCCTTTCGGACTCAAAAGCCCTTCTTAGCCAGGCAGTGCCCATGGTCTTGAGGCTAAGGAGGCACCTAGAAAGGCTTGGGGCCGGTCGAACAATGGACTCCCTGGCTGGACCGCTGACACCGCCGGCCCAGGAGGTGGTGAGGAGGTTGTCCTTTGCTGTACGGAAACGCCTTGAGCCACTTCTTTCCAGCAAAGTCCATATGCTGGCGGCCTTGTGTGATCCCCGGCTAAAGTACAACGTCTGCCCAAAAGACTTTACCGTGTGGAAGGCCCAACTAGTTAACCTTGTAAGGGAGGTCTTTGCTGCCAGGGTGGAGGAAAAGGGCAGAGCGGCCCCTCTACCGGAAATGCCTGTAACCCCCAGCACTAGCGCTAGTGGCGAGACAGAAAGTCCCGGGGAGCCGGGAGGTGTTTGCCGTAGGGATACGGATCTCCAGCAGCGACCAGGAAACGTATTTTTTGCGGAGACGGTGGCCATACTAGCCTGCTCTGAAGAATCCTCTTTGCTGGCTTCTGCTCAAAAGGTAGACTCGGCCGAATGCTCGGTCAACAGGTACTTTGAGGAGCCTCCTGAGATAATATCTTGTGATCCATTGGCCTATTGGGCTTCCCGCGAACACATGTGGCCGGACCTGTCACACGTAGCCCGCCAGTTCCTCAGCTGTCCTCCCACGAGCGTGCAGAGCGAAAGGGTCTTCAGCCTTGCGGGAGATGTAGTCACGCCCCACCGCAGCTTGCTGGACCCGCAAACAGTGAGAAACTGGTTTTCCTGAAGGCCAACCTTCCCGTGTTGAATTTCCCAGATTTGGATTTTGACACCGACGGCTCTTCGAGCAATAGTTCTCCTTTAATCAGCTCTGCTTCAGAGTAACTTTGGCTAATTTGGTGGGTGGCCAGGGGTGGGGTTGCCCCTTTGGACTCTGTCAAACAACTCTCTCCTCTAACCTACAATGCTTTCCTCTCTCTTTTTCCTTCCTTTCTCGTCTTTATCATCACTCACCGTTACCCACTGTTGTTTTTGGGTTCATCAATCACAAGGCGCCGTTTCCCGAATCATTGAATCATGGAACCATAGAAAAGTAGAGTTGGAATAGAACTCATGGGCCATCGAGTTCTCCCCCAACAGACACGCAGGAAGTTTCATTCAAAGCATTCCCGACAGATGGCCATCGAGCCTATGCTTAAAAGCTTCAAAAGAAGGAGGCCCCAACACAGTCCGGGGGAGACAGTTCCACTCCAGAACAGTCTTCACAGTCAGGAAGTTCTTCCTGATGTTCCGGTGGAATCACCATTCCACTTGTTGGAACACACTGCTCCGTCCTGTTGTCTTCTGGGCAGCAGAAAATAAGCTTGCTTCCTCCTCCCTATGACTACCCCTCACATATTTGTACATTGCTAACATTTCTCCTCTCAGCCTTCTCTTCTGCAGGCTAAACAATGATTACCAGCTAATAAAGCCTCTACTCATACTGCTTGATCAGACCCTTTTTCATTGTAGTCGGAATCCTCTATACACTTTCAAGCTTGAACGCATCTCCATTTATCTGCGTTGCCCAAAGTTGGACATATTATTCCAGGTGCGGTCTGACCACGGCAGAGTAGAGTGGGAACAGGACTGCCTTGGATCTAGACGACGATATTCCCCTGTTAATGCATGCCTAAAGCCCATTGGATATTTGCTCTGCCGCAAACCATAGTAGGCTCATTGTTATGTTGTCGTCCACGAGGACTCACAGACAGTTTTCTCACACAGTGCTGTCAAGCTAGGCGTCCCAAGAAATGTCGCTTGGATTTACATTATGTTTAACAAAGTGAAGTTTCTTTCATTTGTCCCTGTTGAACTTAATAAAGTTACTTTTGGTCCATCTCTGTAGTCTGAAGTCACAAAGTTTTTTCTCTCCCTCAATAGTGACGCTCTAGAGGTAGAAGGATTTTTGGTGAGAAATTACTCCATGAAATCCTAGGTAGGATATGCATCCTCTTAGGGTTCATTACGGATTTCATTCAATTCCCTTTTTTAATTTTTTTGGTTCAAACATTATTTCCCTCATGAGCCAGGAATTTTTGGTCTTCTCCAGATCCTAAGAGTTCCTGTACAGAAAGAGCAGTGATATATTTGATGAGGATACTTCGGATATTCATTTAAGGTGAAGGAATACGCCAGAGTCATATTTTTTTGATATATCTGTCCATCTGAACCTTTGAGGACGTGTTTTGCCACGGGGATTAATACAACACCTCGACTTTGGCCAGCACTTCTCTAAAGTTTCATCTTTCACTGTCCCATCGGCTTGAGCGGTTGTGGTCGACGCAGTGGCCGCGGTACGGCCGCCTTTGGTCCCCCTTTCCCTCTGGCCGCGCACGTGGACGGTGGCGTTTGCCCGTCAGGGCGTGTGCCTTTGCGGCTGCTAGTGACCTCTGGGCGCAGGTTCCGTCGAGTGCGAACCGAATTTTGCTGGCTTGTTGGTATAACTCAGAGGGTCAAATCGTCAAAGTCAGAGGAACACCATCAAATTTGGACAAATTTCTCAAAATGTAAACCTTGGGTCCCATCACCTTGAAAGGCTGTGATTGACGCTGTTGCTGCGGAACGGCCGCCTTTGGTTGTTCTGGCCCTCTGGCCGCGCACGTGGACGGTGGCGTTTGCCCGTCAGGGCGTGTGCCTTTGCGGCTGCTAGTGACCTCTGGGCGCAGGTTCCGTCGAGTGCGAACCGAATTTTGCTGGCTTGTTGGTATAACTCAGAGGGTCAAATCGTCAAAGTCAGAGGAACACCATCAAATTTGGACAAATTTCTCAAAATGTAAACCTTGGGTCCCATCACCTTGAAAGGCTGTGATTGACGCTGTTGCTGCGGAACGGCCGCCTTTGGTTGTTCTGGCCCTCTGGCCGCGCACGTGGACGGTGGCGTTTGCCCGTCAGGGCGTGTGCCTTTGCGGTTGCTAGTGACCTCTGGGCGCAGGTTCTGTGGCGTGGGAACTTCAATTTGCTGGCTTGTTGGCAGGGACAATAGAAGAGGGTGGAATCACCGCACCGCAGAAAGCAGGACACCTTGGCCTTGTCCACCTCTTTTTCAAATTTTCTTCTTCCACTTTCCCATCGCCTTTAAAGGCAGTGTACTCGACGCTGTGGCCGCGGGACGACCGCATTTTGTTCCCCCCGCAATCTTTCCGCGCACGCGGGCGGTGGCGTTTGCCCGTCAGGGCGTGTGCCTTTGCGGCTGCTAGTGACCTCTGGGCGCATGTCCTCTGGCTACGGAAGTGCTTCTTGCTGCCTTGTTGGCAGCGACGATAGAAGAGGGTGGAATCACCGCACCGCTGAAAGCGGGACACCTCGGCCTAGTCCACCTCTTTTTTAAATTTTCTTCTTCCACTTTCCCATCGCCTTTAAAGGCAGTGTACTCGACGCTGTGGCCGCGGGACGACCGCATTTTGTTCCCCCCGCAATCTTACCGCGCACGCGGGCGGTGGCGTTTGCCCGTCAGGGCGTGTGCCTTTGCGGCTGCTAGTGACCTCTGGGCGCATGTCCTCTGGCTACGGAAGTGCTTCTTGCTGCCTTGTTGGCAGCGACGATAGAAGAGGGTGGAATCACCGCACCGCTGAAAGCGGGACACCTCGGCCTTGTCCACCACTTTTCTAAATTTTCTTCTTCCACTGTCCCATCACCTTGAGAGGCGGTTGTCGACGCTGTTGCCGAGGGACAGACGCCTTAGGGTTCCCTCGCCCTCTGTCCGCGCCCGAGGACGGTGCCCTTTGCCTGTCAGGGCGTGTGCCTTTGCGGCTGCTAGTGACCCTTGGGCGCAGGTTCTGTTTGTTGGTAGGACGATAGAAGAGGGTGGAATCTCACCGCAGAAAGTCTTACACTCAGAAGTAAGACTTGTAGTCTTCAACTATCTATGGAGAACTCTCGGACAGATTCAGAAAAGAAATTCCTGTTGGACATCAACGGCGTCACTTCCTTCAAGTCCATGCCATCCTGATGCTATGCCTGTAATATCACTACCTCCTTGAATCGGACGGGCAATAAAACATGGAGGATGGACCAGTTGGATCTTCTAACACTCCCAGGCACTGTCTTGTTTTTCAAAAAGGAATTCTTTTCAAAAGTACCGTTTTTTCCCACGCTCTGCCTTCCTAACGGTCAAGCTCTCACATCTGCAGGTTTCTGGACTACGGCATTGCGATGACAATGCCAGTATGCGGTCCTCCAATTTTTGCATGAAGTCTCTTTTCTTTTTTTGTGTAGTGTGGACACAGCTCTGCAAAACCTCTACTAACTTGCAGACCACAGTCCACACCTACAGTGAGATGTTGCAAGAATAAAGTAAAGGTCTGTCAAACCCTCCTCATCCAATCCATGCTGTTGACAGTTATACATCTCTGTGGTTCCCTTTGGCTTCCTTCTCAACCCAGCTTTGGTCATTTACCTTTAATAACACCAGACACACACACAACTCTTCCCTCTAGTTCAACGCCATAGAAACATTAACCTGACATCAGAGCCGTAAAACATTCCAGTTCCGAAAAGCCTTCGAGGACTGCGGGGTGGATCGCTGGCAGATGAAGAATTGGTTTCCAGGCAAAGAGTATTTCGCACTTTATTGATTTTTAACTCTCAAACTACCTCATCTATGTGCAATTATTCAGCCCTCGGCCACAGAGCCGTGTTTTTACACCTCTGTTTTTTAAGCAGGTAATGCTGTGACAGCTTTCTTATTTTATGTGTTATTGATGCAACATTTCCTTTAACAAATATAAAATTTTGGGGTTTAATTGTTCACATTGTATTGCTGACGGCCACGCCCCATGGAAGCTGCTCAGAGTCCCTCCGGGAAGATGGGCCGGGTAATAACAATTAAGATCTTACTGTGGTATTAGAACAATCATTATTGATGTCATGATGTCCACGATTTCCCTGTGGAATGCCAGCTAGCTTGTGTCCTCCCGGGAAGGGTGCGGCCAGGGCCGCTCATGGTTTGCTGTCATGGAGTGTGCCTTTGTGGCGGCTACAGACTGTGTTGCTATGGTCTGGTTGACACATTAGTCAGTGGGGCTTGGGCCCACATTTCACTAGCAGACGTGAAGAATACACGCCCTTCCCCATGTGGGTTCTGTCATGGGCGTGGGGCCGGCCAACGGTGGCCGGCCCCCCTGGTCAGTGGGGCTTGGGCCCACATTTCACTAGCAGACGTGAAGAATACACGCCCTTCCCCATGTGGGTTCTGTGGTGGGCGTGGGGCCGGCCAACGGTGGCCGGCCCCCCTGGTCAGTGGGGCTTGGGCCCACATTTCACTAGCAGACGTGAAGAATACACGCCCTTCCCCATGTGGGTTCTGTGGTGGGCGTGGGGCCGGCCAACGGTGGCCGGCCCCCCTGATCAGTGGGGCTTGGGCCAACATTTCACTAGCAGACGTGAAGAATACACGCCCTTCCCCATGTGGGTTCTGTGGTGGGCGTGGGGCCGGCCAACGGTAGCCGGCCCCCCTGGTCAGTGGGGCTTGGGCCCACATTTCACTAGCAGACGTGAAGAATACACGCCCTTCCCCATGTGGGTTCTGTGGTGGGCGTGGGGCCGGCCAACGGTGGCCGGCCCCCCCTGGTCAGTGGGGCTTGGGCCCACAGTTCACTAGCAGACGTGAAGAATACACGCCCTTCCCCATGTGGGTTCTGTGGTGGGCGTGGGGCCGGCCAACGGTGGCCGGCCCCCCTGGTCAGTGGGGCTTGGGCCCACATTTCACTAGCAGACGTGAAGAATACACGCCCTTCCCCATGTGGGTTCTGTGGTGGGCGTGGGGCCGGCCAACGGTGGCCGGCCCCCCTGGTCAGTGGGGCTTGGGCCCACAGTTCACTAGCAGACGTGAAGAAGACACGTCTGAGGGGCTTGCGCCCACATTTCCAGGTATTTTACTTCTCTCTCTGTCTCTGGGAAGCGTGCCGGCCAACGGTGGCCGGCCCCCCTAGGCAGTATTTCAACGTGCGTGCCTTGCCGCCTGTGGGTGTATCTTTCTTTCCTTTTGTTTTTGCTGCCTCACGGCCTACGTGGTCGTGTTTCCCGCGGTGCACCGCATCTCTCTTCTCTCTCGGCTGTCGTTCTTACCCCTTAGTGCGATTTGGCACGGAAGCCTCCTTGGGGGCGGCCACTCTTTCTTCCTTTTCGGGAAGCGTGCCGGGCAACGGTGGCCGGCACCCCTTGGCAATATTTCAACGTGCGGGCCTTGCCGCCTGTGGGTGTATCTTTCTTTCCTTTTGTTTTTGCTGCCTCACGGCCTACGTGGTCGTGTTTCCCGCGGTGCACCGCATCTCTCTTCTTTCTCGGCTGTCGTTCTTACCCCTTAGTGCGATTTGGCACAGAAGCCTCCTTGGGGGCGGCCACTCTTTCTTCCTTTTCGGGAAGCGTGCCGGGCAACGGTGGCCGGCCCCCCTGAGCAGTATTTTAAGGTGCGGGCCTTGCCGCCTGTGGGTGTATCTTTCTTTCCTTTTGTTTTTGCTGCCTCACGGCCTACGTGGTCGTGTTTCCCGCGGTGCACCGCATCTCTCTTCTCTCTCGGCTGTCGTTCTTTAACCCTTTGTGCGATTTGGCACAGAAGCCTCCTTGGGGGCGGCCACTCTTTCTTCCTTTTCGGGAAGCGTGCCGGGCAACGGTGTCCGGCCCCCCTAGGCAATATTTCAACGTGCGGGCCTTGCCGCCTGTGGGTGTATCTTTCTTTTGTTTTGTTTTTGCTGCCTCACGGCCTACGTGGTCGTGTTTCCCGCGGTGCACCGCATCTCTCTTCTCTCTCGGCTGTCGTTCTTACCCCTTAGTGCGCTTTGGCACAGAAGCCTCCTTGGGGGCGGCCACTCTTTCTTCCTTTTCGGGAAGCGTGCCGGGCAACGGTGGCCGGCCCCACTGAGCAGTATTTTAAGGTGCTGGCCTTGCCGCCTGTGGGTGTATCTTTCTTTTGTTTTGTTTTTGCTGCCTCATGGCCTACGTGGTCGTGTTTCCCGCAATGCACCGCATCTCTCTTCTCTCTCGGCTGTCGTTCTTACCCCTTTGTGCGATTTGGCACAGAAACCTCCTTGGGGGCGGCAACTCTTTCTTCCTTTTCGGGAAGCGTGCCGGCCAACGGTGGCCGGCCCCCCTGGGCAATATTTCAAGGTATGGGCCTTGCCGGCTGTGGCTTTTTCTTTCTTTTCTTTTCTTGCCTCCAGTAACTTACAACACAATCACACAATAAACACAATCACAACAACAAAAAAAGGCCAAAACCCACAACAGGCAATGTGCCATGCTTTCTATATTTAGTAATATATATAATACAAAATAATAAATACAGCCAGACTTTGGAGCTGCAAGGATATTCAGTGCAATTCAACCAGACCAATAAAAGATTAACCTTCGAAAAAGGCGACCAGGCTTTGAAACAGTGATACTACTCTGAATCTGACCAACCAAAGATTTCCCCTAGATAGCAAGCACCCAGGCTTTGAACCACCGAGGCTATTCATTACAATTCTACCCCCCTAAAAGGCAACTACCTAACCTTCCAAGCAGCAAGCCTATTCCTTTCTATTCCACCTCACCAAACAAGGATTCCCATAAGAAAATGGCCAGGCTTTCAGGCTACAAAGCTATTCACTGTTATTCCACCTACCTAACAAAGAATTCCCATACACCACAGCAACGCGTGGCCGGGCACAGTAAACTATAAAATTGTGCAATAAATCTTAGGAAAGGGCAAACGCTCTGCAATTTAGCAAACAAGCAGGGTGGATTGTGTTCTCCCACTGTACCAAATTTGATCAGTATAGCTGAAAAAATGAGAGCAGGAGAGCCCCCGACCCCCCCCCCCCTGGGGCTGTTTTTGGGCGACCGCGCATGTGCGTCCGCCATTAACGAATTAATTTCGAAAATAACGAATTTTCGTTAATTTCGAAAAATTTTGGGGACAAAATTCGTAAATAGCAACAAAAACGAAAAACTGCCCCCTCTAGTTTTGAAACGAGTTTAGAATCAAATTTTTCATGGATCGATCAAGCCTAGTAGACATACTAAAGCCATTCAAACATGCCACTGACACCCTTTCGGACTCAAAAGCCCTTCTTAGCCAGGCAGTGCCCATGGTCTTGAGGCTAAGGAGGCACCTAGAAAGGCTTGGGGCCGGTCGAACAATGGACTCCCTGGCTGGACTGCTGACACCGCCGACCCAGGAGGTGGTGAGGAGGTTGTCCTTTGCTTGTACGGAAACGCCTTGAGCCACTTCTTTCCAGCAAGGTCCATATGCTGGCGGCCTTGTGTGATCCCCGGCTAAAGTACAACGTCTGCCCAAAAGACTTTACCGTGTGGAAGGCCCAACTAGTTAACCTTGTAAGGGAGGTCTTTGCTGCCAGGGTGGCGGAAACGGACACAGTGGCCCCTCTTCCAGAAATGCCTGTAACCCCCAGCACTAGCGCTAGTGGCGAGACAGAAAGTCCCGGGGAGCCGGTAGGGGTTTGCCGTAGGGATACGGATCTCCAGCAGCGACCAGGAAACGTATTTTTTGCGGAGACGGTGGCCATACTAGCCTGCTCTGAAGAATCCTCTTTGCTGGCTTCTGCTCAGAAGGTGGACTCGGCCGAATGCTCGGTCAACAGGTACTTTGAGGAGCCTCCTGAGATAATATCTTGTGATCCATTGGCCTATTGGGCTTCACGCGAACACATGTGGCCGGACCTGTCACACGTAGCCCGCCAGTTCCTCAGCTGTCCTCCCACGAGCGTGCAGAGCGAAAGGGTCTTCAGCCTTGCGGGAGATGTAGTCACGCCCCACCGCAGCTTGCTGGACCCGCAAACAGTTGAGAAACTGGTTTTCCTGAAGGCCAACCTTCCCGTTTTGAATTTCCCAGATTTGGATTTTGACACCGACGGCTCATAGAGGAATAGTTCTCCTTAAATCAGCTCTGCTTCAGAGTAACTTTGGCTAATTTTGTGGGTGGCCAGGGGTGGGGTTGCCCCTTTGGACACTGTCAAACAACTCTCTCCTCTAACCTAGAATGCTTTCCTCTCTCTTTTTCCTTCCTTTCTCGTTTTTATCATCACTCACCGGTGCCCACTGTTGTTTTTGGGTTCGTCAATCACAAGGCGCCGTTTCCCGAATCATTGAATCATGGAACCATAGAAAAGTAGAGTTGGAATAGAACTCATGGGCCATCGAGTTCTCCCCCAACAGACACGCAGGAAGTTTCATTCAAAGCATTCCCGACAGATGGCCATCGAGCCTATGCTTAAAAGCTTATAAAGAAGGAGCCCCCAACACAGTCCGGGGGAGACTTCCACTCCCGAACAGCCATCACAGTCAGGAAGTTCTTCTGGATGTTCAGGTGGAATCACCATTCCACTTGTTGGAACCCACTGCTCCGTCCTGTTGTCTTCAGGGCAGCAGAAAATAAGCTTGCTCCCTCCTCCCTATGACTACCCCTCACATATTTGTACATTGCTAACATTTCTCCTCTCAGCCTTCTCTTTTTCAGGCTAAACAATGATGACCATCAGCTAATAAAGCCTCTACTCATACTGCTTGATCTACAGACCCTTATCCATTTTATTCGGAATCCTCTATACACTTTCAAGCTTGCCCGCATCTCCATTTATCTGCGTTGCCCAAAGTTGGACATATTATTCCAGGTGCGGTCTGACCACGGCAGAGTAGAGGGGGAACAGGACTGCCTTGGATCTAGACGACGCTATTCCCCAGTTAATGCAGGCCTAAAGCCCATTGGATATTTGCTCTGCCGCAAACCATAGTAGGCTCATTGTTATGTTGTTGTCCACGAGGACTCACAGACTGTTTTCTCACACAGTGCTGTCAAGCTAGGCGTCCCAAGAAATATTGCTTGGATTTACATTATGTTTGCCGAAGTGAAGTTGCTTTCATTTGTCCCTGTTGAATTTAATAAAGTTACTTTTGGCCCATCTCTGTAGTCTGAAGTCACAAAGTTTTTTCTCTCCCGCAATACTGACGCTCTAGAGGTAGAAGGATTTTGTGTGATAAATTACTCCATGAAATCCTTGGTAGGATATGCATCCTCTTAGGGTTCATTACGGATTTCATTCAATTCCCCTTTTTTTTTTTGGTTCAAAAATTATTTCCCTCATGAGCCAGGAATGTTTGGTCTTCTCAAGATCCTAAGAGTTCCTGTTCAGAAAGAGCAGTGATATATTTGATGAGGAAACTTCGGATATTCATTTAAGGTGAAGGAATACGCCACAGTCATATTTTTCTGAGATATCTGTCCATCTGAACCTTTGAGGTCGTGTTTTGCCACGGGGATTAATACAACACCTCGACTTTGGCCAGCACTTCTGTGAAGTTTCATCTTTCACTGACCCATCGGCTTGAGCGGTTGTGGTCGACGCAGTGGCCGCGGGACGCCCGCCTTTGGTGCCCCTTTCCCTCTGTCCGCGCACGCGGACGGTGTCGTTTCCCCGTCAGGGCGTGTGCCTTTGCGGCTGCTAGTGACCTCTGGGCGCAGGTTTCGTCGAGTGCGAACCGCATTTTGCTGGCTTGTTGGTATAACTCAGAGGGTCGAAGAATCAAACACAGTGGAACACCTTCGATTTTGAAGAAAGTACTCCAAATGTAAACCTTGTGTCCCATCACCCTGAAAGGCTGTGATTGACGCTGTTGCTGCGGAACGGCCACCTTCGGTTGTTCTTGCCCTCTGGCCGCGCACGCGGACGGTGGCGTTTGCCCGTCAGGGCGTGTGCCTTTGCGGCTGCTAGTGACCTCTGGGCACAGGTTCTGTCGAGTGCGAACAGCATTTTGCTGGCTTGTTGGCAGGGACAATAGAAGAGGGTGGAATCACCGCACCGCAAAAAGCAGGACACCTTGGCCTTGTCCACCTCTTTTTGAAATTTTCTTCTTCCACTTTCCCATAGCTTTTAAAGGCAGTGTACTCGACGCTGTGGCCGCGGGACGACCGCCTTTTGTTCCCCCCGCAATCTTGCCGCGCACGCGGGCGGTGGCGTTTGCCTGTCAGGGCGTGTGCCTTTGCGGCTGCTAGTGACCTCTGGGCGCTGGTCCTCTGGCTACGGAAGTGCTTCTTGCTGCCTTGTTGGCAGCGACGATAGAAGAGGGTGGAATCACCGCACCGCTGAAAGCGGGACACCTCGGCCTTGTCCACCAATTTTCAAAATTTTCTTCTTCCACTGTCCCATCACCTTGAGAGGCGGTTGTCGACGCTGTTGCCGAGGGACAGACGCCTTAGGGTTCCCTCGCCCTCTGTCCGCGCCCGAGGACGGTGCCCTTTGCCTGTCAGGGCGTGTGCCTTTGCGGCTGCTAGTGACCCTTGGGCGCAGGTTCTGTTTGTTGGTAGGACGATAGAAGAGGGTGGAATCACATCGCAGAAAGTCTTACACTCAGAAATAAGACTTGTAGTCTTCAACGATCTATGGAGAACTCTCGGACAGATTCAGAAAAGAAATTCCTGTTGGACATTTCCTTCAAGTCCATGCCATCCTGATGCTATGCCTGTAATATCACTCCCTCCTTGAATCGGATGGGCAATAAAACATGGAGGATGGACCAGTTGGATCTTCTTACACTCCCAGGCACTGTCTTGTCTTTGAAAAAGGAATTCTTTTCAAAAGTGCCGTTTTTTCCCACGCTCTGCCTTCCTAACGGTCAAGCTCTCACATCCGCAGGTTTCTGGACTACGGCATTGCGATGACAATGCCAGTATGCGGTCCTCCAATGTTTGCATGAAGTCTCTTTTCTTTTTTTGTCTAGTGTGGACAGCTCTGCAAAACCTCTAATAACTTGCAGACCACAGTCCACACCTACAGTGAGATGTTGCAAGAATAAATTAAAGGTCTGTCAAACCCTCCACATCCAATCCATGCTGTTGACATCTCTGTGGTTCCCATTGGCTTCCTTCTCAACCCAGCTTTGGTCATTTACCTGTAATAACACCAGACACACACACAAGTCTTCCCTCTAGTTCAACGCCATAGAAACATTAACCTTACATCAGAGCCGTAAAACATTCCAGTTCCGAAAAGCCTTCGAGGACTATGGGGTGGATCGCTGGCAGATGAAGAATTGGTTTCCAGGCCAAGAGTATTTCGCACTTTATTGATTTTTAACTCTCAAACTACCTCATCTATGTGGAATTATTCAGCCCTCGGCCACAGAGCCGTGTTTTTACAACTCTGTTTTTTAAGCAGGTAATGCTGTGACAGCTTTTTTCTTTTATGTGTTATTGATGCAACATTTCCTTTAACAAATATAAAATTTGGGGGTTTAATTGTTCACATTGTATTGCTGACGGCCACGCCCCATGGAAGCTGCTCAGAGTCCCTCCGGGAAGATGGGCCGGGTAATAACAATTAAGATCTTACTGTGGTTATTAGTACAATCATTATTGATGTGATGATGTCCACGACTTCCCTGTGGAATGCCAGCTAGCTTGTGTCCACCCGGTAAGGGTGCGGCCAGGGCCGCTCACGGTTTGCTGTCATGGAGTGTGCCTTTGTGGCGGCTACAGACTGTGTTGCTATGGTCTGGTTGACACATTAGTCAGTGGGGCTTTGGCCCACATTTCACTAGCAGACGTGAAGAATACACGCCCTTCCCCATGTGGGTCCTGTGGTGTGGGCGTGGGGCCGGGCAACGGTGGCCGGCCCCCCTGGGCAGTGGGGCTTGGGCCCACAGTTCACTAGCAGACGTGAAGAAGACACGCCCTTCCCCATGTGGGTTCTGTGGTGTGGGCGTGGGGCCGGCCAACGGTGGCCGGCCCCCCTGGGCAGTGGGGCTTGGTGTCGGCGGTGGCTGGGAGGGCTTTTGCACAACTCAAACTTGTGCGCCAACTGCGACCATACCTCGTGAAGTCTGATTTGACCACGGTGGTCCATGCCCTAGTTACCTCCAGACTGGACTACTGTAATGCACTCTACGTGGGGCTTCCCTTGAAGACGGCCCGGAAATTACAACTGGTCCAACGCTCGGCAGCCAGATTAATAACGGGGGCAAATTACAGGGAGAGATCCACTCCCTTGTTTAAGGAGCTCCACTGGCTGCCGTTCATCTTCCGGTCCCAATTCAAGGTGCAGACCATCATCTATAAAGCCCTGAACGGTTTGGGACCCACCTACCTCCGTGATCGTATCTCCTTCCATAAACCTGCCCGTTGGTTGCGATCATCCGGAGAGGCCCTGTTATCACCATTGCCTATATCCCAGGCTCGCCTTGTAAGTACAAGGGAGAGGGCCTTCTCTGCTGTGGCCCCCCGATTGTGGAACTCACTTCCTACTGAAATAAGGCAAGCTCCCACTCTGTTAGCTTTTAGGAGAGAATTGAAAACATGGCTCTTCCATTGTGCTTTCGGTGAGTAATTTCTGTCATATATCTCCGTATTACTCCCCTCCGAACTTCTATGCTCTAGATTACCCCTTCCAAATGTCCCTGCCCATAGTGGAGTACTTCTCTGTCCCTCTCACTCCGGGTTTTATCTTTGTGTTCAAGCGGCCTGCCCTTGATTTATTGTTTTTTTTTGTTTTTTTTTTCTTTTTTGATTTCTTGATGTTCTGTTTATTATTATTTATTGTATTTTAAATGGTGTTATGATATGTTGTTTTTATATTTTATTATGTTGTATTGCTCTGGGCATGGCCCCATGTTAGCCGCCCCGAGTCCCCATTGGGGAGATGGTGGCGGGGTATAAATAAAGTTTTATTATTATTATTATTATTATTGGGCCCACAGTTCACTAGCAGACGTGAAGAAGACACGCCCTTCCCCATGTGGGTTCTGTGGTGTGGGCGTGGGGCCGGCAAACGGTGGCCGGCCCCCCTGGGCAGTGGGGCTTGGGCCCACAGTTCACTAGCAGACGTGAAGAAGACACGTCTGAGGGGCCTGCGCCCACATTTCCAGGTTTATTACTTCTCTCTCTGTCTCTGGGAAGCGTGCCGGCCAACGGTGGCCGGCCCTCAGTGAGCAGTATTGCAACGTGTGGGCCACTCTTTTTCCCTCTGTGGGAAGCGTGCCGGCCAACGGTGGCCGGCCTAGTATTTTAAGATGTGGGCCACTCTTTTTCCCTCTGTGGGAAGCGTGCCGGCCAACGGTGGCCGGCCTAGTATTGTAAGATGTGGGCCACTCTTTTTCCCTCTGTGGGAAGCGTGCCGGCCAAAGGTGGCCGGCCTAGTATTTTAAGATGTGGGCCACTCTTTTTCCCTCTGTGGGAAGCGTGCCGGCCAAAGGTGGCCGGCCTAGTATTTTAAGATGTGGGCCACTCTTTTTCCCTCTGTGGGAAGCGTGCCGGCCAAAGGTGGCCGGCCTAGTATTTTAAGATGTGGGCCACTCTTTTTCCCTCTGTGGGAAGCGTGCCGGCCAACGGTGGCCGGCCTAGTATTTTAAGATGTGGGCCACTCTTTTTCCCTCTGTGGGAAGCGTGCCGGCCAAAGGTGGCCGGCCTAGTATTTTAAGATGTGGGCCACTCTTTTTCCCTCTGTGGGAAGCGTGCCGGCCAGAGGTGGCCGGCCTAGTATTTTAAGATGTGGGCCACTCTTTTTCCCTCTGTGGGAAGCGTGCCGGCCAAAGGTGGCCAGCCTAGTATTTTAAGATGTGGGCCACTCTTTTTCCCTCTGTGGGAAGCGTGCCGGCCAGAGGTGGCCGGCCTAGTATTTTAAGATGTGGGCAACTCTTTTTCCCTCTGTGGGAAGCGTGCCGGCCAAAGGTGGCCGGCCTAGTATTTTAAGATGTGGGCCACTCTTTTTCCCTCTGTGGGAAGCGTGCCGGCCAAAGGTGGCCGGCCTAGTATGTTAAGATGTGGGCCACTCTTTTTCCCTCTGTGGGAAGCGTGCCGGCCAACAGTGGCCGGCCCTCAGTGAGCAGTATTGCAACGTGTGGGCCACTCTTTCTTCCTTTTCGGGAAGCGTGCCGGCCAACGGTGGCCAGCCCCCCTGGGCAGTATTTCAATGTGCGGGCCTTGCCGCCTGTGGGTTTATCTTTCTTTCCTTTGGTTTTGTTTTTGCTGCCTCACGGCCTACGTGGTCGTGTTTCCCACGATGCACCGCATCTCTCTTCTCTCTCGGCTGTCATTCTTTACCCCTTTGTGCGATTTGGCACAGAAGCCTCCTTGGGGGCGGCCACTCTTTCTTCCTTTTCGGGAACCATGCCGGCCGACGGTGGCCGGCCCCCCTGGGCAGTATTTCAATGTGCGGGCATCGTCGCCTGTGGGTTTATCATTCTTTCCTTTGGTTTTGTTTTTGCTGCCTCACGGCCTACGTGGTCGTGTTTCCCACGATGCACCGCATCTCTCTTCTCTCTCGGCTGTCGTTCTTTACCCCTTTGTGCGATTTGGCACAGAAGCCTCCTTGGGGGCGGCCACTCTTTCTTCCTTTTCGGGAAGCATGCCGGCCAACGGTGGCCGGTCCCCCTGGGCAGTATTTCAATGTGCAGGCCTCGCCGCCTGTGGGTTTATCTTTCTTTCATTTTGTTTTGTTTTTGCTGCCTCGCGGCCTACTTGGTCGTGTTTCCCACGATGCACCGCATCTCTCTTCTCTCTCGGCTGTCGTTCTTTACCCCTTTGTGCGATTTGGCACAGAAGCCTCCATGGGGGCGGCCACTCTATCTTCCTTTTCGGGAAGCGTGCTGGCCAACGGTGGCCGGCCCCCCTGGGCAATATTTCAAGGTATGGGCCTTGCCGGCTGTGGCTTTTTCTTTCTTTTCTTTTCTTGCCTCCAGTAACTTACAACACAATCACACAATAAACACAATCACAACACCAAAAAAAGGCCAAAACCCACAACAGGCAATGTGCCATGCTTTCTATATTTTGTAATATATATAATACAAAATAATAAATACAGCCAGACTTTGGAGCTGCAAGGATATTCAGTGCAATTCAACCAGACCAATAAAAGATTAACCTTCGAAAAAGGCAACCAGGCTTTGAAACAGTGATACTACTCTGAAACTGACCAACCAAAGATTTCCCCTAGATAGCAAGCACCCAGGCTTTGAACCACCGAGGCTATTCATTACAATTCTACCCCCCTAAAAGGCAACTACCTAGTACCTAACCTTCCAAGCAGCAAGCCTATTCCTTTCTATTCCACCTCACCAAACAAGGATTCCCATAAGAAAATGGCCAGGCTTTCAGGCTACAAAGCTATTCACTGTTATTCCACCTACCTAACAAAGAATTCCCATACGCCACAGCAACGCGTGGCCGGGCACAGCTAGTGAACTATAAAATTGTGCAATAAATCTTAGGAAAGGGCAAACGCTCTGCAATTTAGGAAACAAGCAGGGTGGATTGTGTTCTCCCACTGTACCAAATTTGATCAGTATAGCTGAAAAAATGAGAGCAGGAGAGCCCCCGACCCCCCCCCCCCTCTGGGGCTGTTTTTGGGCGACCGCGCATGCGCGTCCGCCATTAACGAATTAATTTAGAAAATAACGAATTTTCATTAATTTCGAAATTTTTGGGGGGCAAAATTCGTAAATAGCAACAAAAACGAAAAGCTGCCCCCTCTAGTTTTGAAACGAGTTTAGAATCAAATTTTTCATGGATCGATCAAGCCTAGCTCCCAGGGTCAAAGCTTTTGTTGAGCTTTTTTGAGTTATTACTAAATAAACTGAATTTACCTAATTGGCTGGCGTCTGACTCTTGACAGTAAGGCTATAAACATGGGTACTGGTGACAATGTGGCACTTATGAATGACTACTTAGAGGAATATAGAATACAGAAAGTTACCATATAATCTGTTATGCTACTGTTCCATCTAGTTCAGTATTGTCAAAACTTACTGCCTGTAGCTTTGTAGCAGAAGGTTTCACTAGTCCTGGTATTTCCTCATAGTCACGCTGGATTCATCTATATGAGTCAATGTTATGGAATCATGGGAATTGCACTTTTTATCAGAGAAGACTAAAGACCTCAATAGGGAAGGAATTTCTAAGCCTAAAAGCAATAATCAAAAAGACCCTCCTCATTTTTCTTACCAAACAGTAGAGGGAGGAGTGAGATGAGAGGGGGCATGTTCACCTCTTTCCCAGTAGCCTACAGCTGCTTTTTGCAGTTCATCCAGCTACTGGAAAAGAACTGACTAAATCCTCATCCATCCCATCTCTGTGTCATTTCACAGTTAGAAGAGATTTCTGACCTACACAGCAAGTGTAAAAGTGAATTGCAGTGGTTGAGTTTGATTTACACCACTTTGAAGGTACTGGCAATGGGAAATATTGGATAACAAATAATTGGGCTATGGAAGCAGCAGTAACTTCTCTGTGCCATTTCATGTGCTGCATGGGATTGTTTTTAGGCAGCCTGCATTTCAGTTTCCAACCTATTTGATGCCTCCCATGTTTTTTTGCCTATACCATACTGTGGCCCCTTCAACACACTGAAAAAAACTCCACACTATCTGCTTTGAAGTGAAATATATGACAGTGTGGACTCAGATAAGCCAGTTCAAAGCAGATTTTGTGAAATTGTCTGCCTTGATATTCTGGGTTATATGGCTGGATGGAAGGGCCCTGTATCTGGGGGAAAATTTCGCAATTGGCTAGATTGGCATCTATAAATAAGTTGTCATTTGGCAATGGGGCAAAAGTTAAAAGTTTAGTGTTTACCTTGGCATCATTTTGGTGTAGCGTGTTGCTCTGGAGCAGCCTCTATGGTTCAAGGAGTCTGAGAGGTTTGTGAAAAATATACCCTTAAGATAAGCTTAAGGTAGGTTTACCTTCTGGTAAAGGGTCAGCTGGGAAATGGGTTGTTGTATGTTTTCTGGGCTGTATGGCCATGTTCCAGAAGTATTCTCTTCTGACGTTTCACCCACATCTATGGCAGGCAGAGGTTGGGAGGTATGGAGAAATTAAGCAAGGAAGGTTTATATATCTGTGGAAAGTCTAGCATTGAATAGCTTAATCTCATGGCTTCTTTCTGCCTGGGGGCATCCTTTGTTCAGAATCTTTAGCTGCCTCTGATTGATTCATGACTGGAACTCCTCTGTTTTCAGAGTGTTGCTTCTTATTTACTGTTCTGATTTTTGAGGGTTTTTTTTAAATACTGGTAGCCAGATTTTGTTCATTTTCATGGTTTCCTCCTTTATGTTAAAGTTGTCCACATGCTTGTGGATTTCAATGGCTTCTCTGTGTAGTCTGACATTATAGTTGTTGGAGTGGTCAAGCATTTCTGTTTTCTCAAATAATATACTGTGTCTAGGTTGGTTTATCAAGTGCTCTGCTATGGCTGATTTCTCTGGTTGAGTTAGTCTGCAGTGCCTTTCACGTTCTTTGACTCGTGTTTGGGCACTGCGTTTGGTGGTCCCTATGTAGACTTCTCTGTAGCTGTATGGTATACGGTAGACTCCTGCACAGGTGAGAGGATCCCTATTGTCCTTTGCTGAACGTAGCATTTGTTGGATTTTCTTAGTGGGTCTGTAGATAGTTTGTAGGTTGTTTCTTCATCAGATTGCCTATGCAGTCAGTGGTTCCCTTGATGTAGGATAAGAACATCTTTCCTCTGGGTGAATCTTTGTCTGTCAGGGTATTGTGTATTGTGAAATGTTAAAATCAATCTGGGTTATTAGAAATGCCTTATGTGTTAGTTTTTCGGCAAGGCATTTCAGCAGTTATGGAGTTAATGAGAGTCTGCTATGATTGACGTATCACAGGATCAATGGGGTCAAGTTTGTTTTGACCGGGACTTTCTTTTTTGTCCTGTGGAATGCAGAGGAGTGTCTTCAGAAGAGCGGTGTGTGTGTGTGCATGAGTCGCTTCGGCAAGAGCACTCATGGAGAGAAGGACTGATTTGCTCTGTTTGTATATAGTCATGTAAATAAAGATTTATTGCTGTTGGATTTCCAACCGAACCCTCGTCTGCTGGAGTGTGTTTGTCCAGTGCTGTTTTTCCACACGGAGAGACAGTCTGGAGAAGGAGGTGAAGACCGGGATGGTGAATTTTTTGGATTTCACTCTACTACCCATCATCCCCCTGACATGCTCTCATGGCTTGTTCTTGGCCTTACTGCTCTTCTGATGTCTGCGGTGGAGTGTCCATTGGCCTGTAGAGCCCAGTTTACATGGTTTAGTTCACCTTGGGAAATGCTTGGACTGTCCTCAGAGCTCAAATGATTTGCCCAAAGGAAGGTTGTGGGCAATTTTCTCAAGGTAGACACCTGGTTTTAGCTGAACCTGCATCAAATTGCTCCACCCATTTTGTTCCTTTTGCCCCCAAAATAAACTATATATAAATTTTGAGTCCCGTCATATTATTTCAGTGTTGGTCATCAAAATAATCTAATTAATTTGCAAAAATGGGAATGTCATCACATCCTTTTATTTGCCAAGCCTCTCAAAAAAGACTGGATTTTTGCTTCCTTTCACCGACCTCCAAGTTCTCTAAAGCTCTTGAGGAAAATGTTGATTCCGCCCTACTGTAAACAGTTTGGCTGTTCTGTTGTCGAAGAAGATAGCAACAGATGGATACTTCTGTCAAGTTTGCTTATGATAAAGGTGATGGATTTGCACACCTATATTCATTCAACCCTACTGACATATTGCTCAAAAATATTTTTAAATCTTTTTTAAAAGGTACAATTCTAGTGCAGATTTTCCTGTTTGCATGCAAGTCTGTTGTATGAAATAGTTTTTATATTTTAAATCAACACACATATTTCCCATTACTATGTGTATTTTAAAAATGCACAGGTTTTTGGTAAAATTGTCATAATTTAAGAAAGACATTTAAGAAATGTGATTTCAGGTGACAATGACATATCAGTTTATGATTAATTTCAGTAGGTTTGTGTTACGAGTCAGATGCCAGCCAATATAAACAACTCAGTTTATTGCAAAAACAAACAAAGGAGCCTAAGAAACAACCAAAAGAGGCTCAAAAATACTTTCTCTTCAGTGTGAGATGATAATGTCCAAAAAAAACCTCGAAAAATCCAAACTAAGAATATAATCTGGATTATCCTGGGAAATAATCCAGATTAAAACAAATTTAGTTGAAAAAGATGGAATCTCGCTCCACCTGCTGGTTGGAGCTAAACAAACACAGGAAAGCTTCCAGTAGTTACCCACAGTGACCAACGGCCACACAATGCCCCAAAACGTAGTTAAAGCTAAACCGCATTGTAAAGGAGAAGTCACAGCCGCCACAACCTGTCCGTGTCATAAGGGAGAGTCAAAGGTATCGAGTTCCAGTCCAAGTCCTCAGGAAGAAGTCAGAGTCACCGAATTCCAGTCCAAATCATCAGGGAGAAGTTAGCGTCACCGAATTCCAGTCCAAGGTAAACACAAAGAGCCAAAGCAACGGAGGCAAGCCGGCAGCTAATTCATAAAACCAACACAGGACAATCCAGCACAAACCCACACAATGCCAGCCCCCGTTGCCACTGAAAAACCCGGATTAACACTTACGTCCCAAAGCAGTCTTCCAAACACATCTTCTGAAACAGAGATCCCGAAAAGCGCCCAACAAAACACCTTGCCAATTGCAGTTACATTAGCAACAAACTTACCTTTATCTACAAGTCCTCCTCCGAACTTGAGCCAGCAAACGCCCCATCCACAGCTGGTTGCTGCAAATCCTCATTAGATCTGGAATCGCCCAATGCCCCACCTCCAGCTGCAGCCCTTCTATGATCTCTCCAGCCAGACCACCTTCTATCCAAACTCATAACTCCCCAGGATCCATCTGTATCTTCTCCATGTCATCCCTCAAATATACCACTGCTTGTGGGCTCCTCAAGAATCTCCCGGATCTCCTGAACCTTAGTCCACTCCATGTCCTCACTCCCAGAGTCTGGCATCCCATCCTCCTGACTCCCAGCCCCACAGTCCCCTTCAAAACCCTCAAAGGTATCATCATCAGTGGGCTCCATAAATATTTCCCGGATTCTCTTCCTTTGTTGCTCCTCATCAGAGTCTTGCTCATGAGTCGTCTTCCTGCCTCTTCTAATACAACTAGTAGTATCTCTACTTGAAGACTCCATCATAACAGTTTGTATTCAGTAACTTTCCTATGAAACAAACACAGTTACATCCTTATTTATCCCTACAGTAACTAGGTGCATTTGGTTTCCTATTGTACCATCTGTTTATGTAAAATATGCTATGGTTTTTTTCCAGTGAGATGTTTCTGATGCTTATTATATGATACAATTTGCACAGAATTCATATAAGACAGTATTTTATTTTTGAACTCTTCAGTAAATTACTTGATTTCAAGTACATTTGTATCATGACCTGCTATATTCTCATTCATTTGGCCATCTTAAATATATTTTAGGTGGGCTATGATAGACACATACATAATAACATTTACAAGACTGAGTTAACATAACACAAATCCTTGAAAGGTCTTTTTTCTTTTAATATTTCCATCTCCATATACTACTCATACATGTAACATCAGAAATGCTGGCTTAAATGTCCTTACATGGGTATTATACATTTATTTCTTTACCATTCAGAGAATAAGCAAAGCAAGACAAACACAAAATAAATGATTGGAGACACTTTGGTTATTCACTGTTAAACTTTGGTGGGGCCAGAGTTCAATTTTCTGCTGCTAAGATTTTCTAGGAACTATGTAGACTGTCAAAAAAAGAAGAAGAAGAATGAGAGAGAAGAAGTGGTTAAAAGTATAGCTTTGAGATCTTTTTGAAATCTTGTGACACTGTGACAGCGGGAGGTTCAGGGTGCATACCAGGTGGGATTCTTCAAGCTCCATCAATCATCTGCTCCAGCACCCTGATGAATTGGATGCAATCGTCTGCCACACCAACGTCAGACTCAAACACATCTGTTGTCTGAAGTCCAAACATTTATTCAATATCTACAAACATATTTACAAAGCACAGCAAAAGCCATCGTTCTGAGCTGGCATTCTTCTACAGCCTCTCGCCTCGGCAAGCACCAGCTCAACACACTGAGAGATAAGAAAACACATTCCTCAGTCTGCAGGAAGTTCCGACCTCCAAAGACAGAAACCATGCCTGATAAGTCATAGCAATCACAACAGGCTGTCAGTCAAAACTAGCCTGCTGTTAACTGTTTCATTGTTGAAACAGACACTCTTGCAAAACAGCAGAAACACTTGATGGACATTTCATATACATACAACCATAATCCAACACACTGCACAATATAGTTTTGATATCTTTTGACACTATACAGTTATAGTGTTATAATTCCCTGACAATGGCAAACTATGGAACCCTAGGAAGTGAGAGAATATTCATAAGTTTGAAAAAAGTTGAAAAAGACATTTTTGAATGGTTTGAAACCTTTGAATGGTGTCAAACCTGTACTGATGGCAATCTTTGTAGTTTAAAACATATACAGTGTGAAACTTTCACATTGTTCACATTTTTGGAAAGTAATATTTCAATACAGAAATATTAATTTATGGACAGAAAATTCTGTAACTGGAGATTTATTCTACACAAATTTTGCGGATAAAAGATTTGCATATAAAATATGCAACATAAATTTCACATATTAATGATTTTGTACAGAAAAAAAAACATTTTCACAAAATTCAGGTTTTTGTGCAAAACAACTACATGTGCATTTTGTGCTAGATATATCCCAAATTACAAATAAACTTCAAAACTGTGTTGTTTTCAGAAATTTTCTTGCATTTCAAAGAAAATTGCTGCTATTACTCATTGCTGCCTTCGAGAAGAAACTTTGTAAAGAGTTACTTCTGAATTTGGAAGAGATCACATGGATGCTGCTTCTGTCCTCCCACTTCTTTTATCTGTTTTAAAATATTTCATATTTTCTCCTTTGTCCTTGGCTTAGTTCAACTGCTGAATACTAAGATTAAAGTGCAAAAGTAATTTAAATCCTCATTTTAAGGCCATTCTACACTTACCTAAAATTTGGGAGGAAGCGGGTTAAAATAATCCACTTCCTCCCTGGTTTCAGTTCCCACCCCCTCCCAAAACCCTAGGCTTTCCTTCAGGGTTTGGCTAGATGCCCTCCTGGGTCAACTGGTTCACCTGGGATGGCATCCAGCCACCCCCCAGCCACCCATTTTCAAGTGTCAGGGTGTACAATCTTCAAGCATCAGGAGTACTCTACAGAGGGGGCTGTACTACCTTAGGTAAGTTTATTTTAGAGAAATGAAGGGCTGTGGGGAGGGGCATGTACCCTCCCTCTACTTGGGCTCCAGGAGCCTGAAGAACTGAGATGGCTGTGGGGATTGACCTCTGGGACTGCAGAGAAGAGGAGGCACAGGCTCAGCCAACAGCAACCTGTTGCAGCCTCTTCTAAATTTTCTGGTCTTCTTCATTTAATAGCTGCTGCCACTTGACCATACTCTGATGTTGCTTAACCACATGTGTCCCAGTTTTCATCTGTAATATGCTAAATAATATACAGCCATGGGAATTAAAGTAAAATCATAGAACTATAATTGTATAATGTACAAGAGCTCTTTGTTTTGAAAAAAACCTTTTTAATGTTATCCCAGTTCAAAGGATTATAACAAAAAGATAATTGCTGACCCTGATGATTTTCAAAAGAGATAAGAAGAAAACACAAGGTGTTAAAGGAAGTGTAAATCTGGCCCTAGATCCTTCCATTCTGGAACTCCCTCCCCAGGGAGATTAGATCAGCCCCCTCCCTCCTGATCTTCCACAAAAAAGTGAAGACATGGCTCTTTCACCAAGCCTTCAGAAATCTGGTGCAGTAATAGATATGAAGATATGGAAATGACCAATGGAAAGGCCTAGACTATGAGTATGGATCACGTGATTTACTGTGTTGGTCAGAGTCAAATGTTAATGGCTTTAATTGTATTTTAATGTTTTACTTTTAAATGGTTGTTTTTCGACTATATTTTTAAAGTTGTTGAATTGTTGCCATGTTGTGAAGCCACCTTGAGTCCCCTCTGGGGTTGAGAAAGGTGGGGTAAAAGTACCATAAATAAATTTATAAATTCTCTTCCTCTTGCTTTAGGAGTAACATTTTCTGCTATTGTGTGATAGCATATTGCTAGTTAAGGACTACTTCAGGTCTTGAGATTTAAAGCCTAACATCTGAAACCCAGATGGTTTCCCTTGTTATGTCACAGACGTGGGGTGGCTGGGGACTCTGATACTATTAAAATGACAGCCCATTGCTATATCATAAAGTATTATACTTTATGAATCCAAGACAGTATACACAAAGTATGCCATTAAAATACAAAAACAATGGGCAGGGGCCACCAGGGGGCGGTAGAGAGGGAAGGATAGTCCATTCTAGGGGAGATTTTCCCCATTTTCATTGGTTATTCCACCTCCCCCCTTTCCATATCTTAAATGGGGGTTGTTTCGATGATGGGGACATGGGTGGGGCAAATAACAGGAAAACAGGAGGAAATGGTTTTCCTCCTTCAACCCACCCTTCATCCCCATAAAATGGACTATCCATCTCTCTCTAGCGCCCCTGGGTGGCCTCCACCTGGATAATGGAACAGTACCAAAACAACATATAAGTGTTTGAATGCCAGTCATTTGGAGAAGAAGAATCCCCACCGTAGGGAGCAGTTTTAATTAAATAAACACAAAGGAACAGTTTCTGTGAGAACATTCTCCCATGCCCAAGTGTTAGCATTCGCTGTTTATCTCCACTGAGATTCATCCTGTGAGCCAGAATGACAACAAACAGAATGTTGTCCATTGGATTTTATTGTATGGTATATGCAAAAATCATTCCACACTATTCTCAAGTAGATAAAATGCAAGCTTTCTATAGCACAGTATCAAAGGACAGCTGCAATCTATTAGGAACAGGAGAGACTGATGCAACATTTAAAGGAAATATTCTGAACATTTGCTAACTGTTCCAGAGTGTTCATATAATAACTAATGCCTTATAACCCATGCGTTATAAACTTTATTTTATTTATTTAGAAATAAGAAATAACACTTTTTAAAATATGATCTGACCATTTGGCTATATAATGGGGTAAAAGTACAATCTCCTTCCTGCTTCATTCCTATTTGTTTTCTAACTGCAATCCATCTATTACATTGAAATTTCAATCAGTTATCATGTCCACTTTAAACATTATCAACTAGAATATGTCATATATTTATTTTATCCCATAGTGTATATTTTACTTCTTTCTATGGTTTTCTACTTCTCTTTAATCATCATCCTACACACCTGCATGCCTAAAAATGGTTTATAATTTGAAACTAGGGAAGCTGTCCCCATGCAAAGGATTGTTACCTTGTCGTGGTGCTGGGGCTTGAGCACCTCGATGATGCCATGAGCTATACCGTGCAGGGCCACCCAAGATGGGAAGGTCATGACAGAGAGGTCAGACTAAATATGATCCCTGGGGAAGGTAATGGCAACCCACCCCAGTATTCTTGCCATGAAAACTACATGGATCAGTACAACCAGAGAAATGTCGGTATACCATTGGAAGATAGGACTCTCAAGTCGGAAGGTGGTCAAAATGCTTCTGGGGAGGAACAGAGGACTAGTCCAACTAGCCCCAGATTAAGGCTGAAAGGTAGACTAACGCCCGACGGTGCTGGAGGTGAGCGACAAATCCAATGCTCTAAAGATCGACACACTATAGGAACCTGGAATGTAAGATCTATGAGCCAGGGAAAACTGGATGTGGTTATTGGTGAGATGTCAAACTTAAATATAGACATTCTGGTGATGTATGCCATATGCCAGCAAATATGGAAAACATAAGAATGGCCATCAGATTGGAAAAAATCAATTTATATCCCAATACCCAAAAGGGGAAACACTAAAGAATGCCCAAACTTCCATACACTGGCACTTATTTCCCATGCCAGTAAGGTAATGCTCAAGATCCTGCAAGGAAGACTCCAGCAATACATGGAGTGAGAGTTGCCAGATGTCCAAGCTGGGTTTAGAAAAGGCTGAGGAATGAGAGACCAAATTGCCAATATCCGCTGGATAATGGATTAAGCCAGGGAGTTTCAGAAAAACACCTACTTCTGCTTTATTGACTATTCTAAAGCCTTCGACTGTGTGGATCATAATAAACTATGGCATGTTCTTGGTGGTATGGGGATACCAAGTCACCTTGTCTGTCTCCTGAGAAATCTGTATAAAGACCAAGTAGCCACAGTAAGAACAGATCACGGAACAACAGATTGGTTCAAGATTGGGAAAGGAGTACTGCAGGGCTGCATACTTGTACACATACCCTACCTATTCAACTTGTACTCAGAACACATCATGCAGCATGTGGGGCTTGACAAATCCAAGGATGGAATTAAAATTGCTGGAAGAAACATTAACAACCTTAGGTATGCAGATGATACCACTCTGATGGCCGAAAGTGAGGAAGAGCTGAGGAGCCTTATCACCAAGGTGAAAGAAGAAAGTTAAATATCAAGAAAACCAAGATCATGGCAACTACACCTATTGATAACTGACAAATAGAAGGAGAAAACATGGAGGCAGTGACAGAATTTATATGTCTAGGTGTGAAGATCACTTCAGATGCAGACTGCAGCCAGGAAATCAGAAGACGTTTACTTCTTGGGAGGAGAGCAATGGCCAACCTCAATAAAATAGTGAAGAGCAGAGACATCACACTGGCAACGAAGGTCTGCATAGTGAAAGCAATGGTATTCCCTGTAGTAACCTATGGTTGCGAGAGCTGGACCATAAGGAAAGCTGAGCGAAGGAAGATAGATGCTTTTGAACTTTTGTGCTGGAGGAAAATCCTGAGAGTGCCTTGGACCGCAAGAAGATCCAACCAGTCCATCCTCCAGGAAATAATGCTCAGCTACTCACTGGAGGGAAGGATACTAGAGGCAAAGATGAAGCATTTTGGCCACATCATGAGAAGACAGGAAAGCTTGGAAAAGATCATCATGCTGGGGAAAATGGAAGGTAAAAGGAAGAGAGGCTGACCAAGGGCAAGATGGATGGACGGTATCCTTGAAGTGATTGGCATGAACTTGAAGGAACTGGGGGCAGCAACAGCCGACAGGGAGCTCTGGTGTGAACTGGTCCATGAGGTCACAAAGAGTCGGAAATGACTATGTGATTGAGCAGCAGCAGCAGCAGGGAAACTGTGGAAAGTACAATCTATAGGTCACATCTAGAGTTTTTTTCAAGCTGCATAATTATACCACTACGGTTCTATTTTAACTGCTATATTTCTGTCCTTTGGAATTCCAGAATTCGAAGTTTAGAAAGTGGTATTTATTTCTTTAGCCAGAAAATTCTATTCAAGATTGCATAGGGCATTGCTGTGGAAAGTAGCTATGGTCCATAGTGTTATAACTATACACAGACCCTGGCTTCGGGGGCAAGGATGAGAGGACCTGAAATTGAATAGTATGAAACATGAATAAAATACACAGTTATTCTTACTTCAATTAGCCAGTGTGTGTAAAATAAAATTGGGATGTGCAGAGAGATTGATTCAACACTCTTAGCTCAACAAATTGCAGAACGTTTCCTGTCTCCTATGTTTTTTGGTGAATTTTCATAACTTTTTATAATACACTATTTTTTAACATTTGAAGAAATCTGTTCCTGGTTTGAAAGTCTTATTTCCTGTTCAATTTGGTTCTTATCACTGTGAAAGTCCCTCTTCTACTTGTGTATCTTTGTTTCTGTGGCTGGAAATCCGCGAAAATGGTGGACATTTGCAGACACTGGAAACCCCCCCCCCCCCCCGCTTCTATCTAAAAATAATCAGGGCGGGCAGTGATATTTCAGCTTCCTAAGACATGAGGGCTTGTGTCCCACTCCCTTGGGAGGCTGGCCACTGTTGGCCGGCCCCACACCATATCTAATAAAAAGCAGTCCCTGGGGGTGGTTTTTTTGGGGCAGCCAGGAAAAGGGGTGGCTTGGTTCCCAGTGCCCAGGGGAGCCGACCACCGTTGGCCGGCCCCACACCACACACCCAGCCGCTATCTAATAATAAGCGGGGCTGGGGGTGTTTTTTGGGGGCAGCAAGAAAAAGGGGGGTCCAAGTCCCACTGCCCAGAGGGGCCGGCCACCATTGGCCGGCCCCACACCACACCCCCACCCCTATCTAATAATACGCAGGGCAGGGTGGTGTATTTGGGCCAACAAGAAAAGGGTGGCTTGTCTCCCACTCCCCGGGGGGCTGGCCACCATTGGCTGGCCCCACACCACACACTCCACCCCTATCTAATAATACACAGGGTGGGGGTGGTGTATTTGGGGCAGCAAGAAAAAGGGGGGCTCGGTTCCCACTGCCCAGGGGGGCCGACCACCCTTGGCCGGCCCCACACCACAACCCCCACACCCATTTAATAATATACAGGGCAGGGGGTGTTGCCTTTTGGACAGCTAGAGACATGGGGGCTCGGGTCCCTCTCCTCTGGGGATCCGGCCAACGTTGGCCATCACCCAGCACTGCCCATTTCTGCCAAGAAGCAGGAATTTGCTTCTTGAGTGTCTCATACCACCAAGTTTGTTGCACCCACGAAGGCCTGCTCCCTGCCAGGCAACAATGGCTGGGCTCGGCCACAGCATCCCGGCCAAGCACAAACAAGATGCCAGCCCACAGGGTGGCCAGGTGCCACCCTTGCATTAAACTACAAAAACTGTTGAAGATCCCCAGGGTGGGTCCCATTCCATCATGTTCCCTCTTCTACAGAAAGATACTTCTGTATCAACCGGACCTGGGCCCCAATGTCTCTAGCTGCCACAAAGGCACACTCCCTACTGGGCAAACGTCACCGTCCTCAGCCACGGCCACACAGGGCGGGCACCATCAAGCAGTCAGCCTGCAGGCAGGACATGCTCCACCCTCTCATCGGACAATGAAATACTGGGGAAAATCCCCAGGCTGGGTCCCATTCCACAATGTTCCATCTTTCTACTGACAGACTGGCAAGAACCACTTCTGTGTGGACCTGGGCCCCAATGTGTCTAGCTGCCACAAAGGCACACTCCCTGCCGGGCAAACGTCACCGTCCTCGGCCATGGCCACACAGGGTGGGCACCATCAAGCAGCCAGCCCGCAGGCAGGCCATGCTCCACCCTCTCATCAGACGATGAAATACTGGGGAAAATCCCTAGGGTGGGTCCCATTTCCATCGTCTTCCCTTTTCTGCAAACAGACACTTCTGTAGCAACCGGATGTGGCCCCCAATGTCTCTAACTGCCACAAAGGCCCACTCCCTGCCGGCCAACCATGGCCGGCCCTGGCTGCGGCCCCACCGGACGGGCACAAGCAACCTGCCAGCCCGCAGGGTGGCCGTGCACCACCATCACATCAAATGATGAAAAACTGGAGAAGAACCCCAGGGTGTATCCCATTCCACCGTGTTTCTTGCAGCCGCAAAGGCCCACCCCCTCCTGGCCATTGGCATGCACCTTGAGCTCGGCGACGGCGAGCTCCGAGGACATGCTTCCCAACCCGTTCCGGAGAAATGGAAGGACGAGGGGGAGAGGGAGACGGGCGAGGACTGGAAAAGGTACTCGGAAGGCTCTTTGGACTCTTGCCCTTATTCCACAACCTTAATAATAATAATAATAATAATAATAATAATAATAAACTTTATTTATACTCCGCCACCATCTCCCCAATGGGGACTCGGGGCGGCTTACATGAGGCCATGACCAGAACAATACAATATAACCGAATATAAATAGAACAACAAATCATAACACATTAAACAATACAATAAATGATAATATACACTACATTACGCAAAATCAGAAGAACAATAAAACAAAACCTTGATTGCGTGAATGGGGATTATAGTTTGGCCCGTGACGCAGGCAGCGAAAATGATTGCAAGAGGTCACCAGACTTCTACACACAGATAATCAAGAAGACCCACTTCTAGATCCAGCAGTAATCTGGCAAAAATCCACCATGGGAATGCTAGACCCAAACCCCCAACCCCCGCTGGCCACAGTTGGCCGGCCACCACCCCCCAAGGATACCCGGGCGAGCATCGCCATAAGAAAAGGAACCAGGATGTAAGTAGTGTTCACATTATGAAAATCATGAAAGCTGGGTCAAATTAAAATCACCCCTTCTCATCTTAAGCAAGAGATGTTTGAAACCTGGTGGGAAATCAGAAACATGTTGGTTTGGCTGACTCAAGCCACATGGCCATCCTAAGAACATGGAAGCAGTAGGATTGCTCTCATCCCACAGTTGACACAGGAACCAAAGATGTGACCCTCAGACCGACATCGCAGACAAGGAAGGCATGAAGACCAGAATGACACATTAGATACAATTATGAAGTTCAACCTTTTTTTATTAAGAAAAAATGGCATCATATAAAACAACATTTTTTTATCCTGTATTTCTGTTAAAATTGATATATTGTATTACTGTTTTATCTTTTCTTTATTGCGATTTGTATTATGTTGCTTTTATTTTGTCCTTATGTTGTTTATGCCGCTGCCCCATGAAAGCCGCACCAAGTCCACGTGGGGAGATGGTGGCGGGGTATAAATAAAGGTTTATTATTTTTATTATTATCAATATTATAATTATTTGGAGAGGCTGCCTCACTTCAAAGGAAGTTCTGGATATTTTAAAACTGGGAGGTTGGCCTTGAGGAAGACAAATTTTTCAACAGAAAGGGGATCCAGCAAGCTGCGGTGAGGGGTCACAACATCTCCGGCAATGCTGAAGACCCTCTTGCTCTGCACGCTGGTTGGAGGGCAGCTCAGGAACTTGTGAGCAACATTGGCAAGATGCAGCCACACGTGTTCTCGGGAAGACCAGTAGGCCAACGGATCACAGGATATATTCTCCGGTGGTTCCTCAAAGTAACGGTTCACACAACACTCGGCAGAATCCAGCTTCTGTTGTTTGGATGAATGAGATACCCCCGATTGTGCCAGTATGGCAACCATTTTTCCAAATAAATCTTCCCCCCGTCGCTGCTGCCACCCTTGCTGCTGCCAAAGCTGCTCTTTAGAGGTCAGAAAACTATCGCACGGCACTTCCGGGCTGTCGGACTTGCCACTGGCACTACTGCTAGGGGGCGCGGGCATCTATGCCAAGGGTCCCAGTTGCTCTGTGTGCCCCCCCCATGGTGACGCACTCCTCCTTGCGCACAAGGTTAACGAGACGTGCCTTTCATTCCGGTGGTTGAGAGCCAGCATCTCTCCCATTCGCTGAGTGATCTGCTCAACAGTGGGTGCCGTTCCCCCCGTTCTCTTCCTTCCTGTGGAATGGCCCCAATTGTCCAAGGTCGATTGAGACCCTCTACCAGCCGGCCCTAACAGAGATGTTAGAGAGCTCAGGGTACTGCTTGCAGGGCTAAGGGATTTCCCCCCCCCCCCAAGGGAATTGATGGATGATGTCTCTTCATGTGGACCCTTAAGCCATTGGTGGACAAATGCCTCGGTTCTTTACCTCTGCTAATGTTTGTCCCACAGTGCCTGCACACAGCCAAAGAAGCCTGTTGGGAATGGACCATGAAGTGGTCCCAGAGGAAAGACTTCAGCCTTCCTAATGGCGGGGCCCCCGGTGGCCTTTGTGGGGTGCTCACAGGACAGGGGGAGGAAGGAGTGGTTTGCAACATGACGTCCTCTATGGGAATGGCACTACTGGGATTGTCATCTTCCTCCCCATCATCTGATGATGAAATTCCTTAGTTTGTGCAAAGTAATTTTTGAAACTGAGATACCCTTTGTAATATTGTTTGGTAATAAGGACACTGGAAATCAATGGTGTCTGTGGATATGTGATCCCACGAGCCTCAAGCCAATGCCTTCAATTAGAAATGGTGGGAACGAGGGACAGGGCCTTCTCGGTGGTGGCTCCTCAGCTGTGGAACACCCTCCCCAGCAACATACGGCAGATACCAACTCTCCTAGGCTTCAGGAAAGCCTTAAAGACATGGTTGTGCACGCAAGCTTTTAATGAATGAGAACATGGACTTTACATGACCTGTACGAAGACTTGAGGATTCTGGATGAATGGATTTTAATCTTGGACATTCTTAAAATTTTATATAATGTGATTTTATTTTGTAATGGTACCTGTTTTATATGAACTTTTGTTTTGTAGATTGTTTTATATGAATTGTTGTTTTTACATTGTTTTTAGGCATTGAATTTTTGCCTATTTACTGTAAGCCGCTTTGAGTCTCCTCGGAGAGAATGGCGGGGTAAAACTGATGTAAATTAATTCAATAAATAAATAAATAAATAAATGGAGCAGTGAACACGCCAAGCAATGCCCTGGCCAGGAGTGCAAAGATACTTTGAAAACTATAAATTCCCTTGCTATATTTGTAAGCAAGAACTCTGGAAATCAATGGTGTCTCTGACTATGTGATCCCACAACTTTCAAGCCAATGCCTTCAATTAGAAATGGAGCATTGACCACGCCAAGCAATGCCCTGGCCAGGAGTGCAAAGATACTTTGAAAACTATATTCCCTTGCTATATTTGTAAGCAAGAACTCTGGAAATCAATGGTGTCTGTGGCTATGTGATCCCACAACCCTCAAGCCAATGCCTTCAATTAGAAATGGAGCAGTGAACACACCAAGCAATGCCCTGGCCAGGAGTGCAAAGATACTTTGAAAGCTATAAATTCCCTTGCTATATTTGTAAGCAAGAACTCTGGAAATCAATGGTGTCTCTGGCTATGTGATCCCACAAGCCTGAAAGGCAATGCCTTTTTAATGAAATAGACTACTGATTCTGCAACAAAGGTATGCTATGAATCAGCAAGGGTGAACTATTCTTAATGAAATTGAAAGCTAGATAATTTTTTTTTCAATATGGAAAAAAATAACCCTGGAATTCACAGCTCCAAATAGCTGAGCGCTACCCAAAATTAACACACTCAGTCACTCCCAAGAGAAGGAACCAGCAACAAAAGCCTAACCCTTTGTCCAAACACCTCTGTGGGAACAGCCAGACCAGGCCCCTCCACCCTCTTTTCCTCAATACAGGCTTGCTTGCTCTCCGTTTGCAGACCACCACCCTCTCCGCGCAAAACCCAGCCCAGAACGGCTCGCCCGGGCTACACAACGGGCTTTTATGGCGATCCTCCACATGGACGCAGAGGACCCTAGCCCCACCTTTGTGTCCACCGTGGAAGCTTCTGATTGGCCAGGGTGCGGCAGCCATGTTAGGCTGCACTAAGCTCCCATTCAAGGTAGGTTGCAGAAACAATTTTTAATATATATATATATATATATATATATATATATATATATATATAAATTTAAAAATTCTTTTTTGGGAAAAAAATTAATGAAATATTAAGAGACAATTAGAGAATGGGCCAACGATGGTTCAAATTACATTGCCGGTTGCGCCGTGAGACAACGTCTTGGAATGCGTCTCAAAAAGCGAGAACAATCTGATATAATTCTGATATAAGACTCAAAATGATTTTTTGGACATACCTAGTGGCTTTATGAACAGCTGAATTGGGCCTGTATCAACTTGGGCCACTGTCTAGCTTCCTAAGATCTACAGAGATGCTTACAGGAACACCTCAGTAAGCAAGGGTACAAAAGTAGCAGGTTAAAACCCAGAACCTCAATCAGTGGCTGATACCAGATCAGAATCTCCCCCTGGGCACACAGAAGACTGGGAAACTTGAAAAGTGCTGAACAGATAGTGCTTTGGCACCATGAGATGCAGAGCTAATGTTAAGAAATGGGGCTACAAAGTGGAGTCCATGATATGCAAGTGTGGAGAAGAGCAAACCACAGAAAACTTAGTACAATGTAATTGGAGCCCTGCCACATGCACAATGGAGGACATTCTTATAGCCATATCAGAGGCACTCCAAGTGGCCAGCTTTTGGTCAAAGGAAATTTAATATAATGTCAAGTTTTTAACTTTGTTTGTAGTTTTTCTATACATTGTAACTGTATTCTCAGTTAGCTTCTGACACAATAAATAGGTAAATACTGGGTTGTTGTGTGTTTTTCGAGATGTATGGCCATGCTCCAGAAGTATTCTCTCCTGACGTTTTGCCAACATCTATGGGAGGCATCCTCAGATGCTGTGAGGTATATGGAAAAACTAAGCAAGGAAGGTTTATATATCTGTGGAAAGTCCAGGGTGGGGAAAAAAACTCTTGTCTGTTGGAGCCGCTCCGAGCCCTAGGGGAGTGGCGGCATATAAGTTTGAAAAATAAATAAATAACTAAATAAATAAATGTTGTAATTAATTACTTTGATTCACATTAAATGGCCCTCCAAGCTTCACATCCTGGCCTGGGGGAATCTCTTATTTATTTATTTATTTATTTATTTATTTATTTATTTATTTACAGCATTTATATTCCACCCTTCTCACCCCGAAGGGGACTCAAGGCGGATCACATTACACATATAGGCAAACATTCAATGCCTTTTAACATAGAACAAAGACAAACAAACATAGGCTCCGAGCCGGGCCTTGAACTCATGACCTCCTGGTCAGAGTGATTCATTGCAGTGATTGATTGCAGCTGCTCTCCAGCCTGCGCCACAGCCCGAGCTGTAGAGTCGTTGGCTGGCCATGATTGATTCATGTCTGGAATTCTTCTGTTTTCAGAGTGTTGCTCCTTATTTACTGTTCTGATTTTAGAATTTTTAATCCTGGTAGCCAGATTCTGTTCATTTTCATGGTTTCCTCCTTTCTGTTGAAATTGTCCACATGGTTGTGGATTTCAATGGCTTCTCTGTGTAGTCTGACATGATAGTTGTTGGAGTGGTTTAGCATTTCTGTGTTTTCAAATAATATACTGTGTCCAGGTTGGCTCATCAAGTGCTCTGCTATGGCTGACTTCTCTGGTTTATTTAGTCTGCAGTGCCTTTCATGTTCCTTGACTCGTGTTTGGGCAATGCTGCATTTGATGGTTCCTGTGTCCACAGCTGCATGGTATATGGTAGACTCCTGCAGAGGTGAGAGGATCCCTCTTGTAGTAATACTGTCTAGATCAGGCCTATAAAACTTATGGCCCTCCTGGTGTTTTGGATTTCTGCTCCCAGAATTCCTGACAAACTGGCTACAGCCTCTAAGAATTGAGGCCGCAAACATCTGGAGGGTCACGGGTTATACAGGCAAGGTCTAATTGGACACCATTTCCATCACACTTTCCCCACACCAATCAGTGCAGCGGAAGGGAATGGGGTAACCCCTTTATTGCTGTCACCACTTGTTACTGGTCTTGGGGCTCCCATGGAAGAAGTAGGGGGTCACTCTACCTTCTCCTTGCTGATCATGTGTCATCCTATTCTGACATGAGCAGATATGCAGCAGCTGGGCACTCACAGGGAGATCTGTCTCTGGTGGGCTGATGCTGGCAATGACATGGAAGACAGGGAGTAGCCCCAGTTGGTTTGATGTAGTCTTGGCCCCGCTAGATTATCAGGACACCAATACAACACCACAGAAGGTTCAGACCATTGCAACCTGGAGCCGGTTCAGATTCAGACCATATTTCTCTGGATTGGCCCTGAATTAAATAGCCAATATAGATGTGTCTTAAGTTAAATTAAAACCAACAGCAAAAGGCTTTCTTAAAACATTTTTACCAAGTGCTGTATATATTTGCTGAAATCCTATTGAAAACTCTAAAACTAGTCAAGCAAGTAACTGTACCTTCAAAGAATTTCTGTCAATGTAGTCATAGTGCAGTCAATTAATCTACAAGCACCTACACAGATCACTCCCATATTTTTGATTTGATAAAACAAGGAGCTAATGAACATTGCTCAATATGGAGACTAAAGGCACCCGTTGTGCAGACATGACTGGATCCAGCTTAATTTTGCTTGTTTATGTTTCTATATCACTAAGGGCTTTTCCAGACAGGTCCTATATTCCAGAATTTGATCCCAAGTTTTCTATTTATCCCAGATTATCTGGCAGTGCAGACCCATATAATCCAGTTAAACGCAGAAAACCTGGGATCAGATCCTGGGACATAAGACCTGTCTGGAAGGGGCCTTAAAGTGTAATTTAACAAAAAATGTGGAGGGTGTATGTGTGTTAATCAGAATGAGAGGAGTATGCCTGGCAATCTGGGAATGCCACTCCACAAAGCCAGTTCAAATCTTAGAGTGATGACCAATGCCCTCCTCTTAATATCAAGCAATTTTGATATTCCTATTTGTGCTGTAATGATCCTTCAAGGTAGTTTGCTGTTTTTTTCCATTTTCTAGATAGATGAGTGTTGTTGAAAGAGAAGACTTGCAGTATCACAACAGCAGTGAGATTTTGAATTAACTGTGTATGAATAATGCCTATTTTTTGAGAATATTGCATAGAATGGAGATTACAATCTACTAAAAAGTGGTTATGTTCCTCAGAACTAGGTCTTCCAGTTATGAAGTAATCTCTTTCTATCACTTTCCTTGTTTATTAATTGTTTTTTAATCATTTAGACTGAAACCATTCATCTTAGTGTTGAACTGCAAATGGATGTTCATGACAGCACCAATCTAACCTGTGAGATTTAAGAGAAAAGATGAGAAATGGGAGGCAACCGGTGATACATCTTTTTGGGTTGTCCACCTATTCCCTTTATCTTCTCTGTTGTCTGGCCTTATTCATTTGTCTGGCCATTTTTTTTTTTTTTGAAAAGGTATCCCTCTTTCAGAGGTGATGGGATCATGAATTGATTTATTTGTAAAAATAATTGTGTCTTAATAAGTCATTAGTTTTTTCTCTTTTGTTTTCAGTGGTTGGAGCTAAATCAACTCAAAAAAATAGTGAGGGGAAAGTTATTTTAAATTAATAATGCCTCCATGTTCCTTAGTATTTTGGCATAAGAAGTGTTTATACATACATACATCATGTGATTTTGATTGTTCACAGTAGTTCAAAATTGGATCAGTAATTATGAACATTTTACTAGGTTGATGTGTGGTGTTGGCTACTGATTTGGTTAACTTTGCTCAATAGCTGCATTTAGGCCTTACTGCTCCAATATCTATCAACTACCCTTGAAGCTATTAGGGAAAAGCCATTTGAATAACAGTGATATTAGAAGATGCATTTTGTTCTTCATGATTTTTCTTTCTTTCAGAAAGCCATAGAAGATGCATTTATGGAGATGAGACTCCATTGGAAAGAAAAAAAAATCAGACTCATCACAAATCCACTGCAGGCTGTACCATGACATCACTGACTTCTGATTAAAATCACTAGTTTTCTTGTTTTACTCCTACTTTCCCCCTCTTTGAGCAAGGTCTGAATGAAACTCTGGAATTTCCCATGGCTTTATGGCAGTCTGATTAGCTGGATTGGGTCCAGTTTGGCTCAATATGCTGTCTAGACATTTATCACGCCATGACCCTTTCCCCTGTGCTGAATATCACAGGGGGGAAGGATAGTTCATCTTTATGTCACTTTTGCTGCTCTAAGCTAGACACAGAGCTCTGCCTGACCACCTAACTGACATGGTCAGGCAGGCACATAGATGAGGTTGTGTGGATGACTGGGAGCAGGGGCCATAAGGAGAGGAAAGTAATAATCCAGGAAGATGATGAAACATCAGCCTGGATGGACCATTCGGACACCAATGCAGCAGTACAACAGGTATGGCTAGTTGCATCTTGGCATCAATGCTCCAGAAATAATAATAATAATAATAATAATAATAATAATAATAATAATAACAACAACAACAACAACCCCCCATAGGTGCCACCTTGATGTGGTGAGGGGACTTAACCATTCCGAGGTCGCTGAGAGCTGTGCTGGCGGTAGTGTAACTACCAGCAGGTCCAACCAAGCCAGAGAGGCCTCAGCTGAGGAACAGAACTAAGAGCACCTAACCCATTAGCATTATGGAGAATCAAACCAAAACGAAGTCTATACTGGCTCGGTCATCGCCCAGGATAAAAAGGACTGTGGTGGATGCTGCTGATTCTGGACATCCATCGACAAGTGGGCTACAGAATCAAAATACAAATGAACAGTCACAGAAGTGGCAGAAATATACAATGCCAGAAAACTGCACAGTTATGAAATGCTATTACAACTCTGAACCTCAAAAACGTGGCTACCAAAAAAGGATGCATCAGCTATGGAAACAAGAGTACCCTGACTCACAGATAACAGAATCCCGACTGGCTGACCAACGAAGATTCATAATCAGAAACAAAGTGTTCAGTGAAGTTGAACTTGAAGAAATCCAGAAAATCTGCAAAGCAAATTGCCATCAGGCCACAAAACAGACAGCAGCAGAGACTCCAGCAACACTTGGAATGCTGGAACAGATTGAACCAGAAGAAAGTGTGGAGCTTTTGCAAGAATTTGAAGAACCAGCACTTGAAACACCTGTTGAACCACCAGGAACCTTGACAGCAAGACAACAAGAGCTCAAGGATAAGATGCTCATGCTGCAGCAAACACAATAAGAAAGCGGTTCCCAACTCTAAAAACACTGCCCAGGAGACACCTGGCACCTCTCATGAAAGATGTGAATACAGTACTCTCCACTGTCCAAATAACATCAATTGAACAAACAAACCAGTATGCCTACAGTGCAGCAGTGATAGTAACAGAAGAGCTTGGGCTCCTACAACCAAGGCAGCCCCAAAGAAAATCGACTGGAAAACCAAAGTGGAAGGTCAGGCTAGAGTTGAAAATCAAGAAACTCAGATCAGATGCAAGTAACCTGAAAAATATGAAAGAGAAGAAACTGAAGAATGACAAAATCAAGCAATACCTGATCAGAAAGTACTGGCTGAACACCAGAAAAATTGAAGAAGCTTTGGAAATTGTGAAAAAACAAATTACAGCAAGAGCCAGAAAAATTGAAAGATATGAAGCCAGAATCATCCAGTACAGACAAAATCAACTGTTCCAATCAGACCAAAGATGGTTCCACCAGAGCCTGAACCAAACAACAGACACAGTAACCATAAAGCCAGAGAAAACCGCAACAACGAAGTTCTGGAAAGAGCTTTGGGAAAATAATAAGAACTACAACAAAAATGCTGGGTAGATAAAGGAGTTTGAAGGAAAATTCTCACAGAACAAAATGGAAGAGATGGAAATAACAACTGAAATGATCAGCAAACGAGTGCAAAAAGGCAAGAACTGGACATCGCCTGGTAGTGATCAACTTCATGGATTTTGTCTCAAACATCTGATTAGGTTACATGGAAAAATGGCCCAACAATTCAATGAGATGCTGCAGAAAGGAAGTATAAGTGAATGGCTAACAACTGGAAGAACTTACCTGATACAAAAGGATCCAGCAAAAGGAGCAGCACCAGGAAACTACAGGCCAATAACGTGTCTGCCAACTATGTTTAAACTACTGACTGGCATCAAAGCTGACAGAATTCAAGATTATCTTGAAGAAAAAATATCTTGCCAGATGAACAGAAAGGCAACAAACGGAAAAGCAGGGGCACAAAAGACCAGTTATTAATTGACAAAATGAGGAATTTTCCATGGAGACTCATTGTCCCCTCTGCTTTTCATTATTGCCATGATCCCTCTATCAACAATCTTACAAAAAACAAATCTCGGCTATCAAACATTTAAGAAGTCTCACAAAATTTTGCATCTGATGTACATGGATGACCTGAAGCTGTATGGGAAAACGGAAACTGAAATCCAGTCTCTGACTAACTGTCCGAATTTTTAGCACTGATATCAGCATGGAGTTTGGTTTGGACAAATGTTCGACAGTGGCATTGAAGAAGGGAAAAATCATTGAAAGTGAGGGCATAAATATGCCTAATGGCCAAACAATAAAGTGTCAACAACCAGAGGCCTATAAATATCTGGGCATATTACAGCTGAATAACATCAAGCATGAACATGTGAAAACTGTGGTCAGCAAAGAATACACACAAAGGGTCAGAAAATTCTCAAAAGCAAGCTCAATGGAGACAACACCATCAAGGCCATAAACACCTGGGCCATACCTGTCATAAGATATACTGCTGGCATCATTAACTGGACACAGGCAGAACTGGACAATTTAGACAGAAAAACAAGAAAACTCATGACCATTCATCATTCACTGCACCCCCGCAGTGATGTTGACCTGCTATATCTGCCTAGAAGATCAGGGGGCAGAGGACTCTTACAAGTAAAACAAACAGTCAAAGAAGAAGAACATGCCCTGATATAATATGTAAAGCAAAGTGAAGAACCTGCTTTGATTGAAGTCAAAAATCAGAAACTCCTCAAAACACAGCAGACAAAGAATCAGTACAAGAAAACCGCACTCCAAACTAGAGCTGACAGCTGGCACAACAAAACATTGCATGGAAAGTTCCTTGACAAAATTGAAGGAAAAGCTGATAAGACCAGGCTATGGCTCACGAATGGGACCCTGAAGAAGGAGACAGAAGGCCTGATCCTTGCAGCCCAGGAGCAAGCCATCAGAACAAATGCAATTAAGGCCAAGATCGAAAAATCAGCTGATGACCCAAAATGCAGACTGTGCAAGGAAGCTGATGAAACAATTGATCATATCCTCAGCTGCTGTAAGAAAATCACACAGACATACTACAAACAGAAGCACAACTATGTGTCCCAAATGATTCATTGGAACTTATGCCTCAAGTACCACCTCCCAGCAGTAAAGAACTGGAGGGATCACAAACCTGCAAGAGTATTGGAAAAGATACTGTGGGACTTCCGAATCCAGACTGACAAAGTTCTGGAACACAACACACCAGATATCACAGTTGTGGAAAGGAAAAAGCTTTGGATCATTGATGTTGCCATCCCAGGTGACAGTCGCATTGACGAAAAACAACAGGAAAACTCAGCCGCTATCAGGACCTCAAGATTGAACTTCAAAGACTCTGGCAGAAACCAGTGTAGGTGGTCCCGGTGGTGATGGGCACATTGGGTGCCATGCCAAAAGATCTCAGCTGGGATTTGGAAACAATAGACATTGACAAAATTACGATCTGCCAATTGCAAAAGGCCACCCTACTGGGATCTGCACGCATCATCCGAAAATACATCACACAGTCCTAGACACTTGAGAAGTGTTCAACTTGCGATTTTGTGATACGAAATCCAGCATACCTATCTTGTTTGCTGTGACATAATAAAATAATAATAATGATAATAATAATAATAATAATAATAATAATAATAATAATAATAATAATAATAATAATATACTTTATTTATATTCACCCTTCTCCCTGAGGGGACTCAGAGCAGATTACAGCATTTATATACATACATAGCAAACATTCAATGCCTTTACAATCACATGAAACACATAAACAAACAAAGCCAAGGCTTCTCCTTTCATTTCTGCCTTCAGGAGGCGGTGCTCTTCTCTGGCTCTGGGAGGTGCTTTTCTACATTTACAAGCTGAAGCCTGCATTGTCACCTCCTGGTCATGTGGCCAGCAAGATTGCTTGGAGTGTCTTTGCCTTTTCCCACCAAAGCAGTACATATTTATCTTCTTACATTTGCATGTTTTCAAACTGCTAGGTTAACAGGAACTAGGGCTGACAAATGGGACTTCATCTGTCTTGTGAATTTGAATTGCCAACTTTCAGGACAGCAGTTTAGCAGCACAAGGGTTTAACCCATTATGCCACTGCGAGCCCAGCTTTAATGACAACTAGTGTATAAGTAGTATTTATGAATATACTTGGTGTTATCTAGGTGTCGGAGGGGCTGCTGTCCCTGCTTTCATCCCTTTTTTCTCTTTATTTCCTTCCTCCCCCTCATACTTTTCCCTTTGTCTTTCTCTACCTTCCTTCTTTCTCTCATTTTTTCTCCCACTTCCCTCTCTCCCTCCTTTTCTTCTCCATTCCTTTCTTTCTCTTCTCTTTCCCTCTCCAGCTCTGAGAAGTGCTACCTCACATGTCTTCATAGCAACATGGCTATCTTTGTGGCTCTTTCCATCCATCCTTCCTTCCTTCCTTCCTTCCTTCCTTCCTTCCTTCCTTCCTTCCTTCCTTCCTTCCTTCCTTCCTTCCTTCCTTCCTTCCTCCCTTCTCCACATACATCTCCTTTCTTTCCCAGTGATGTTGCCTAGCAACAGCCTTTGTGGCATAGATAGACATACTTTGACTTTACACACACACACACACACACACATTGTAAGATCATCCTGGATAGGTGACTTACATTTTTAAAATGCATCTTTTCTAAAAATTAAGTATATTTTGACAAAAAGTTCTATGTTTTTTGTTGAAGTGCATTTATGTTTTCTATAATAGTAATTGTTAACCCATAAAATTCAAATTATAAGAAATAAAAATAGGAGACAGGGTTTTCAGAGAAGCTGCCATTCCAATACATTAATTTTCTTGATGTGCAGATTAGGCAGATAAAACACTGTAAATCCTTTATGCCACCATGCTGTTTTTACAGGCTTCACTTCTGTTAAACAGCTGCAGTTCCATATTGTTATCGATAGGCTTTTTCCAGTTTATAGGCAATGTGTTTCTCTGACTACTGCCATCTTTTCCAGTGAAATGGTGAACAAGGAAATTGAAAAACAACATTTCCCCATTCCATTATATTCCACCTTGGAGTAGCATTTCATACTAGGTTGAAATGTCACATTGATTTAGCACATTTTGTTGATGGAAAAGTTTTTGGCACTGACTGCATTGTGATTTTTTCTTTTGAATGTGGAGTGTCAACAGGTAACGTTCCTACATAGGCAGGCTTGAAGTCAGCCAATCAATCAGCATCTGGTGACACCAAAATATGGTGCTTATTGAAATCATCAACATCACAAAATTCACATTGATTACTGCTGGAGTATTCCTACTTATCCCTATATACACAGTTCATCTGGTCTTTCTGCACAATGTTATCCTGTGACCATTAAAAAAAACTTTTTAAAGGATTTAATTTTGTCAGGTTTCTATAGTGGCAGTCTAAAGCTCCCAAGGCTGAAATTAGAAACAGTATTTGAACTCTTCAATTCTTGAAGTAGGATGAGTAACTAACTGCACATTTATCCTATTCCTTACACTGTGGCCCTAGACATGCACTTCTACTAGACAGCCAATGTGATTCTAGGCTGCAGCCAATGCCATTCTAGACAGCATTAAATAGGAGAATAGTGTCTAAATCAAGAGAAGTAATTGTCAGGCATTTTCCTCTACCTCGGTAGAGTACTAAAAACCATGAAGCCAGCTAGGCCCCAGATTCCCTTGAGTGATGCAAGGGACTTACTGTGTAATAGAGTCCACACCAGATATTATTTCACTGATAGAATGCAGGCAGGCTTTATCTTTAGTTACTTAAGATATAAACACAACTATTAACACAATACACACACTCTACCGTATCCTGTGCAGCTCTACCATATAGTGTGCAGCTCGAGTCTACCATATGTTGTGCAGCTCTGAACAAGTCTTCAAACACAGCACCCAAACACAAATCAATGAACATGAAAGGCACTGCAGACTAACTCAACCAGAGAAGTCAGCCATAGCAGAGCACTTGATGAACCAACCTGGACACAGCATATTATTAGAGAACATAGAAATGCTGGACCACTCTAACAACCACCTTGTCAGACTACACAGAGAAGCCATTGAAATCCACAATAATAATAATAATAATAATAATAATAATAATAATAATAATAATAATAATAACTTTATTTTTATACCCCACCCCATCTCCCCGAAGGGACTCAGGGTGGCTTACATGGGGCCAGGCCTGATAAAACAAACAAAACAGTAACAAAGCAATAAAACAATTATCCCAGTAAAAAACATCAACATCAATAAAAACAATCATTAAAATCAACAAGCAGGATACAGTGTTAAAAACAGGAGACTAATTCGTAGATCCCAGGCGAGATGCAGAGTGATACGAAATGGGAAAAGGAAATTTCACAGTTGGACAATAAAGTGTGGGATAAAATGGCAAGACAACAACAATGGGACTATTATGGAATGGACAGATAGATCAATCCAGCAACAACTAAACATCAAAGGCCTTTTGAAACAGCCAGGTTTTTAAGCTCTTCCGGAAGGAGAGGAGGGTAGGGGCCTGCCTGATCTCTCTAGGTAGAGAGTTCCAAAGCCGGGGGGCCACGACGGAGAAGGCCCTCTCTCTCGTCCCCACCAACCGCGACTGCGAGGGTGGTGGGAGCGAGAGAAGGGCCTCCCCCGACGAGCGAAGAGAAGGTGTGGGTTCATAGAGGGAGATGCGGTCTCTAAGGTAGGTGGGTCCCAAACCGTTTAGGGCTTTGTAGGTGATAACCTGCACCTTGAATTGGGCCTGGAAAGTAAATGGCAGCCAGTGGAGCTCCTTCAACAGAGGTGTTGAATGTGCCCTGTAATTCGCTCCGGTTAGAAGCCTGGCTGCCGAACGCTGTTCTAGTTGTAATTTCCATCTTCAAAGGCAGCCATACGTAGAGCGCATTGCAATAGTCCAGTCTAGAGGTAACTAAGGCATGGACCACCCTGTCCAGCTCCCTGTGGAGGTCATCCACCAAGGCGACCAAAGCTGTCTCGGTACTGAACCCAGGCCTGAAGCCAGACTGTGATTGGTCCAGAAAATCCGTATCTTCCAAGAATCCCTGGAGCTGCGAGGCAACCACCCGCTCCAAGACCTTGCCCAAGAATGGTAGGTTAGAGATTGGCCTGTAGTTACAAGGATTGGTCGGATCTAATGAGGTCTTCTTCAAAATAGGCCTTACCACGGCTTGTTTTAGGCTGGATGGAAATTTGCCCTGCCCCAAAGAGGCATTAATTATTGCCACAAACCAATCAGCTAACCCACCACTGGCCTGTTTTAAAAGCCAAGATGGGCAGGGATCTAGGGCACAGGTAGTCGCCCTCACCGCTCCAAGAATCTTGTCCACATCATCAGGTTGCACAAACTGAAACGAATCCCACAAGATCGAACAGACAGATGCCTCGGTTACCTCACCTGGCAATGCTTCAAGACTGGCGTCCAAGTCGGAACGAATCTGAGCAACTTTGTCTGCAAAATGGTGAGCGAACTCGCTACACCGAGTTGCCGAGGAGTCAGGTGCCCCCCCCACCCTGAGAAGGGTGCAGGAGCTCCCCAACAACTCGGAACAACTCAGAAGATCTATTTGTTGCAGACGCGATGCGGGCAGTCGTGAAAACCTTCCTGGCTGCCCGCAACGCCGCGGAATAAGCCCTAATAGTGGCTTTAGACCGTGCTCGGTCAGAAACGTCGCGAGTTCTCCGCCAGCGCCACTCTAGTCTCCTTCTCTCACGTTTCATCTCCGCCAGCTCCCCGGTGAACCAGGGAGCCGGAGCAGCACCACGCAGCGAGAGGGGACGTTCGGGAGCAATCATGTCAATAGCCCTGGACAACTCGGTATTGTAACGAGCGACCAAGGCATTGACAGGATCGTCAGCCTCCATAGCAGACAGAACCCCAAGAGACGTCAGGAGTCCCTCAGGATCCATAAGTCTCCTGGGGCGGACCATCTTAATGGGCCCACCACCCCTGCGGAGGTTTGAGTCTTAAACTGATCAGATAATGGTCAGACCATGACAATGGACGAATAGTTTGCTCTTCCACTCTGACCAAACCGTCGCCCACAACAAAGACCAGGTCGAGTGTATGACCAGCTTGATGGGTGGGACCCGATATTACTTGGGACAGCCCCATGGTCGTCATGGCGGCCATGAATTCCTGAGCCGCACCTGTCAAGGTGGCCTCAGCGTGGATATTGAAGTCACCCAATACCAAAAGGCGCTGGGAGCCCAACACCACGTTAGAGACCACTGAGGTAGCTCAGGTAGGGAGACTGCTGTGTCGCGGGGTGGAAGGTACACCAGCAGAATCCCCAAACTGTCCCGGGTACCCACCTTCAAGTGGAGACACTCAAACCCAGCAGTTTGCAGAACGGCGCATCTGACCAGGGCGATGGACTGCTGAAAGACCACCGCAACCCCACCTCCCCGCCCTCCAGGCCTGGCCTGCTGATGCACCCCGAAACCCGGAGGACAAAGCTGGGTAAGGTTTACCCCACCCAGTTCAGCCAACCAGGTCTCGGTGATGCAAGCCAGATCCGCCTGCTCATCCAGGATTAAGTCCTGGATAATTGCAGATTTCCCACTGACGGATCTGGCATTAAGCAGCAGTACCTTCAACCCGGAGGGGCTGCCATGGAGGCTGCCACACCTAACCTTCTCCAGGGTCGCAAGACACCTGTTGCGCTTCTCCCTGGGAAACTGTTGACCGCACCCCCTCCTCCCCCACACGACCTCGGTGGAACCCTCCTCCCCCCGGACCCCACCCCCAGAGATCCTGGCTCTACTGAAATGTTATTAAGAGGGCCTAGTCAGCTCCCTGAATTCAAAGGTCTGCAAGGATCTCCATCTTGTGTAGTGTCTAAAGAAGGGGACAGATAGAGCGTATCAAAGGGGGGAGACCTCTCGAAGCAGCTTGAGAAGGTGTTAGAAAGAAGGGCTTCTGGGCAGGGTATGGAGAGGGGTTGAGCAGATTTAACTGAAAGCGAATTTACCGGGGAAGAGGACCTGCACAAAGGGTTAAACATCCTGTTTGACTTAGCCGGGGCTCGGGTATGTGAGGGCAGGTTGGGCATAAGAGGGCGAGTCGAGGGGTCTACAATTACCCTTCTGATGGTGATACTCCAAGAGTTCAGCTGGGACCTGAGAGCCCATAGTTCTTCTATTAACCGCTTGTCCTCAAAGGTGGTAATGAGGAGAGTCGAGTGATCATAGGATTGAAAGTCCTTGTGAAGCCAAGAGATGGTCTTAATCTTGATTTCTTTCAGGCTCCTAGAAAGAATTTGGGCCAAGGACCTCCGAATCCCTCTTTTTGAGGTCCATCTGCCTCTATTCAGTTGAAAGTCTTTGATATCAAATGCCAGTTGTTCCACTTGAAACGGATGGTCATAATGGCATCCTGCAGACCAGAGGGGAAAGTCTATCCCCAATGAAGTGTTCATTATCTGCTTTGGTGCTCCCGTTTCAAAATCCATACTCTCATCTTTCCCCTGTCCATGTTGTTCACCAGACAGATCTCCTCCTCCCTCAGCTTCCCCATTGTCTAGTATTTCATCCTTGCTACCCTTATGTTGTCCAATCTCTCCCTCTCCGATCATATCTGAGGGCCAACTGATCTCCGTTGAGTTATGTCCAATGATATTAATTTCCTCCCCAGGGGTATTATGCTGAGGAAAGTTATTTGCCATCAACGAGAATCCTTTAAGAAGAAGATCTACTTTCTCGTTCAAGGTTACTAGCTGAGAGAGGACTAGGCTAAAAGACCTTCCCATCAGCTGGCACAATTGGGACATTTCATGGTTTCCATAAATGTCGGTCATTTCTAGGGAATTGTGTGATAACCTAGTCCTAGTAAACCTATAAAATATCAATAACACTAACAAACAAGTATTAATGGCCTAGAATCAATTAAAAACAGTATAATTACTAAAAACAACATAAATTTAACAGGGGAGGAAAAGGACAGAAAAGGGGAGAAAAATAACTACGCCAAATGGTCTATTATGGGTACACCGTTCAAATAGACCAATAGGTAAGACAGACTCTCGGTTCAGTAGCCAATGCTGAGGGAAAGCGAGGAGGGCAGTAGGCCCGCAGCAGGAAACAGAATGATTTTAACGTCAGTTCCTCTGCCTTCTTCTTCCTCCAGATGGCCTCTTCTGCAGCAGAACAGCAGGCTCCTCAGCTCTGCCAGGGCCTTGTGGACTCAGGCTTTATAGATATGTAGCTTCCTTCCTAGGAAGTGCCGAGTCACACCCAGATGGAAAGGGTCTGGGGCTGCAGTCTACTCACAAGGAGTCCCAAAGGCAGCAACAGACAGGCTGGCTGGAGATGGTTCTGGCCTCTTCTGCAGCAGAACAGCAGGCTCCTCAGCTCTCCACAAGCATGTGGACAATTTCAACCGAAAGGAGAGAACCATGAAAATGGACAAAATCTGACTATCAGAATTAAAAACTCTAGAATCAACACAGTAAATAAAGAACAACACTCAGAAAACAGGAGAATTCCAGACAGGAAACAATCAGAGCCAGCTAACACCTCCCAACAAAGGATTTCTTCAGGGAGGAAGCAGCCAGGCCTTGAAGCTGCAAGGCTATTCACTGCTAATCAAGCTGGCCAATTGCAACATTCATACTTTCCTCAAACAGACAATGACATTCTTTCTCCTACCCCGGACATTCCACAGATATATAAACCCCACTTGCCCAGTTTCCCACAGGCCTCACAACCTCTGAGGATGCCTACCATAGCTGTGGGAAAAACATCAGGAGACAATAAAGCCTGGAAAACTCACAGCAAACCAATATTAATTATACCTGTAGAAGGAGAATAAGGGGAAATTCCCTCTAAGGACTAAAGGGCCCAGAATTTGCAAACCATAGTGTCAGAATTTCTAGACCAGATGTCTGACATTCTTCACCTGACTTCTCTATTGCAGTTGGCTGCAATTCCACTTTTTTAAAAAAAAGAAAAGAAAAGAAAAACTTACACGAACGGAATCCTACAGAACAAGTATTGTTGGTTGTGAAATAATAATCATCATCATTATCATCATCATCATAATCATCATTTTTATTTATACCCCACCACCATCTCCCCAACGGGGACTCGGGGTGGCTTACATGGGGCCATGCCCAGAACAATACAATATAACAAAATATAAATAAAACAACAAATCATAACGCATTAAACAATACAATAAAAGAAAATATACACTACAATAAACAAAATCAAAAGAACAGTAGAACAATAAAACCAAGGGCGGGCCACATGAACACTAGGTTAAAACTCAGGGTGAGAAAGGAAGTAGGAGTAAAAACCACAGAGAACAGGGTTATAGAGTGGTGGGGCAATCTGGAGGACAGATCTTGGAGGAGAACAGCAAAAGGGATATATGTAGCAATTACTCTCCAAAAGCACAGCAGAAGAGCCATGTTTTCAGGTCTTTCTTAAAGGCAGCTAGTGTGGGGGCTTGCCTAATCTCACCGGGCAGTGAGTTCCACAATCGGGGGGCCACAGCAGAGAAGGCCCTCTCCCTTGTTCCCACAAGGCGGGCCTGAGACATCGGCAATGGTAACAGGAGAGCCTCCCCTGACAATCGAAGGGATCGGGCAGGTTTATAATAGGAGATACGGTGACGAAGGTAGGTGGGTCCCAAATTGTTTAGGGCTTTATATGTGATGGTCTGCACCTTGAATTGGGACCGGAAAGTAAATGGCAGCCAATGGAGCTCCTTGAACAGGGGAGTGGATCTCTCCCTGTAATTCGCCCCAGTTATTAGTCTGGCAGCCAAATGCTGGACCAATTGTAATTTCCGGGCCGTCTTCAAGGGAAGCCCCACGTAGAGCACATTACAGTAGTCCAGTCTAGAGGTAACTAAGGCATGGACCACCGTGGTCAAGTCAGACTTCACGAGGTATGGTCACAGTTGGTGCACGAGTTTGAGTTGTGCGAAAGCCCTCCCAGCCACCGCCGACACCTGTGCCTCAAGCGTCAACACTGAGTCCAGGAGGACCCCCAAACTGCAGACCTGTGATTTCAGGGGGAGTGCAACCCCATCCAGCACAGGTTGCTACCCGATACCCCGATCAGACGAGCGACTGACCAGGAGGGCCTCTGTCTTGTCAGGATTGATCCTCAGATTGTTCCTCCTCATCCAGTCAGCCACAGCGGCCAGGCACTGGTTCAGCATCCGAGGGGCTTCCTTGGATTCAGATGGGAATGAGTAGTGGATTTGCGTGTCATCTGCGTAGAGATTACAACACCCTCCAAAACTCTGGATGACCTCTCCCAGTGGTTTCATGTAGATGTTGAATAGCATGGGGGATAGGAGGGACCCTTGCGGTACCCCACAGGTCAATGGCCAGGGGTCCGAGCAGGTATCCCCCAGCTTCACCATCTGGGAACGACCGTCCAGGAAGGACCGGAGCCACAGCAAAACCGTGCCACCGAGCCCCATCCCAGAGAGCCTCCCCAGAAGGATAGCATGGTCGATGGTATCGAAAGCCGCTGAGATGTCCAAGAGAACCAGCAGGGTCACACTCCCCCTGTCCAGCTCCCTGCGGAGGTCATCCACCAAGGCGACGAAAGCCGTCTCGGTACTGTGCCCAGGCCTGAAGCCAGACTGCGAGTGGTCCAGAAAATCAGTGTCATTGAGGAACTCCTGGAGCTGCGTGGCAACCACCCGCTCCAGAACCTTGCCCAGGAACGGGAGGTTGGATATTGGTCTGTAGTTGTTACATACAGGGAGGTCTTTTTTAATAGCGGTTTTACCACCGCCTGCTTAAAGCAGGATGAAACTGTCCCCTAGCCCAAGGAGGCATTTATTATAGCCACAAACCAATCCAACAACCCATCTTTGGCCAGCTTAACCAGCCAAGAAGGACAAGGATCCAGAGCGCAAGTGGTCGCTCTCACAGACCCAAGGATCCCCTCCAAGTCATCAGGAAGAACAAGCCGGAAAGAATCCCACAAAATCGGGCAGACAGGTACCTCAGTTACCTCTGCTGGAACTACATTTAAGCTGGAGTCCAACTCAAGACGTATCTGAGCAACTTTGCCTGCAAAATGGTGCGCGAAATCACTGCAACGAGTTGCCAAGTCATCGGGAAGCCCCTGGGCCTCAGAAGGAGGCAGGAGCTCCCCAACAACTCGGAACAACTCCGATGGCCTGTTGGCTGCAGACGCTATGCGGGCAGTTGTGAAAGCTTTCTTGGCTGCTCGCAAGGCCACGGAGTAAGCCTTAATAGCAGCTTTAGCCCGTGCTTGGTCAGACACATTGCACGCTTTCCTCCAGATGCACTCTAGTCCCCTCCTCGCACGCTTCATCACAGCCAGCTCCTCAGTAAACCAAGGAGTCGTCGTGACTCTACGCAGTGAGAGGGGACATTCGGGAGCGATCGTGTCAAGTGCCCTTGCCAACTCGCTGTTATAGCGATCAGCCAGGACATCGACAGGATCGCCAGTGTCCAGAACAGGAAGATCCCCAAGAGACCTCAGGAGTCTATCTGGATCCATCAGCCTCCTGGGGTGGACCATCTTCGTGGGTCCACCACCCCTGCGGAGGTTAGAAGATACGGCGAAACTTAAACAGATCAGATGATGGTCAGACCATGACAATGGAAGGATGTTTTGCTCTTCCACTCTGACTGCCCCACTGTCCACAATAAAGTCAAGGTCCAGCATGTGTCCCGCCTGATGTGTGGGCCCAGATATAATTTGAGTCAGCCCCATGGTCATCATGGCAGCCATGAAATCCTGAGCTGCACCTGTCAATGTGGTCTCGTCATGTATGTTAAATCCTCCCAAAACTATAAGTTGTTGGGAGATCAGGGCCGAATTAGAGACCACTTCTGCTAGCTCAGACAGAGAGACTGCTGGGTCGTGGGATGGACAGTACACCAGCAGAATCCCCAGGCTGTCTCGGGCTCCCACCTTCAAGTAGACACACTCAAACCTCGAGGATTGGGGAATGGCGCATTTGATCAGGGTGATGGACTGCCGAAAGATCACCGCGACTCCTCCTCCCCACCCCCCAGCCCTGGCCTGCTGATGCACCCCAAAACCTGGTGGACACAGCTGGGTGAGATTTACCCCACCCAGCTCGTCCAACCACGTCTCGGCGATGCATGCCAGATACGTCCTTAAAAAGAAAAATGACTCAAATTTTGGCACATTAGTAAGAAAAAAGAATCTTAACTTCACATCTTTATTATTTACTCAAAGGTCATACCATGACTGATAAATAGAATTCAGACTCTGCCCCTATCTCTCCTGTCATAGGGTAAGGGTGTCATGAAATAGATAAAGTCATGAGACATATTATGTATGGTTTGAATGGAGCTGTATGGAAGGAAGGAATGAGAGATAAATGTTGGAGATACCATTCTAAAATATTAAGGCCTGCAATGACTAACTACTTACTTGCTGAATTGTAATTAAAACCTGCTAATGAGACCTGAAATAGTTGACCTCTTTGGTAAACTGTGATAAGAACGGTGACAGTGATAAGAGAAATGTTTACATCTGTTTACATCTGTCAACATTTGCTGACTTGATGAACTTTTGGGGGAGAGACAATGACTTTTTTAAGTTAAGGATGTTAAATAGGAAGTCACCCCAAGGCTAACATCAATCAAGAAGAGTCAACATCTGGTTCAGGAAATTGAGATGGAGCCACGATGGAAGACATCTATCATTCATTTACAACTTTGAGACAACATCACCAAAATATTGCTATATAAGTGAACTTATGACAATCCAGAAATTGTGACAGAGATGCTGTTCACCCGCTATGCTATGCTCTATGGGAAGGAGAGAGATAGGGTACCTTTGGACTTCCTTTTCTCAAGGGAAGAAGAAGGAGTGCATTTTGGAGTCATGGTATGTGTTGCAGGGAGTCAGTTCTGCTGTATGGAAAACAGGGTCTGAATGTGTGTGAATGCTGAGTGAAAATGTAAACCTCCCCTTGGTTTGTTAGCCAACGTAACTTAACTGTAGGTTGTTTGTGAATCCAATGTAGTTGCTTAGAATATTGAAAAGTTATTCATAACAAGGGGAGGGGAAATAGATCTCAGAGTGAGAGTGATGACTTGAAAAATATGTGCATATATATATTATCTTCCTTAAATTTTCTCTTTGTTGCTGTTGATTATGATGCTGTTATTATATGACATTCTCTGTGGTTGACGCTTAATATGTCATGCTGCTGACTATGCCTATTATAACACTTCCATCATAACATCATCGGGGCCTTCTTCTCTGACATCACAAGATGATATTCCTTGACTTCAGAATTCTTTTTCTTCTGAAGAAGCAGGTTTACCACTTGAAGATGCCTGAAAACCAGCCAAGCACCACATCTGTTCAATATTTCAGTCCAGGATCAGAGGAGGAAAAGCCTACAACCCCAGGGAAAGACATAAGTACAAAAGTCTGCACTGATTCTTCCCTTCAGAAATAGTGTGAAGCTACAGTCAAGAATTTACGAAGGATACAAATGAAGGATGATGACAATAAAAAGGCAGGAGGTTGAGGCATTGGCCAAACACCTCTGCCTATAACAGTCAAAAAACATCAGCTCATTGTTAAGGACAATACCATTCCTGACTCACTCATGATTCCCTCATTCCCATTGACCTCTGGCTCTGCTTGACAACATTATTAACCTGGGATTGGATGATTTCTGCTTTGTCTCTTACTATTAACAATGTGTCTTTCCAGTACTGAAACTTGACTTCCTTCTGATGACAGTTCACAAAATGTAGATGCCTGAAGTAAGACACAAGGCGTTACCCCAAGCGTTAATGACACAACATGTCTACTGGCAAATGGGGTTACCTAAAACACTGGAGCATCAATACCAAACACCTACTGCAGCACCTATTTCCCTATGCTACCAATGTGAAACTGAGGGAGAAATAGGATTTTCTTGTTTTCCATTTTTGTTGTTGATATTGTGGTATTGCCATTGCTATAGGGCTGTCATAATCTCCAACCCCCCTCCACCCACACACACACATATTGGAGACATGTTGCAAGACTGAAAAGGATTTGGATTTCATAGATCCAAAGTCTCATCCAGTATGTTTTGCTCCTGGTGTATCCATCCTTTCTTTTCCCTTCTACAGCACTGCTGAGGTTAGAAATATGGAGGAGGACTGGGTTGTTGTATGTCTTTCGGGCTGTGTGGCCATGTTCCAGAAGTATTCTCTCCTGACGTTTCGCCCACATCTATGGCAGGCATCCTCAGAGATTGTGAGGTATGGATAAACTAAGTAAGGAAAGGAAAGAATATATATCTGTGTAGAGTGAGAGTCTTATGGAGGAGGACTCTCTGTCAACTTTTGGAAGAGACAGTACCATCCCAACAGTCTGAGTATCTTCCCAGAAGCCACAGGACTGTACACTTAGTTTACCTTTATTGCTTTAACACAATTAATGTGCTTAGTAACAAAGTCCTTTTCCATTTGTTATAAATTGAATGGCAAGAAATTCAGAAGGTCACACATTTTTGTAGTAATTGGTTCCAAGAGACACATTGTTGCTCTGCAACTAGATTTAAAATTTCTTTCCACTGTCTTATAGCACTGTAATTCTTCAGGGATTTGGAAAAGCTTCAAAAGCTTTAGGTGAAGATCCATTTGTCACAGGCTGAAGCTATATTACAAGCAGGAAGCAAGGAAGACATTTAATCACTATCTTAAGAATTATGAGTGACTCAACCTAAGCTGAACAGAGCATTTCTTTTACTCATTATAATGGATCTTATATTGATGAAAACCCTGAGCCCCATGTGATCACATTGAGAGACTTAATTGTATTCTTATTGTATTGTCAAACATGCTATACTTGTATGAGTATATTCAATATTATTACAAAATACAAACTTTAACATTTTTTCAGTTTGGACTAAAATTGAAAAAGAACATAATTGGGTTCACATTTCCCCAAGGAAATGTTAATGTTGTGCCTCCCAAGGCTGTGAAAGGGAAAGAGCACAACTTTCTTGATAATCATTCTTGAGGCTTATGATGCATTTCTGGAAGAATGAGGAGGAGGAGGAGGAGGGGGGGAGGTACAACTCATGTGTAAAGATTTTCAAAAAGACAGGTCATTAAAATCACTTTTTTTGCTTAAGGTTAAAAAAATACTTTGGAAAATCTATACATCAGAAAATGGCTAGGTATTTAGTATTCCCTTTTGTTTGTTATGACCAAAGTGATTCCTTCAAAAAATCACTTCTTTATAAAGTGCTGCTTTTTATTAATTCATTTTTACCCTGGATCGTGCCCTGACTTACAAGAAACGCTGTTTGACTATCAAGCAAAAAGTGGGCACTAAAAATAACATCATATGAAGGCTGACTGGCACAACCTGGAGGTCACAACCTGTCACAGTGAAGACATCTGCCTTTGTGCTTTGCTATTCTGCTGCTGAATACACATGTCCAGTGTGGAATACATCCCACCATGTTAAAACAGTGGGTGTGGCTTTTAATGAGACATGCAGCATTACAGGATATCTATGCCCCACACCACTGGAGAAATTATACTGTTTAGCTGGCATTGCACCACCTGACATCCACCGAGAAGTAGCAGCCAGCAATCAAAGGACCAAGGCATTGACATCTCTGGTCCATCCCCTGTTCGGATATTAGCCAGCACGCCAATGCCTTTAATCAAGACATAGTTTTCTAAGATCTACAGAGTTAGTCGCAGGAACACCTCAGCAACCAAAAGTAGCAGGCTAAAACCCAGAACCTCAATCAGTGATGCGAGAGCAGAAACTCCTCCTGGGCACACAGGAGACTGGACAACTTGGAAGGTGCTGAACAGGCTGCACTCTGGCACCACGAGATGCAGAGCCAACCTTAAGAAATGGGGCCACATAGAATCCTAGATGAAATTAGCAGAATCTTGGAAAAGTGCAAATATAGCAATGTCACCCAAACAGAACTCAGATAATACTCAGGTTAAGAATTACAGACTGATCTCACTACTAAATTACAAAATATTTTCCAGTATTCTTGCCAGAAGGTTAAAGGAGATCTTAGTGGACAGAATAGAAGAAGATCAAACAGGTTTTTTGCCCAGACAACATATAAAAGATAACATTAGGATGATATGTTGTTGAAGGCTTTCATGTCCAGAATCACAGCTATTTCCCTTTTATTGCTTTTATCGTAGTATTCAATTGTATTTATTATTGTCCTAATAGGATAGTTGTTTGTTTTCTGGGCTGTATGGCAATGTTCCAGAAGTATTCTCTCCTGACGTTTCGCCCACATCTATGGCAGGCAACCACTGAGGATGCCTGTCATAGATGTGGGAAAGACATCAGGAGAGAATAGTTCTGGAACATGGCCATACAGCCCAGAAAACAAACAACTATCCTATTAGGACAATAATAAATACAATTGAATACTACGATAAAAGCAATAAAAGGGAAATAGCTTTTCTGTTTTTAGATGCAGCAAAGGCTTTTGACAACAACAACTGGTTCTGCATAACTGAAATATTAAGGGAAATGGACACAGGGTTTTATTTCACCAATGCCATAGGTGCGATCTATTCACAACAATCAGCCAAAATCATAATAAATGGACAAAATTCAACTAGTATAAAGATAAATAAAAGGACAAGGCAGGGGTGTCCCCTCCCCCCAACTCTTTATCATGACCTTGGAGGTTCTTTTAGAAGCAATAAGAAAAATGAAGACCTCAAAGGTCTCAGAACTAAAAATTTAAGCTACAAAGTCCATGCATTTGTGGATGATCTGGTTGGAATCATAGAAGACCCATTAAATCAATTTGAAAAATGGTGGAAGGTAATAGAAAAGTTTGGGGAAGTAGCGGGACTGAAAATTAATAGAAAAAAACCAAAAATATTAACCAAAAACATGTCAAACAAGAAGAAAGAAGAGTTGCAAAAGAAAGCTGGCATAGAAATAGTGATAAAAATAAAATATCTGGGGGTAATAATTATGGCAAGTAATGCACAGCTCCTCCAAAATAATTATGACAAAAATGGAAGGGAATTAAGGAAAAAATGAAAAGATGTGGGACATTTCACCTTTCAATACTGGGGAAAATTGCAGTAATTACAATGAATATACTGCCAGAAGTACTATTTTTATTTCAGAATCTACCAATTTTAAGATCAAAGGTAACAATAAAAAACTGGCACAAAGAAATAATGAAGTTTATATGGCAGAACAAAAAGGCAAGAATAAGTCACAAATACCTAAAGGATGACATCAGAAGAGGAAGTCTAGGCCTCCCCGAATTATAGCTATATTATGATGCAGTGGCTTTGAGCTGGGTAAAAGACTGGGCCACGCTGGAAAAAAGGAAATTATTGGACTCAGAGGGACAGGACCTAAGAAGAAGTTGGCAAAGTTACTTATGGAGAGGAAAAAGAAACAGGGAAAAGAATTTTAAAATCCACTTCATAATGGTGGCCCTTTTAAGAACTTGGGAAAAGTACAAGAATAGATTCCATACAAAGGTACCACTATGGATTTCCCCAATGGAGGCAGACCACATGAGAGAAATCCCTAGGGAAAAATGGATGCCCTACAGACAAATATTAAAAATAGAAAATCAAGAAGTAGGGCTAAAAACACAAGAAGAAATCAAATTAATCGACCCGACAATGAAGTAGTTGAACTATTGGCAGTTAAAAGAAAGTTACACTGAGGATAAGAAGATAGGATTTGAAAAGAAGGATATGTTCTGTGACAAAATTTTAAAGATAGACACGAAACTAATAAAAACACTATATCAATGGTTGCTAGCGTGGGAGACAGAGGAAGAACAGGTAAAAGAGGTGATGATAAAGTGGGCAAGGGATGTAGTCCACACGATTAATATGGCAGAGTGGGTAGAAATATGGTCAAAGAAATTAAAATATGCATACTCAGCCGAACTAAAGGAAAACTGGTACAAAAATGTTTTACACTAGAAAGACTAGCCAACTTTAACAAGGGGAGAAATAATGAGAGATGTTGGAAATGCGGGAGCCACAAGGCAATTTCATACACATGTGGTGGAAGTGGAAAAAATGAGAATGTTCTGACACAAAGTCCTCAAAAAGATGGAGAAAATACTACAAAAGAAATTCAAATTTAAACCAGAATATTTTCTGCTAAGAATCACTGACTTTCAAATGGATCAAAATACAAACAAGTTGTTTGTTTACTCAGTAATTGCCACAAGGATATGCCTGGCTCAACTATGGAACTCTCAAGAAATACCCTCTATTGAAAAATGGATACTAGACACTAGAAAATGGATACAAGAATCCTAGACAGTAGGAAAACGGATTTACTGTTACAAATATTGGCACAATATATCACAAGGACAAATGACAAACTAGAACATTTTCTGAAGAAAGTAGAACTCTATTAAAAATGAACTTAAAATAACCCACGGACTGATAGATTAAAAAAACCAGTGTTTTCTACTTTTTCCTATCAACACAAATGTTCCACCACTTTTATTGTAATTCTAAAACTAAAAATAATAACAAAAATAAAAAGAAATGGGGCCACAAAGGCGAGTCCACAGCATGTGAGTTTGGAAAAGAGCAAACCACAGACCACCTATTACAATGCAGTCTGAGCCCTGTCACATGCACAATGCAGCACCAGAGACATTCCAAGTGGCCAGCTACTGGTCAAAGGACATCATGCCAAGTCTTTTTAACATTGTGTTTTCAAATACTTTACAACTTGTACCCTCGGTTTGCTTCTGACATGATAAATAATTAAATTTTAAGACATATAATCTTATCTGTTCAATGCACATAGCTTTTTATTTTCACCTCAGAGTATTTTAAAAATATATAGATTAATACTTTCCACATTAAAAAAGCAAACAAATTGTTTTCTGAATGAAAATTAACAAGTTCTCCATCCTGGCTAAATACATGTATTTTCTGTCACAGTTTCCTGTTAGGATCCCACCATTTTGCTACCTGATGCAGAGGAGCAAATAGTGTCTCCTTCAATAGATCAAAGTGCCCAAGGTTAGTTATGTTATTTTTGCCACCTGAAACAGAAAATCCCAGAAGCATCACTCCAGCTCCTGGCAGTAAAATTGAGGTGATAATAATATATTAACAATACATGCCTATTCAAAGGTCCCATTAAGTATCCAAGTAAATAGGGCCAGGGTTTAAGCCTCATTACCTAATCAATTTACTGCCCAATCATGATATTCAGAATCAGCCATCCCAGTGTGCCCAATAATTAGGCTGGCAACATGATAATTATACCAGAGCCTGTTTTGTACAGCCCCCCCACCTCTAGTCAATGGTTTTGAGAAAGTATAGTCCAAAAATTACTCTTCTAGTTTCTGGTCTAACCAAGCACTTTGTAACCCTATGCTTTATTCTTAGCAAAACAAAAACACAGTATAAACAACCATGACAATGTGACAAGGTACATCAAACATGCTGTATCAGAAACAAGCTAAAGATAGAGCCAGTACCTATATGATTGCCAAACAGCTGCAGACATGGGACTGCTTCATCAGTTATCATCCAATATGACTTTTTCTGTTTTGGACTATTTAGTCCAAGTTAAAAGGTTATTCTAAAACCATTTAGTATGAAATATGTTTTATCCAGCTGCGAGTCCTCAATTGCAACAAAGGGGTTCATTCTCTGGGAAAAGTCTCAGGGTGGTGTTATGCAATGTGGAGAAAGACATTGGACCTCATCACACTTGGGGGCAGTGGGGAGGGGAGAGAGAATGCAGGCAGTACTGTCTTCTTCTAGTCGTGTTCTTTGACATTCTGTCCTGAAAGAAGACTGGGAATTTATTCACCCCCATCACACAGGATGCAGATCTGTCTGCGTCTAGTTAAACCTTTTATTCCTCATCACACATCTATCTTCTTTTTCTTTAAAAAAAATGTTGCTGTAAATGTGCAATTTTAAACATAGGAAATGCTTCAATTTCATAATTTAAATAAATGAATTAATAAATAAATGCCTATGACATGGACATTGCAAATGATGGAATGGGATGAGGCAACTCTTGTCCCCAACCATTCCATTGTCTGTGTAGTACCCATAACACAGGTTTTTCTTTTCCTTTTTAATAAAATGGGCAATTGCAAAATTTCAAAGGTTTAAAATTGTTTGGTTACAGCAAGTAAGAAATAAAAAATAATTTAATAACATTACCAGTCCTTCCCTGTGTCTGGTGAATATTGGCAGCAGAAGGAGTTTTGGGGGGTATGAAAAGACCACCCACATAAAATGTCAGAAAATGGACTGAAAGTGGACTAATCCACTATTTCCAATCTCATGGGAAAATACCTGTTTCTACGGTGTTTCCCCGAAAATAAGACAGTGTCTTATATTAATTTTTGCTCCCAAAGATGTGCTAGGTCTTATTTTCAGGGGATGTCTTATTTTTCCATGAAGAAGAATTCACATTTATTTTTGAACAAAAAAATGAACATTTATTATATACTGTACAGTAGTTGTCATCACAAATCAGCATAACCAGACAAACTGTGAATCCTATCAAGAATTTCTTGTTACTACCATTATTTCCATGTACAACTGGTACGTACATTTACCAATCCTGTATGCTCTGGTGTTCTGTTTGGCAGACGCTGTGCATGCTTCCAAACAAAAACTTTGCTAGGTCTTACTTTTGGGGGAGGCCTTATATTTAGCAATTCAGCAAAACTTCTACTAGGTCTTTTTCGGGGATGTCTTATTTTTGGGGAAACAGGGTAAGCATTTCTAAGCACAAGGAGATGAGTGGGGTCAATTCTAGCCCATCTTTAAAATCTACACACTGCAGAATAGGTTGTGTGTCATTTGATGAGATCTGTGGGATTTTGTCTTTGAAGAATATTGAAGCTGAGACTACACTCTGTGTGATGAGAGCCCTTAAAATGTAAATTCCAAAGAACAACTATAGATTTGCATATTTAAACATTCTTGTAATATTTTTTGTATTTTCAACTAATTTCTGGCATATAATGACCCTAAGGCAAACCTATCATAGGGTTATCTTGGCAGAATTTATTGAGAGAGGGTTTGCCATTGTCTTCCTCTGAATCTGAGAAAGTATGACTTGCCCAAGGCCCCCAGTGCATTACCATGCCAAAACTCATATTTGAACCATAGTATCTCAGTATGCTAGTTCAACACTCAAACCATTACACCATAGTGACATTGTTGCCAGTGTGCAAAATAAATTGAAGTCTCCCAAATTTTGAATGCAGGAAAGTTGAAAGAGCATCATCACTTGCCATTTTTGTCTAAATAGTTTTGACTTGTGGTGCAAGACACTTGAAAAAGATAATCAGGCAGATCTCTGTTGGAAGAAACTGGCAGACTCTTGAATGAATTTAAGAAAAAAAACTTATTAAGAAGTTACATGATTTTAAATGCTAATAACTTTTAAAGTGGAGAAACAATTGTGTTCATATGTGCCTTGAAGCTGAGTATGGTGACCCCATAAATTTCTCACATTTTCTTAGGCAAATAATATTCCTTAATGGTCTAATAGCTTTTGGTGGTTCAAAAACATGTTGCAAAACAGTTAGAACATTTAGAGTCTAAAGCATACCTTTGTATGAACATCACCTTGTCAGTTTGAGCCAAATTAACTACACAGTCATTTCTTCTGCTCTTGAATAAGACACTTGGAAATTCTTGCAATTACATTTTATTGAATTTATAACCGTGTCTTTTTGTTACATTTTGAAAACATTCAGTTGATGACAGAATTGAATTGGGTGGCCAGGGAGAGGCATATCATCTCAAACAAGCTCATGATGAGCCAATCAATGAACAATCTAATCTTCCACTTTTCATGGCACTACATAAGTTAGGTAAAATACTTGTGCTGTACTTTCTGCTGAATGAAGCCTTATTAGAATCATAGAATAGTAGAGTTGGAAGAGACCTCATGGGCCATCCAGTCCAACCCCCCTGCCAAGAAGCAGGAAATCGCATTCAAAGCACACACACACCCCCCCCCCGACATATGGCCATCCAGCCTCTGTTTAAAAGCCTCCAAAGAAGGAGCCTCCACCACAGTCTGGGGGAGAGAGTTCCACTGCCGAACAGCCCTCACTGTGAGGAATTTCTTCCTAATGTTCAGGTGGAATCTCCTTTCCTGTAGTTTGAAGCCATTGTTCCGTGTCCTAGTCTGCAGGGCAGCAGAAAAAAAGCTTGTTCCCTCCACCCTATGACTTCCCCTCACATATTTGTACATGGCTATCATATCTCCTCTCAGCCTTCTCTTCTGCAGGCTAAACATGCCCAGTTCTTTAAGCCTCTCCTCATAGGGCTTGTTCTAGTTGCCATTTTAGTTGCCCTCCTCTGGACGCTTTCCAGCTTGTCAACATCTCCCTTCAACTGTGGTGCCCAGAATTGGACACAGTATTCCAGGTGTGGTCTGACCAAGGCAGAATAGAGGGGGAGCATGACTTCCCTGGGTCTAGACGCTATACCCCTATTTATGCAGGCCAGAATCCCGTTGGCTTTCTTAGCAGCCGCATCACATTGCTAGCTCATGTTTAACTTGTTGTCCACAAGGATTCCAAGATCTTTTTCACATGTACTGCTGTCTAGCCAGGTGTCCCCCCTTCTGTATCTTTGCATTCCATTTTTTTCTGCCAAAGTGAAGTATCTTGCATTTGTCCCTGTTGAACTTCATTTTGTTAGTTTCGGCCCATCTCTCTAGTCTGTCAAGATAGTTTTGAATTCTGCTCCTGTCTTTTGGAGTGTTGGCTATCCCTCCCAGTTTGGTGTCATCTGCAAACTTGATGATCGTGCCTTCTAACCCTTCGTCTAAGTCATTAATAAAGATGTTGAACAGAACCGGGCCCAGGACGGAACCCTGCGGCACTCCACTTGTCACTTCTTTCCAAGATGAAGACGACACATTGGTGAGCACCCTTTGGGTTCGTTCGCTTAGCCAATTACAGATCCACCTAACCGTCGTTTTGTCTAGCCCACATTTTACTAGTTTGTTTGCCAGAAGGTTGTGAGGGACTTTGTCGAAGGCCTTACTGAAATCTAGGTAGGCTACATCCACGGCATTCCCTGTATCGATCCAACTTGTAATTCTGTCAAAAAAAGAGATCAGATTAGTCTGGCATGACTTGTTTTTGGTAAATCCGTGTTGACTATTAGCAATGACTGCATTTGTTTAGCAATGACTACAAGTGTTTGCAGACCACTTCCTTAATAATCTTTTCCAGAATCTTGCCTGGTATCGACGTGAGGCTGACCGGACGGTAATTGTTTGGGTCATTCTTTTTTCCCTTCTTGAAGATAGGGATCACATTTGCCCTCCTCCAATCTTCCGGGACTTCTCCTGTTCTCCAAGAATTCTCAAATATGATTGCCAGTGGTTCTGAAATACCTTCCGCTAGTTCCTTCAGTACTCTTGGATGTAGATGATCTGGCCCTGGCGACTTGAATTCGTTTAGAGCGGCCAGGTGTTCCTGGACAACTTGTTTCCCTATTTGGGGTTGGATTTCCCCAAATCCTTCGTCCATTGAATGTTGCTGAGGTTGAAGATGGCTTTCTTTTTGTGAGAAGACCGAGGCAAAGAAGGCATTGAGCAGTTCTGCCTTTTCCCTGTCCCCTGTCGCCATCACCCCATCTTCTCCTTGCAGAGGCCCTATCGCCTCCTTTTTCTTCCTTTTTCTACCAACGTAAGCAAAAAAGCCTTTTTTGTTGTTTTTAATGTCCCTGGCAAGCCTGAGCTCATTTTGCGCTTTAGCCTTGTGAACCTTTTCCCTACAGGAGTTGGCTATACGTTTGAATTCTTCTTTGCTGATTTCTCCCCTTTTCCACTTCTTGTGCATGTCTCTTTTGAATCTTAGCCTGGTTAGAAGTTCTTTGGACATCCATTCTGGCTTCTTCGCATGTGTCATATTTTTCTTCTTCTTTGTTGGCACTGTTTGCATTTGCACCTTGAGTATTTCACTTTTAAAAAACTCCCATCCATTGTTAACTCCCTTGTCTTTTAATATTGGCATCCATGGAATGCTGCTCAGTATTTCTTTCATTTTTTGGAAGTCAGCTCTCTTAAAGTCCAGAATGCGTGTTTGACTTATCTTAGTTTCAGCCTTCCTTTGTATCACAAACTGCAGGAGCACATGGTCACTTGCACCTAAGGATCCACCACTTCGACTGTATTGATCAGGTCTTCCACATTTGTTAAGATTAAATCAAGAGTAGCCGATCCCCTTGTTGCCTCTTCTACCTTCTGGACCATAAAATTGTCTGCAAGGCAAGTGAGGAATTTGTTGGACTTTGTGCTTTTGGCCGAGTTTGTTTTCCAGCAGATATCAGGATAGTTGAAATCTCCCATGACTACTATATCTCTTCTTTGTGCCTGTTTGGTCAGCTGTTGACAAAAGGCTTCATCAAGTCATTCATCATGACTCGGAGGTTTGTAGTATACACCCACGACGAGATCTTTTTGAGTCCCGGTTCCCTTGATTCTTATCCAGATGCTTTCAAGCTGGTTTCCCGGATTACAGTCTTGCATTTCTTCTGTAACGTAACTGTTTTTGACATATAAAACTACATCCCACCAGGTTTCAGTGATGCCTATGACATCGTACGTGCGGTGCTGTGCTAAAAGTTGGAGTTCGTCTTGCTTATTTCCCATACTCTGTGCATTAGTGTAAAGACATGTAAGCCCCTGTGACCTCCCCTCGAGCTGTTTATTTGGGATTATTGTGATCTCGGTAATTGGTCCTTGCTGTGTTTGTGCAGCCCTCCATTTAGCCTTTTGGCAGTTTCCTGTGGCCATGGGTAATATAGTGTTTGCCAGGCTGTTGTTCCCCTCCCCCAGTGGATCTAGTTTAAAGTGCGCCTGATGAGGTTTGCGAGTCTGTGTGCAATGTATTTGCACAACACATAATGAGAGTGACAGTTTTAAGAATAATAAACTTTCATGATTTTTAATGGTTCCTTTATTCTTATGATGTAGAACTCTTCACTACCAGAATTCCACATGCTACATGGTTTCTACAAAAGCAGTTCTCACTTTCTATTGAAAGCACATGCAAACACATTTACACACACACATTATATAACCCTTTTAAAACTTAAGTGAAGAGTTTGATACTCTTCAAAGAGAGGCTGGGCAACTACCTGTTGGGAATGCTCTTGCTGGTTCTATGAAAATCTAAGCTTTAGATCTGATTCAATAAGGCAACTGATCTGCTAGGGAGGGTAGAACACTACCTAGAAGCCTTTTCTGAACTAACAATAGAAAAACGTAAACTCAGTACTAAGGAAGTGAGGCATAGCCTTTTGATGAAGCCAGAAGTCATTGCATGGTGCCTCATTTTTATCAATATTGCTGATTTGCATGCTGGTGTAGATACACAACTTGTTTACTATATTTTAGTGCTGATCTGGACTAGGTTCATAATTTAATACAGAAGAAGATACCAAGTAGCATAGCCTGTCAGATGTCTGATAACTGCTATCAATTGTCCTGTACCTACGAGCTACTTTCCATATATAATACATTCATTTCAAATAGCCGAGTTGCAAAGTTATGCTCAGTATCAGGTATTGAACATATGCCAGACACCCAACCACATAATTAAATATGTGGTAGTTACAGTTCTAGTAAAAAGTTGCAAAACATTTAAAAATGCTAGAAAAGCAGTAACTAGGATTTGGAATTCTGCATGAGGCAGAATTCTTCTATACCAGCAGTTCTGAAAATGGGCTCTGCTGAACCCTTCCATGAAACATGCTTAGGGGCTCCATGGGGGGTTGTGGAGGGCCCCGTTGGGTTCCCCGCTCCCCCTGCCTTGGTAGCACACAGCCAGTGGAGCCCCACCGGCACAGCCTATGTGGCCTCTCCATCACCACCGATGGTGCACCCTATGAGGCTTCCCTGCTGCCACCAATGGAGCAGCCTACAGGGCCCCATTGCCATCGCCAACGCCATGGCCTACGAGGCCTCTCCACTGCTGCAATGGCCTGAAAAGGCCTCCCCACCACCAATTTGACTGTGCTTTTCCTGCATGGCAGAAGCAGGTTGGACTGGGTGGCCCCTGGAGTGGTGGTGGTGGTGGTGGTGGTTGTTGCAAGACTGGATGGCCATCTGTTGGGGGTGCTTTGATTTGTGCTTTTCCTGCAAGGCAGAAGGAGGTTGGACTGGATGACCCCTGGGTTGTTCCTATTATCACAACGACATAGTCTGACACAGCAAACAAGATAGATATGCTGGATTTCATATCACAAAATCACAAGTCAAACACTTCCCAAGCGTTTAGGACTGTGTGATGTATTTTCGGATGATGCGCGCAGATCCCAACAGGGTGGCCTTTTGCAGTTGGCAGATCATAATTTTGTCAGTGTCTATTATTTCCAAATGCCGGCTGAGATCTTTTGGCATGGCACCCAATGTGTCCATCACCACCGGGACCACCTGCACTGGTTTCTGCCAGAGTCTTTGAAGTTCAATCTTGAGGTCCTGATAGCGGCTGAGTTTTTCCTGTTGTTTTTCATCAATGCGACTGTCACCTGGGATGGCAACATCAATGATCCAAACCTTTTTCCTTTCCACAACTGTGATATCTGGTGTGTTGTGTTCCAGAACTTTGTCAGTCTGGATTTGGGAGTCCCACAGTATCTATTATTATTATTATTATTATTATTATTATTATTATTATTATTGCAAAGGCTGGATGGCTCATGGGGTTTTCCAATTAAATACTGTTAAGTTTATGTTGCTTATGTTGCTTCATTTTAAATATTGCATTGTTCTTTCTTTCTTTATTGTTTATACTACAAACAAGATATGTGCTGTGTGCATGGGAATTTGTTCATTTTTTCAATTAATTCACACAATCATTCTTAATCCATCTGCCACTGGCTGGGCCCATCTATCTAATTTTAATATGCAATGTGGCTTCTGTGTCCAAAAGTTTCTTGGAGATCCACAAGAAACTTTTCCTTCAAAAAGGACTCCAAGGCTTTACAAGTTTGTGAACCCTTGTTGCATGCCCTTGAAATTTTGTACTGCAAAGTTGGAGCAGAGTTCTAGACAGCATATAATGTGATGCTGGTATCTCCAAGAGGAATGAAAAAATAGTAAATAACTCATTACTTTTCATCTTACACTCTGCTAGATCCCAGTTATACCATGCAGGCAGGAAGATAATTTAGCTGGAATGTTTTTCTATCGGACAATGAGAGAACTGAAATAAGTATACCCCATTCTTACAGACATATGCTATATACTGTAATGGCCTTATGAAACAAAACATTAGCTTTCTAAGTTATTCTAAGAGTCGATCGCTTAATGAGTCACAAAATTGATAACAATCCTAGCCTTTTGATCCATGGGTTACCACTTGCATAAAACTTTATTAATAACAATTCATAATCAATCTGAAATAATCAACCTGATTTTCTGCAGCAGCCTCACAACATTTCAGGCAGACTCAAACGAATAGCCAACTCTTGTTGGGAAAAGGTTCGCAAGACTAAAGTGCAAAATGAGCTCAGGCTTGCCAGGGACATTAAAAACAACAAAAAAGGCTTTTTTGCTTTCATCGGGGTTTTTTTAAAAAAGGAGGAACAAGAAGGCAATAGGGCTTCTGTGAGGAAAAGATGGGGTGATGGTGACAGGGAATAGAGAAAAAGCAGAACTACTTAATGCCTTCTTTGCCTCAGTCTTCTCATAAAAAGAAAGCCATCCTCAAACTCAGAAAAATGGAGTGGACAAAGGATTAGGGGAAATCCAACCCTAAATAGGGAAACAAGTCATTCAGCAATACCTGGCTGCTCTAAATGAATTTAAGTCCCCAGGGCCAAATCAACTACATTGATTGAGTATTGAAGGAACTATAGGAAGTTATTTCAGAACCACTGGCAATCATCTTTGAGAGTTCTCGGAGAATGGGAGAAGTCCCAGCAGATTGGAGGAGGGCAAATGTGGTTCCTATCTTCAAGAAGGGAACAAAGGACGACGCAAACAATTACCATCCAGTTAGCCTCACGTCGATACCATACAAGATTCTGGAAAAGATACTTAAGGAAGTGGTCTGCAAACACTTAGAGTCATTGCTAATAGTCAACATGAATTTATCAAAAACAAGTCATGCTAGACTAATCTGATTTCTTTTTTCAATAGAGTTACAAGATGGCTCGATACAGGGGATGCCGTGGATGTAGTGTACCTGGATTTCAGTAAGGCCTTTGACAAGTTTCCCCATGACCTTCTGGCAAACAAGCTAATAAATGTGGGCTAGACAAAACTACAGTTAGGTGGATCTGTAATTGGCTAAGCGAACGAACCCAAAGGGTGCTCACCAATGTGTCTTTTTCATCCTGGAAAGAAGTGACAAGTGGAATGCCGCAGGGTTTCGTCCTGGGCCCGGTTCTGTTCAACATCTTTATTAACGACTTAGATGAAGGGTTAGAAGGCACGATCATCAAGTTTATGAATGACACCAAACTGGGAGGGATAGCTAATACTCCAGAAGATGGGAGCAGAATTCAAAATGATCTTAACAGACTAGAGAGATGGGCTGAAACTAACAAAATGAAGTTCAACAGGGACAAATGAAAGATACTCCACTTAGGTAGAAAAAATGAAATGCAAAGATACAAAATGGGGGATGCCTGGCTTGACAGCAGTACATGTAAAAAAAAGTCCATGGAGTCCTTGTAGACAACAAGTTAAACATGAGCCAACAATGTGATGCGGCAGCTAAAAAAGCCAATGGGATTTTGGTCTGCATAAATAGGAGTATTGTGTCTAGATCTAGGGAAGTCATACTACCCCTCTATTCTGCCCTGGTCAGACCACACCTGAAATACTGTGTCCAATTCTGGGCACCGCAATTGAAGGGAGAGATGTTGACAAGCTGGAATGTGTCCAGAGGAGGGCAATTAAAATGATCAAGGGTCTGGAGAACAAGCCCTATAAGGAGCAGCTTAAAGAGCTGGGCATGTTTAGCATGCAGATGAGAAGGCTGAGACATGATAGCCATGTATAAATATGTGAGGGGAAGTCATAGGGAGGAGGGAGCAAGCTTGTTTTCTGCTGCCCTGGAGGCTAGGACACGGAATAATGGCTTTAAACTACAGGAAAGGAAATTCCACCTGAAAATCAGGAGGAACTTCCTAACTGTGAGAGCTGTTTGGCAGTGGTGGAGGCTCCTTCTTTGGAGGCTTTTAAAGCAGAGGCTGGATGGCCATTTGTCGGGGGTGCTTTGAATGCGATTTCCTGCTTCTTGTCAGGGGGTTGGACTCAATGGCCCATGAGTTGTCTTTCAACTCTATGATTCTATAAATAATAATAAGAAATATAAAAATGCAAAAAATCTTATGAAAATCTGCTCAGAGGTTTGCCCCATTGACTTTAATACATCTTATCTTCAGGTCTGTCTACAATGACTCAAATTGAGCCAGAAGTCATTCCTGGACCTTCAGATGGGACTTACAATCCATGATGTGGTATACAATCAGTTAACCCCACTCTGGCAGAAGTTGGAGAATGGTTTGGAGTTTCCCTGAAATTCCAAAGCAGACTTGTACCTCAGGGTTAATGTGAACAAAGGGAAATGCCACCATACTGTTTTCTCTTTACTCCATAGTTCAGACAAAAGGGGATGGCACTTACCTTTTTCATTATTTGTCACAGTGGCAGCAGCCATCAAAAGGTACCTTTGTTGATATCAGAAACATTCCCATGGAACCTGGGGAAAGGATGGTGGAAAGAAAGAGATTTCCCACTCTTTCCTCTCCACCTTTCTCCAAATCACACAGATAATATCCAGTAACAGCCAGGAGCTCTGCTGCCATAGTGATGAATGATGGGAAAGGTAAGGATGACCAACCAGCAGGGCCGAACCAGATTTGAACCAACTGGATGATCAGGATTTCACAGTTTGGGAGCATAGAGGTTGAAAACAAGTCCACGGAATGCTTCAGACTGCCTCGGATTTAGGTGCCAGTGTTGAGGGAGCCCTACATTAATTAAGACACAGCTTAGAATGTTACTTATATTTAGTTACAGTTCTGTGGCTCAAAAGTATAGCTACCATTATGGTTATGGTTTTTCAATGTGTAGCAACTATATATTATTCAGTCTTTATTTTCCTATTACTGAAATGTAGCAAAACTAGTTTAGGACACACCTACACTGACCAAGTAATGTGGGATGAGGTGGAAGCAAACATGGTGATAGGTAAAGCCCTGGAACTGGATTGAGACCTGAACAGTGCTTATACACACCAGAGAAGTTGATTCTGACTTTGTTCCAGGATTCATGACTTCAGAGTTTCAGAGCTGAGCATCAGGGTTCAGGTTGGGGTTTTTTTCAACTTCTTCTGCCGCAATGCACATGTGCTGATCACTGGAATGCCTGTAGCTTATTTGGTTTTGCTATGCAATGTGGTTTACACCAACACACATTGATGCACATTATGGGCCCTAATTTGGAGTATCCCAAGATTTTGCTTATCCTGGTTTAAAGTTCCTAATCTGCTTTCCTGTATGCATTTATGTCATGCATGATTTAAACAATGTTTCAGGATGCCTTCCATTCATTTTAAGTGGCCAGAATAGATGTGTTTTGGCTACTTGAAAGATATCTGAATGCACCAGCTAACACTGTAACCATGTAAAATTTCTTTCTCACACCCACCACTCTTTTACTGAGGCTATAACCCAATAATAATAAATGTAACTAAATACTATAGTTACCAAATGAAATGCATGAAGTTATTGGTTGTTAAGTTGCACATATAATGTTATTTAGGTATTCCTTCTGTATTGGAAAACAAAATTAATTAGTAACTTATTATTTAGAACGTGTTGTTTCCAAACTCTGAATAACGATAGGATTGCTACTTGAAAGCACATTGCAACTGCCAGTTTACTTGTCAGCTCTTTGTATATTTAGGGGAAAATTCAAGCATGACTGCATTCAGCTCCCATCATTAAATATGTTTTCTAAATTTCAATTTTTCCCCATCACTGCAATTATTTAGCCATTTTCAACAACCTCATTTGAGACACAGGGCATCCCTGCAGTCCAAATGGAATTTTAATGACTATTTGAGGCTGTGTTTCAACTTGGCAGGAGTGGGCCTAATACATTTCTATGGCATGCCAAAAAGCAGCAATAAAAACATGCATGTAAGATAGCAAATATGATGATGTTACTTTTAAGGCAGGAAAATGGAATGGCTCATATGTGATGTATACCAGTTTTTTTTCACATGCTTTTACTTATAACAGCTCTCTCTGTTTAGTTTCCTCTGTAAACTGCATAATTTTAAACCTAAATTTATTCATGAACATTATTTCCCTTTATCAAGCCTAGATGGTATTTCATTAAGAAGGCCTGAATGGGTGTGTGTAGGTCATGTGAAATAGTTTATATATTTACATATTCAATTACAGATATTTTATAATAGAATATGTAATAATTATAACCACTTCTACATAAGAAAAATTGAACCTGGAATGGGTAAAACTCATGGTTCATGGCCTCCATGATATTACAATGGTGGCTACTACCCTCGCTTCCCAAATTACAACTTTCTTTACCTTTCTCTCATTTCTAGAAGAAAAACAGAAATTATTTGCGCCAATGTCACAGAGATATATAATGCTAGAGGACATTCCAGTATAATCTAGAATAGGTCCCCCAAAACTAAGGCCTGTGAGCCAGATACTGCTCTCCAAGGTCATTTACCTGTCCTCTGCTCTAAAATTTAGATTTAAGGTCACCCTAAGTCTGAAATGACTTGAAGGCACACAACAACAACAATCCTGATTAATTTGACTATCTCATCAACTAAAAGCAGGACATCACTTTTCATTTAAATACTGGTAAGTTTATGTTAGCAAAAATTGTTCTTCAGTTTAAATATTGTATTCTTCTTTCAATTTTGTACAATAAATGAGGTATGTGCAGTGTACATAGGAATTCATTCTTTTTTTTCAAACTATAGTCTGCCCCCTCCCCCCAACAGTCTGAGAGATTGTGAACTGGCCCTCTGTTTAAAAAGTTTGAGAATCTCTGATCTAGAAGGAAACATTGATGTTCCATATTCAGCCAGGTCATTTCCTGAGGTGACCTAGTTTTCAGTCCTGGATTCAGGGATTTTTCGCTCATCTACAAACCATGTCTGATTAGCAAATAAAAAAGATTGATTCCTCTAAATGCAACAAAGTCATAAAATTAATACAATAAAATCACATTAAATCAGAACCTATGTTACCAGTGTCCTGATTAAAAATAAAAATAAGTTGTGCATAATTTCATCCACATAGATAGCTTACTGAATACAGAAGAAGTTGGGAAGAATTCCAGAAAGCACTCAAAATCAAGAAGGGACTGAGAAAGAGTGGAGGAAAGGAATAAATGATTGATTTTGGTTGCAATAGTAGCAATGGTGAGTACCTTACAGTAGGACAGCCCTAAATAGGATTTAGGAGAGGGTTTCAATCTAATTTGCTGAGTGTAATTTCTTCTAACACAAGTTAATTTATTTTGCAGATGGTTTTATTGACAAAAGGAATTGAAGTGGCATCTGAATGATAACAACAACATAATGATAGAAACAACAGAAAATATCTCCATTATTTGGTTCACAGAAACTTACCTTTTTCCTAACTGATTGGGCACTCTATTGTTATTTGCCATTAAGTTGATTGTTTGCCATTTTGACTTATGCTGATGAGGAGACATCCAAACCCCTTGTTTTCAATTGCCTTACTCAAGCAAACTTAGAGCTATGACTTCCTTGAATGAATCAATCTTCCAGTAATAGGCTTTTTTTCTTTTCCTATTGTCCTCCATTGTCTTCCATTTTATTGAGTATTGTTGTCTTTTTTGAATGAGTCACAAATCTCATTGTGATAAATCCGGAATATGACAGTTTCAGTTCAGTCCTTCTAGTGAGATTTGAACCCTGATTTGTTATAGGATCCATTCATTTGTCTATCCAAGTAATTACAGTTATATTTGACTTTACCAAGACAGTTGGCTCACATTAATGTCTGTCGTTTTCCCAATTAAATGAAAGAGAGATTTAATTTTCTCAACAAGTTTCTTGTCATTGTTCTTGTAAAGCCAGAACAAAACAGAACAAATTATAGATTGAACCTTGTTTGGAAAAAGCAGATTGAGGAGAAATCAATTAATTCAACACCCTACATGTATAGAAGTGCATTCTTACATGTAGATATATTTTTGAAAGGAGATTAAAACCATGTGTTTTGTATTTGCAGGTAAGAAGGGAAAGAAATCCATATGTATGCATGTTAAACATGTCATACTAATACCATGGGATGGATCTCTGAGCAAATTAAGATTATTTTATAATTTATTGATGCTTTCAAAATATTTTACTTTTCCTGTACTTTCTCCATAGCTCCTGAACATTTCTTTTCAGAGCACTCTACAAGCAAGAGCTTTTGCTTTCTTTGCTTTCTGTATTTTAAGCAATAATCTCTTCCTCGCAGAACCAAAGGCTGAAGTCTGAGAGGTCAGCAAAGCTCTCTCTAAACAATAGTAATGATTGTTATATTTGACTTTGCCAAGTAGTTTCCCAAAATTAATCTGATCCTTCATAAAACCCTCAAATGCAGGCAGTTCATAGAGTTGCAGCTGTCAAAATGTTATCCTATAAATGAGAAAAGTGCTATTAGATTTCAGAGAAGTGCAGTTGTATTTTCAATTATGTTACACAAGTAGTCTAGAAGAGTGAAAATAAAAGTTTACAATTCAGTTTGAAACAGAAATGTGAATGCATATCAGGGACAATCCAAATTAGTTGTTGCATGGAATTCATCCCAATCAAGTAACTTGACACTTATATGTCCAGTTCTGTAACCTTGATTTTGACTTTGTCCATACTTCCATACAGGACTGATTTTATGAAGAACACAGATTTTTTGATAAATGACATGTATTTATTGAATTTACAAGCCTATTTTCTACCAAAGCATTTAAAATACTAATAATTTAAATTTATATCTCAAGATTATGATAAATGGGTAGCTAAACATTAAAACACAAAATTCATGAGGCAGGAAGAATAATCAAACTTCAAAGTGAAGCTTCAAACTCCAGTTCCATATTAAATGGCAAGCAATATTTTTCAGCTCTGCATATTTTGAAAAATATTCAGCCACTTAGAAAAGAGGAGTAGCTAGCTAGGGAGAATAAATGGGATCTATAATATTGGTGGGGAGTTAAGGGAAGTATAATCTGTGTGTCTTTTTTCCCAGAGTCAGGTATTTTTAGGGTGGTCTAAATGGTGAAACTTTTGTGTGTGTGTGTGTGTGTGTGTGTGTGTGTGTGTGTGTGTGTAAAAACACATGCACATGCACTCTCTTTATCTTCTCCAGAAAATCAAGTATGATAGCTGGACTTTTAAAAACAGTGCTCCCAGAGATCATCTAAACTTCTGCTAGCTTAATATTTATATTGCTGTTGTTAATTGTCATAATGTTGACTGAGAGACCTCCAAGTCCCCCATCAACAATAGCCCCAGTCAACTTTTGCAAGCATAGATCCATTACATAAACATGAGATAATTGAGACTATTGAACTGCAATGTGATCTTCCTCTTTCCTGCTCCCTTGCAACTTGCCAAGCTTTATTGTATTTTCTAATAAGTCACATTTTCTCATCACATAGCCAAAGCACAACAGGTTCAAAATGCTTCTATCTATCTATGAAAGATTTCAGTCTTAGACCCCCACCCCAACCACAATGGAGAGATGCATTTTGTCTCAGGTGGTGTTTACTTTCAAACATGAGCAATCTTATTTTAAAGATGAGATTCTTCATAAAACAGTTGTTCCATGTAATATGATGGTAAACATTTTCCCAATTACATTATACTAATCTTAGAAAGAAAGAACCGTATGAAACTAAATTATTTGATTATATACCCTTTTTCAATCTCTCTGTTATCTTTACCTTTCTTTTACAATCAACCATTTTTATTTTTAGGAGAAACAAAAGGATATAATAACAAAAAGCAGAAAGATACCTGCACCAAAATGCCTTTATAGGTGATAATGTCTGAAACAGACAGCAACTTTATTATGTTTAATGTACCACATGGCACTCTGCACTGGAAGCATTATTTCAGTGTGCATTGAAAGCAACTTTTGGTGTGTGGGTCACCTCCCCCCCCCAAAACAAAGCATAGTTTTCTTTAGATGTCTTTCCAATGTGGATCATTTTTTTCACCTTAACGTGATTCCAGTTGTATGTCAAGACTAGGAAGTACTGTTCTGATTTATATTTTCCTTCCATTAACCAAAATCTTGTAATTTCTGCTCAAAGTGATTCATAAATAGGGATATAAAGAGTAGTCACCCAAATGTTCATGATGAATGAGATAGGGTGGCTCAAAATGTCAACACAACCCATTGAAAAAACATCAACTTCAATGAGAGCTGTTGCTTCCATAATAAGAATGAGAAGAAGTATGTTTTTTATCAAGATGTATGTAATTTCTGCAGAAATAATTCTTTAAAGAAGAAGATGGTTTCTTACCTTCTTACAGATAAAGTAAGAAGAGTTATGTCTACATTATTATGCAAGAGGATATGACCAGCAACTATTTGCTTTTTAACACAAACTATATTTAGATAAAAAGAAATAAATACAACAACAATATACAGTAGCTAGCCTGGAGTTTTGGTCCTAAGAATGCAGGACAAACAATTCTGCAAGTTAAGGGTAATTTTGATGGTATCTGTGAATGTATGGCAGATTTAACTTTTAGGGCTGTGCAAAAAAGTAGTTTGTATCTCATATGTTGGATCTAGTGTATAAGATCTGTACATACAATACAATATTTAGGAATATGGGCGGTGTCCACAAAAAAAACCTTAAGAGGGCTGGGCTGTGGCGCAGCTGGCTAGTAACAGCTGCAATAAATCACTACTGACTGAGAGGTCATGAGTTCAAAGCTCGGGTCGGGTTAAGCCCCTGACCATTAAATAGCCCGGCTTGCTGTTGACCTATGCAGCCCCGAAAGACAGTTGCATCTGTCAATTAGGGAAATTTAGGTACGCTTTATGCCGGAGGCTAATTTAACTAATTTACAACATCATAAAACTGCCAGCAAAACAGGAATGGAATGAGGAAGTACAGTCACTACTGGACAGTGAAGCAACAGCTCCCCCTGTGGCTGGAATCGTGAAGCTGGAAAAAAATGTTAAATGCCTCTGTGTCTGTCTATATATGTTGCTTGTCTGTTGGCATTGAATGTTTGCCATATATGTGTTCATTGTAATCCGCCCTGAGTCCCCTTCGGGGTGAGAAGGGCGAAATATAAATACTGTAAATAAATAAATAAATAAGATTCAAAACACTACCCTATGTCTCTTCGGAAGAGGTATGTTTCAGAAGTGGCTCTAGGTCACCATTGCAGGTGCCGCTTCTCCCCAAAAGGGCTGGATTTGGTTCCTCCAAAGGGACCCAAAACTCTTTCCTCAAAAAGGGTAGCAAGTGGGGCCTGTGTAGGTGGGAGGGAGGGATGACTGGCTGGATGGCTGGGCAAGGAAGAAACCCCTCTGGCACATGGCCATCCCACAGAGAGACACAGAGAGACCATCACATTGAGGCTTTAATGAGGGCAGCCCCAGCATTCTGAAGTGAGCAGAATTATGGGAAATGTAGCTTAGGGTGGGGCCTTTTCAATTCTTTGCCACAGAGGTCATAGCCTTCCCAAACTATATTTCCTAGAATTCTGCTTAAAGCCTTGTGCCTCCTCCTCCTCAATGATCAATGGTTTCATCAGCTTCCTTGCACAGTCTGCATTTTGGGTCATCGGCTGATTTTTCGATCTTGGCCTTAATTGCATTTGTTCTGATGGCTTGCTCCTGGACTGCAAGATCAGGCCTTCTGTCTCCTTCTTCAGTGTCGCATTCGTGAGCCATAGCCAGGTCTTCTCCTTATCAGCTTTTCCTTCAATTTTGCAAGGAACTTTCCATGCAATGTTTTCTTGTGCCAGCTGTCAGCTCTAGTTTGTAGTGCAGTTTTCTTGTACTGGTTTTTTGTCTGCTGTGCTTTGAGGAGTTTCTGATTTTTGACTGCAATCAAAGCAGGTTCTTCACTTTGCTTTACATATTCTGCCAGGGCATGTTCTTCTTCTTTGACTGCTTGTTTTACTTGTAAAGGTCCTTTGCCGCCTGATCTTCTAGGCAGATATATCCGGTCAACATCACTGCGAGGGTGCAGTAAATGATGAATGGTCATGAGTTTTCTTGTTTTTCTGTCTAAATTGTCCAGTTTCACCTGTGTCCAGTTTATGATGCCAGCAGTATATCTTATGACAGGTATGGCCCAGGTGTTTATGGCCTTGATGGTGTTGTCTCCATTGAGCTTGCTTTTGAGAATTTTCTGACCCTTTGTGTGTATTCTTTGCTGACCACAGTTTTCACATGTTCATGCTTGATGTTGTCCAGCTGTAATATGCCCAGATATTTATAGGCCTCTGGCTGGTGACACTTTATTGTTTGGCCATTGGGCATATTTATGCCCTCACATTCAATTATTTTTCCCTTCTTCAATGCCACTGTCGAACATTTGTCCAAACCAAACTCCATGCTGATATCAGTGCTAAAAATTCGGACAGTGTTAGTCAGAGACTGGATTTCAGTTTCCATTTTCCCATACAGCTTCAGGTCATCTATGTACATCAGATGCAAAATTTTGTGAATTTTCTTAGAGGTTTGAGAGCCGAGATTTGTTTTTTGTAAGATTGTTGATAGAGGGATCATGGCAATAATGAAAAGCAGAGGGGACAATGAGTCTCTCTGGAAAATTCCTCTTCGGATATTGACAAGTCCATAGCTTTCATTTCCAACAAACAGTTCAGTTTTCCAGTGCTCCATCATGTTTTCAATAAAGGTACCAATGTTTTTACTAATCCTGATGGCGTCCAGGCACTTGATGATCCAGCTGTGTGGGAGTAAGTCAAAGGCCTTTTTGTAGTCAATCCACGCCATGTGAAGATTAGCTTTTCGGCTTTTACGGTTCTCTAGAATCATTTTGTCAATCAATAACTGGTCTTTTGTGCCCATACTTTTCCGTTTGTTGCCTATCTGTTCATCTGGTGAGATTTTTTTTCTTCAAGATAGTCTTGAATGTTGTCAGCTATGATGCCAGTCAGTAGTTTAAACATAGTGGGCAGACAGATTATTGGCCTGTAGTTTCCTGGTGCTGCTCCTTTTGCTGGATCCTTTTGTATCAGGTATGCACTTCCAGTTGTTAGCCATTCACTGATACTTCCTTTCTGCAGCATCTCATTGAATTGTTGGGCCATTTTTCCATGGAAACTAATCAGATGTTTGGGCCATAATCCATGAAGTTGATCACTGCCAATTCTTGACTTTTTGCACTCGTTTGCTGATTATTATTATTATTATTATTATTATTATTATTATTATTATTATTTTAAAGGCTGTATGGGCATCTGAAACTTGGGGGAAATAATTCCCTGGTTATGTTGTATCATCAAAAAAGAAATTCAGGAAAATAGCTCTTGTAGTTTTTTTTTTAAGTTGTTGAATCTGCAAAGAAGAGGACTGAGACTGAGTGATACTTCTAGTAAGTAAATCTCTGTGCTTCACTCGGGGGTCCTTCCAACCTAATGGGGGAAGCATATCAGTTTAGAGGCTGGGTGGCCATCTGTCAGGAGAGTTTTTCTTGTGCCCTTCTTCCTGGAAGAAAGGGGTTGGACTAGATGGTCCTTAGGGTCCACTCCTACTCAAGAATTCTATGAAATGTAGAATTTATATAAATTTTTATTGGTTAATATGGGAGACATTCAGTGAGATAGCTGTTGTGGCTTTTTGAAAAGAAAAATGTTTCTCTTAATTTTTTTAAAAAAATGCCTAAAATCAGTAGATGTATGAATATTTCTGAAAGTTGGGGGAATGATCCTCTGTTACGTTGTGTCATTGGATAGAAAATTCAAGGAGATAGCTCGTATAGTTTTTTTAAAAAGAAAAATGTTGTTTATAAAATAATTGCAAATTTCCCAAGAATCCATGGATAAGTTCAACATTCTGAAATTTGCTGGGCTAATGGTAGTAAATGTGTTCTACTATTGTAGCATGTTTCACCCCAATAGCTGTAGAAGGGAGGGAGAAAGAAGCCCCTGAAGTTTCCCCAATTATAGTAATTATGTACAATTACTATAATGAAAAAGGAATGAAATTTTGTTACTATAGTTATGGTAAGAAAATTTTCGATAACTATACTTTAGAAATATTTTAGCAATTAAACACCAGCACGCCCCAGTTTTGTAATGACTTTTGAACGATTTTTAATGGATTGTACATACCTAGCAATTACTTAACAAAAAATAATGAGAATTTTGTTATATTGTTATAGTTATGATATGGACCACTTACGATATTTTAGAAACAGTTTAGAAATGATTCGCCTCCCCAACCCCCAATTTTTATTGACTGCACCTGCCTTATAACGGTGTGCCAAGGCATTACATGTGGAGAGGATGGATCCATAGGTTATTTAGGGCCAGTCCATGCCCTTACAAACCCTCTTTCACCTTTTTTAAAAGATGATTCTTGAAGTTTCTGAAGTGATGCAACACAGTGGTTGCTGATCATTGTCGTCCCATGTTCAGACAAATCAAGCAAAATCTCCTTGTCAACCAACAAGACATTTATCATAGATTTATGTGCTGTGCACTGGCTTTTGATTGTCTTTGGTTTCCATTCTTGGTCTCTGAGTCATACAGGTATGCCCAGATCTCATCCTCAGTGTAAACACTGCATCACCCCAGAAATTTTGAGAAGCCATCCATATGAAAAGACACCCACACCAGCTGAATGTAATCCTTTTACACTACGATAATGCACGTGCCCACACTTCTTTGGCAAAGTCACAGTTTTCTTGCACAATTGAAATGATGTGTGATGTGATATTCACCTTACAGACTCAATTTGGCATCCTCAGACTTTCACTTATTTTCACTTAGGGTGAAAGGAAGCTTTCAAGGATGACACTTTATTTGCATAGGTGAAGTGGAAGACAGTATTAGTCACTGGATCTGTATTTTAAAAGTGAATTTGAGGAGTGGGTTCAAAGCTGACACAAATGCATCACTATTATTGGAGAAATTTGCAATAATATTTTGAACAATATCACATTGTAGACAAAAATACACAATTATGTAGTTGCATATATCTCATGTTTTAAGAAGTTATGCTCTGATAGGCATGAGTTTTGTTATGATCGGAAACATTTCTGACAGCTTACTAGCTTTGCTCATTTTCAAGTAATTAAAGAATTGTATCATTATTTTATATTTTTATTGTCCATTAAAACTATTTTAGATTAATTTTATTATGGTAATGTTGTATTGTTTTAATTGTCATACTATCTAACATTGTAACTGTATAAATTGTTTTAATATAAATATGTGTGCCATCTTTGGTTGAATAAATAAACTAGTCCTTCAGCCTAATTATTAGACTTTTTGAGACAATTTTATAAATTCTGTTGCTTTTGAATGTGGGGGGAAGTAGTCACGTTAAAGTCAGATATATTAGAAATGCTTAGAAATGCTGGTAATGTTCCTCTAAACAGGTACTGTGTGTCTCAGGCATCGGCAAACTTCAGCCCTCCATATGTTTTTGACTTCAACTTCCAAAATTTCTAGCAGCCTACTGGCTGTTAGGAACTGTGGGGTTTGAAGTTCAAAACACCTGGAGGGCCAAAGTTTACCCATGCCTGGTGTACATACACCTATTCTCCCATTTTGCAGTGAGGATCTTGACCACTTGGTCATGTGAATGTGGAGAAATAGCAAAGTCAGTAAAGAGCCATTCTTGTGTTTCTATTCATTTTATTTGTGCACCACCCTGAACTCTTCAGATGAAAGGTAAAATGCAAATATTTACATCTTTTTTTATTCCCATGAAAGGATTAATGTTGGATTTAGTCAGTTAGCTGTGTGAAGTTTTAATGGTGGAAAATAGAAATTACATCTCCATCTACTTTAAAGAAAAAATAATGAGAATGAATATGATAGCTCATCTTTATTTTTTACTGGAAAAAATCTATCTTGCTCTTTATTCAAAAGAGACTGTCAGTCCCTCATTCAAGCTTTCAATCTAAATAAGGCATAATACAAAAGGAAAAGAGGATGGGGAGAGAAAAGGGAAAAGTTATTTCAACTAGCTTCATTAGAAAAAAAAAGTTTCCATATCTCCCTTGACAGATTGTGGCAACAGAGTACAGTGTACAAGATGGCAGAGCCATATATAGCAAGTGGCAAAAGTAGCAATGAGAAACCCAAATAGTTCCCAGAAAGGAAAAGTAATGTATGCCAGCTTTTGTCCATAACATATTATTCATTCAAGTAAGGGCCTCTTTCAACACAATTACAATGTATCCCTACACATATCTACTCAGAAGTAAATCCTATTGAGCTCAATGAGGTCTAATCCCAGGAAAGTGTACTCAGGATTGCTGTGTTAATTGTTTTATGTATCTTGCCTTTTTCAAACCACCAGACAGTTTTAATTAATAGAACGAATTCCAATTAGACTTAGACTGAAACAACACTATAGCATATGAATATATAATTGTCTAAGTCACATACTTGCTTTAAAAAAATTGCCAAAAAGTAATGAAAATTGAAAGCTTTTAAAGACAAATTACAGTATACTATGAAAGAAAGTTAGTTGTTATTGTAATGTATACACATTTTAGCAGTATTGTTCTAGGTGCACTGTCTTCCTAAATGCAACACATCAAATTTACTCTCCCTGAATTTTTATTCCTCCATCTCAAGGAATACAAATTCAGATTCCATTACTAATTGCTTCCTTGTAATCATGAAAGCAGCATCTGGGGAATCCGCAATCCTCCAACTGCATTAAATAGAAAGAAGGCTGTAATTCACTATACTGAAAGAGTAAGCTAACATATCCCAATGTACACCTCAGGCTCAGGGGGGATTTCTCTGGTATTGTCAGACCTTTCCCATACAGTCATGTTATTATCATATAATATCTGAATTAGATCTTACTGTTGGGCTAAAAAGAAACTCTCCAAAGTAATTACAGGAGGTCTGGCAGGTGTGATGATAACCCTGAAGTTTTGAAGCAAATAAAAGAACAAACACATTTAACTAGTTCAGCAATTTTCCCCTGAAGTAAATCAATTCAAAAGGAAGCTACCATTTTCTAGAGTGTAAAATTTGATAATCTCTTCCAGTATTGTCTACGTTGACTAGCAGATGCTCTTCAAAATGTGCTTTCACACTATGCAAATAAATTATTATTATTATTATTATTGTATGCCACAGCAAATAAGATAGACATGCTGGATTTCATATATTATTATTATTATTATTATTATTATTATTATTATTATTATTATTATTTCCTGCTTTATCTCTCCTGTGGGGGACTCCTGCAGGGTGGTTTAACAAAAGCATTAGCATACAATTTAAAATATACAAATATGCAAACATTAAAACAGAAATAAATATAAACAGTATTAAAATGTTTAGTTAAAAACCATTAAAGCCTATTCAACGTTAAAACCACAAAACCCCCTGAATTGGTCTTAAAAGCCTTCTTCTTTAAAAACCTGTAGTGCTGTGATTCCACTTTAACTATCATGGCATTCAATGAAATCCTGTAGTTTGGTGAGGCACTAGTTGATAACAATACTAAACTACAAATCCCAGGTTTCCTTGAACATATTCTTAGCAGTTAATGTAATGTCACAATAATGGTAATGTGTGAGGTTGCACAAAGACCATGCTAATGGGTGCAGTTTCCAGGGCCCTCAGAACTGACAAAATTTCCAGCTCTGAGAAGCTTATTTCTATACCTCAGGCCCCTTCTACAATGCCATATAATCCAGATTATCAATTCAGATAATCCACATTATCCACTTTGAACTGGATTATATGAGTCTACACTGCCATATAATCCAGTTCAAGGCAGATAATCTGGATTTTATTGGCAGTGTAGAGGTGCTGCCCCTTCTGTCTTTCTCTTCCTGCCTCCATTGCCTATGGCATCATAGCTAGACTGATCTGGCATTCCAACTGAACTACAGCCAGTCTTTGCTTTATCTTGCTATTTTGTCTCTTTGAATGAAAAATCAAAGCTTGAACCAAACAGAGGCCATCTTTGTGCAAAATATACACTCTTAATTGGTCTGGAGGTATGGTTAGATTTTTTTTCCTTGAAAACAGCTTTCAGAATTTCTCAGCCTGCATGTTTTTGAGAGTTGTAGACCAGACATTTACTTTTCTGAACTCTTCCACTTGTGGCTTACACTACATGTTGACAGGATCCTGTGAACAAATTTCAAGCATTATAAAACTGTACCAAGTGTAACAAGGTTTAGCATTAAAAAGTCAAAAATGTCTCCAAGTAGGCAGTACTAATAGTGTTTGATAATCTGAGTCACCCAGTGTCTTCCCCTCTTATCTACCTATCCTGGTCAATCTGTGATGTAAACTGATACTCTTAGGGACATTTTTCCACCTCTTCTTTCCCCAGCAGTCTCCTCTTTCACAAAATGAAGCTACTTCAGATCAACACCCTGAGTAACTTTCCAATCTTAGAATGGAGTTCCTATAATAAAACCTTTACGTTGTTTCTCCAAACCATTGGTATCTTTGTTCCTTAATCTATCAGAAACCTCATATAAAATTCAATGATGATTATGGCAGTGAACGAGCTCTTCCACATGAGGAGCAATACTGTGAACCAGGCCTGGGGTGGCTTTGCTGCCTGTCTTCATCCCACAGTAGCAGTGGGAGTAGAGTCTACATCAAGCTTGGACAAACTAGGGCCATATAGGTGTTTTGGACTTAAACTCCCACAATTCATAACATTCCTTCATAAAAAGAGATCTGAAGCTGGAGAAAGTATATGAAGACCAGGAGGGCAGGATTCTAATAGTTAAAGTGAGGATTCAGCATAAGCAGGTTTTACTAGTGGGAATTTATGCCCCTAATGGAAAACAAAAACAAAAAAAATTGATAAAAACTTATCAAGTATTCTGGTGGAATATGGGAGAAAGAAATTATCTCTAATTGTGTAATGGATCCAAAACTAGATCAAAATTGTAAAACAAAAAAAAGGACATAAAGGAAGGGAGACTCCCAGGTTCACTGATCGGAGAATTACAACATTGGGAACGATATGACATATGGAGGTTACATTATCTAGACAGAAGAGAATATTCTTATAACTTCCTTTGGCATAGAACTGATTATATCTTTGCAACAAAAGAGTTGATAATAAAAACTGAAAATGTGGAATTACTACCCAGGGTGTTTTCAGATCATAATCCAGTTCTGTAGTCTGTCTAACTATATTGGTTTAGGTTATTCGTGTTATACTCAATTCATTGATATTAGGTTTATATGAATAACACTGTATTCATATGGGGGACTTGTTGGGATTGTATGCCAATATTTATCTGTTTTTTTGAAGGCAGTGAATGTATGCTGTTGTTTGTTGAAATCCACCCTGAGTCCCCTCGGGGAGATAGGGCAGAATTGAAATAAAGTTGTTTATTATTATTATTATTATTATTATTATTATTATTATTATTCTCCTCTCTATATAAAAATGTAATGTTCATTTTACTATGGAGTAAACATCAAAACCACTGAACCCAATCACACCAAATCTGGCCACAAAAGATATAGTCATCCAAAATATGTCTTTCAATCAAAAAACCCTAGAAAAATAGTCCAAATTACAGAGGATGAGGAAGAGCCTTTCTCCCATTATCTGCCAGTTAGAAAAGTAGGCTCTGCTGCCTTTAGCCGCCCCCCCCCCCGGCTGCCTTTAGGCCCCACCCCCCTTTGTATCCTAGCAACTCCCTCAGCCAAAATGGCACCCAGGGCACAGGCAGAGTAGGCCTGATCCACACTGCCTATACAATACAGATTATCTTATTTGAACTAGATTATATGGCAGTGTAATCTCAAGGTCCTTCCACACAGCTACATTACCCATTTATAATCTTATATTATCTGCTTTGAACTGGATTATCTTGAGTCCACACTGCCATATAATCCACTTCAGTGTGGATTTTGTACAGCTGTGTAGAAGGGGCCTCATATAATCCACTTCTAAGCAGATAATATAAGATTATAAATATAATATGAAATAATTACGGTAGTGTAATAATACAGAACAATATAATCTCTAAAACCAGGACAGTAAATAAAGAGCAACACTCTGAAAGCAGGGAAATTGGGAATTCCAGAAAGGAAACAATCATGGCCAGCTAACACTTCCCAACAAAGGATTCCCCCAGTCAGGAAGCAGCCAGGCTTTGAAGCTGCAAGGCCATTAAATGCTAATCAAGGTGCCTAATTGCAGCATTCATACCTGTCACACCGAGACTATTAATTGCTATTCAAACTCGCCAACCAAGGATTCCACAAGGTAGAAAGTGGCCGGGCTTGCAAGCAGCAAGGCTATTCAGTGCTTTTCAACATGGCTAACCAAGATTTCCCTTAGATGAAAAATCCCTAGGCTTTGAAGCTATTCCATCCCATTCAACCTGGCCTAGCAAGGATGCCCTATGTAGAAAGTGGCCAGGTTTTTAAGCTGCAAGAGTATTCAGTGCAATTCAATCTGGCCAAACAATGATTCCCCTACAAAGGAAGTAGCCAGGCTTCAAAGTGGCTTTTTGATTGAGGGTGCTACTCCAGCTACTCCAGAAAACGGCAAGGCTATTCACTGCTATTCCACCTGGCCAACAAATGATTCCCATCAGCCACAGCAACGTGTGGCCAGGGAAAGCTAGTTATTATATCCTTTTAAAGTTAAAAGGAGAACAATGGGAGAGAAAGCTGTGGAGAATAAATGACTATATACTGAAAGACTCCAGAAATAAGGAGAAGATTAAAGAAGGAATACAAAACTATTCAAGAGAGAATTTAAAGGAGGACACAGCAAAAAGGTTGCCTGGGATGTAGAGAAAGCAATAGCAAGAGGTTTATTAATAACCCATTATAGTTCTTACACCTAAGCAGGACAGCAATATGGGGCAAGTTAAGAATTTCAGACCCATATCGTTAGTAAATTGTGATTATAAATTATTTGCAGATATTTTAGTAAACAGATTGAAACAAATCTTAGTAAAAAATACTACACAGAGATCAATTTGGTTTTCTTCCAGGCAGACAGTTAAATTGGAACCTGAGGATGGTGTTAAATATATTAGAGGTTGCAGAACAAGACCCTAATAGAGATATTGTGTTGCTGCTTTTAGATACAGAGAAAGCTTTTGATAATGTCTGCTGGGAATTTATGGGAAATGTACTAGGTCACTATGGAGTTGGTCAGCAATTTTAGAGGGTTGTAAGCACTATTTACTCAAGAGCTAAATTAAGAATAAATGGTTAATTGTCAAATCCTATAGAAGTACAAAAGGGACAAGAAAATATTGCCCCCTGTCACCTTCACTGTTCATTTGAATGCTAGAAATATTAAACATTAGAATGAGAGAAGATAACTGCATCAAAAGGAGTGAAAAAAGGGCATGAATTTAAAATGAAGGCTTAAGCGGGTGATATGGTGTGCTTTTTTAGGAGACCCAATAAGGAGCACCCAAAATTTAATGGAGACTATCAATAAGTATGCAACATTTCAGGATTTAAAATCAATAAAGAAAAATCTGTGGTTTTAATTAAAAATGTATCTACAGGTAACATTGATAGACTGGAGAAATTATCAGTGTGCAAGGTAGTATCTAAAGTAAATTATTAAAGTTGAGGACTTCCGGTTGAGCTCTCATGGCGGCAGGACGGACTTGCTAAGGGCTCTTGGCAAGCCTCCGTTATCAATGCGATCGGGTAGAGTCTTGGACTCCCCTCTTCTCACGGATTGAAGTGAGAAGGGACGCAAGGCCCGGAGAGCACCGTAGATCCGACCCTTGGGTGTAGATCCAAGGGGAACGGGTCCGGTTGCTGAGGGAGCGCAGATCGTGATAACGGCAGTGGGCGCAAAGCTCGCACTAACTGCCAGCCCAGCTCTTTTTTAAAAGCGTCTCAAAGAGAAGACTTAAGAACTGAAAAGGGAACTGTGAGTAGTACTTTTTATAATACTATTCGCTGCCTAAAGGTTCAAAATGAAGAATCTGTAACTTTAAAGAAAATCAGAGAATTACAATTACAACATTAAGGCTCCAAAGACAAATGAACTAACTGACTATTTATAACATCGTCGCATCGTTGCACCGTAGATCCGACCCTCAGGGAAACCGAGGAGAACGTATAAATCTTTCTTTTGATTGTAAAATAAGAAAGAAAGAAAGAATAGCTGGGATTATCCCAAGATCTTCACTGGGCTTTCCCTTCAAAACTCAAGCTAACCGAGTGTTATCAGCAGCACCAAAATTATATCAAACTTGGAAATGGAAAGGAAGTGGGAGATATAAATAAAGCCAGAAATCAAACTGGAAACCCGAAAGGACAAGAAGGCCATTTTACTAACCTTGAGTGGTATCTTGTTATCACTAGAGCGCCTTCGTGTAAACATTCTAAAGTCTGGAAAGCTACGGAGAGCAAGAAGGTCAGAAAGTATCACAGGGCGAAGGAGTTTACAGCAACGGAAGCTCAAAGTGGTGTACCAGCCTTTAGAGTCCGTGGGCAAACCACAACTTACTGATTTGGACTGTGATTTTGGAGGAAGTTTTGTGGGATACTGTGGAGGACTGAAGATCGGGAACTATAGAAAAAGAACGTAGAAGAAGACATTCCCCACTAACAGAGAATCTCTGAATGTAAGTGGTATCAGGTTATTTGGAAACCTATTAAATTAACTTACTAAATTAAACCAAATAAAAAAGAAAAGGACTGCAGCGCGGTGGGAGCAGCTCTGCGGGAGAAAGATAAAGGTCCTGCCACAGAAGAGAACATATTGAGGGGATAAATACAATAAAAGGAGACAGTTACATGGACGGAAGGACTAGAAAATATCGAATAAGTGAAACTTAAAGAATAAAGAGAAAAAGGGAACTTGGGAAAAGACTGATAGATTGGATCCAAGGCTATTAATTTGATTTTATTAGAGAATTAGCCAGTTCATTTGTTAGCAATAGAAGTGCAAAATAACATATCCTAATTTACCAGATAACTAGAACTGTGAGCAAATTATTTATAAAGGAATAGATGGTGGGGAAAAAATACAAAATACTGTAATTAGATAATCATACATCAAATGATGCGACATAATTATCATTAAATTATAAAAATAATAATAATATAAAATTAACAACTGAACTTAAATTTGTTTTAAATTAAAAAATATTATTAACTATTTTCAATTAAATTTAATATTTAGGGGAAAGAATTCCCTTAAATAAAACAAAAAATGGCGGGAGCAAAACAAAAATTTGAAAAGGACATTAGAGAATACAAGGGTCTTGGTAGAAGAGCCTCTCAAGCAGAGGAAGTAAATCTTAAAGATATCTTGCGGGAGATCCAGAAACTGGCAGAGCAGCAAACAGAATATCAGAAAGAGTCCCAAATGAAATTAGACAAGCATTCTTTACAACAAAGAGAAATGTGTCAAGAGATGTTGGAAATGAAGAGAGAGATTAAGGAGGAGATTGGTCTTCTGAAAATGGAAATGGCAAAAACTCATAAAGACATAAATGATTTGAAATCTGATAATCCAAAAATTTCTAAACTACACTCCAAACTTCAAAAGAGAGTTGATGGGCTGGAGGATAAAAATACTAAAATTGAAAAACTACAGGAGAAAATAGAATTAAATGAAAAGGATTTTCAATTGAGATTTCATAATATACAGGAAGGATCAGGAGAAAACATAAGGAAAATCATAATAAAAATGATAGCAGATCTACTCCAGAGAGAGGAAAACTATGTAGAAAATGAAGTTGACAGAGTATTCAGAATTCAAACAAATTTCTCGAGAAGAAACCGGGCAACACGTGATACTATTATAAATTTTGTTAAAAAAAGGGTCCGAGACGAAGTTTTGATAAATAATAACAGAAATTCTATTAGTTATAAAGGCAAGAAAATAATTGTACTAAAAGAATTTCCCCAGTCCACCTTGGATAAAAGGAAAAAATACTTTTTTCTTACGGACGAACTCAAAAGACAGAAAATAAGATTTAGGTGGGAAAGAAATGAGGGAGTGATGGTAACGTGGTACGGAGAGAAATTTTGGCTTACCAATGTAGACAAGGCCAAAGATTTTTACCAGAAATTAATGAGAGAGAGAAAAAATAACCCTCCTGAAACCTCTCCGCCCTCGTCCACCAAAAGGAAAGAACCTAAACGAGCTAGGCTTCAGTCTCTAAAAGAGATAAAAGGAAATAAAGATGGAACACCGACTGCTTCACCAGAACAATCAGATATAGAAGAAGAAGAGAAAGAGGAAGAAAGTGAGGCGGAAAGGGAACCAGTGATTGTGTCGGAGGATGAAGAGAAAATGGAAGAAGGAAGAGGAACACATGAAGTAGATGACGTGGAAGAAGCTAGACATGGATAGAGGTAACATTTCTAGACAATTAAAATTTTACTCTAACAATGTGAACGGTATAAATTCACCAAGTAAGAGGAAGGAAATAATGTTACAATTAAGAAAGGGAAAATTTGATGTTATAGCATTACAAGAAACACACATTTCGCAAAGGCAATGTTCTCATTTGATAAATAGATCTCTCGGTAAAGAATTCTTTTCTTCAGATATCAAAAAAAAAAGAGGGGTGGTATTATATATAAAGGACAATATTCCTGCGACATTACAATTCAAAGACCAAGAAGGAAGAATGCTAGCAGTGCAAATTATAATTGAACAACAAAAGATACTTATCTGTAACATTTATGCCCCTAATGGACCACAAACTAAATTTGTGAAGGAACTCAGAGCAAAAATTACTGGGTCGGACTTTGACCATTTAATCATTTTAGGGGACTTCAATGGCATAATGGAGATGAAAAAGGATACAAGTAAGGTGACCAAAAATAAAAAAGCGGAAAAGATAAGACTATTCCCACAAAACTTTAGGAAATTGAAAGAAGAGTTTGATTTAAAAGACATTTGGCGGATGAACAATTTGGAAGTAAAAGATTATACTTTTTACTCCCATAGGCATAGAACTTGGTCGAGAATCGACATGATCTGGCTTTCTAATTCATTGTGCACAAAAGTAGAGGAAATTAATATTTTACCCCAAGACAGATCAGATCATAGTCCATTACTTCTGAGAATTAACCATAAGAAAGTGAGGCAAAGATGGAGACTAGATAACAATTTGCTTAAAAAAGAGGAAGATATCATTAGAAATAAAAAATTGACAAGAGAATACTTTGAGACAAATACAATAGGGGAAACTACAGAACAAGTGATTTGGGATGCCTATAAGGCAGTAATTAGAGGTCACCTTATCCAGCAAAAAATTGAGAAAAACAGAGTGAAATTTCAAAAATTAAGTAAAATTAATGAAGACCTGAACAATACTGAGAGAAAGTTAAAAGAAAATCCAACAAATATTAATTTAGTAAATCAAATTAAATGCCTGCAAAACAACAAAAGAAGCTTGGAAATAGAACAAACAGCTAATCAATTGAAATTTATAAAACAACACAATTTCGAGAATGCTAACAAACCGGGAGTATGGCTAGCACGGAAGATAAGAAAGAAAAAGCAGCAACAATTAATTACAAAAAGAAAGAAAGAAAGAAAAGATGACTTTGACGAAAGACAAGGACATTCCTGAATTTGAAGAGTTTTATCTTAACCTATATAAAGAAGATGATATTAATCCAGAAAGAATTGTGGAATATTTAGGTAAGCAAAAGCTTCAGAAAATCACAGATTACCAGAGAGAGGAATTAAATAAGGAAATAACACAAGAAGAAATTAGAAAGGTGATGAAAACAATGAAATCGAACAAAGCACCAGGGCCAGATGGCTTTCCTATATATTTTTATAGAATTTTGGAAGATGAACTTCTACCCTGGCTAATGAAGATAATGAATACTGCTCTCAAGGAGAGAAAAATCCCTGAATCGTGGACCAAAGCTGATATAATAACAATTCCTAAAGATAAAGGAGATGAATTAGAAGTATGTAACTATAGGCCTATCTCTCTTTTGAATACAGATTACAAAATCTTTACAGCTATATTGGCAAATAGATTTAAATTTTTTTTGAATGAATGGATTGGAATAGAACAAAATGGTTTTTTACCAGAGAGAAACTTAAAGGATAATATTAGATGTATAATTGATGTTATTGAATACTACGAGCTCCATCACCAAAAAGAAGTAGTGTTGATGTCCTTAGACGCTGAAAAAGCTTTTGATAAACTAAATTGGAATTTTTTAAAATTATTGGGCAAAGAATTGGACTTAGGTTATTATTTTTAAAATGCGCTAGAATCAATCTACAACAAACAAACTGCTAGAATATTAATAAATGGACAACAATTGAAAGAAATAAAAATTAGTAAAGGAACGAGGCAAGGGTGTCCGCTCTCACCTTTAATTTTAATTTTTGCAATTGAAATTCTAATCAGAAATGTCAGGCAAGACGATCGATTGAAAAGATTGAAAATTAGGAATCAAGACTTTAAAATTCGGGCCTTCGTGGATGATATCATGTGTATAATTGAAGAACCCAGAAGTCAAATACAAGTATGGTTACAGAAAATTGAGAATTTTGGTCAATTAGCGGGATTTTATATAAACAAAGAAAAAACAAAGATGCTTGGTAAGAACTTGAGTAAGAAAAATCAGTTGAAAATACAAGAGATGACGGATATAAAAATTGTAACAAAATTGAAGTATCTAGGTATTTGGATAACAACAAAAAATGCTAAACTATTGGAGAATAATTACCTGGCAAAATGGAATGAGATAAAGAAAGATTTGGAACAATGGCAATTCTTAAACATCTCTCTATTAGGTCGCATTGCAATCATAAAAATGAATGTGCTACCCAAATTACTTTACTTATTCCAAAATCTACCAATAATTAGAAACAATAAGATTTTTAAAGAATGGAACAAAACGTTAGCTAAATTTATTTGGAAAAATAAAAAGCCAAGAATCCAGTATACTATTTTGATAGATCTGGTGAAAAGAGGAGGTTTTGGATTACCAAATTTGCAACTATATTTTGAAGCCAGTGCATTACAATGGGTAAAAGATTGGGCAACCTTAGAAAATGTAAATATATTGGGTTGTTGTATGTCTTTCGGGCTGTGTGGCCATGTTCCGGAAGCATTCTCTCCTGACGTTTCGCCCACATCTATGGCAGGCATCCTCAGATGCCTGCCATAGATGTGGGCGAAACGTCAGGAGAGAATGCTTCTGGAACATGGCCACACAGCCCGAAAGACATACAACAACCCTGTGATCCCGGCCATGAAAGCCTTCGACAACACACTGTAAATATATTGACTTTAGAGGAAATAGACCTACGACGTGGATGGCATGCATATATTGGATACGATAAAAGGAAAATTGAAAAAAACTTCGGCAACCATTTTATTAGATCGGCCTTAATAAAAATTTGGGAAAAATATAAACTGCGTTTTTACAGTAATAAAATTCCATTATGGATCTCACCTTTGGAAGCTGAACAAAGAAATATACTAGGTTGGACAAACTGGCCAAAATATAAGGACATTTTGAGTAAAAACAAAGATGGCTATAAATTGAAATCCCAAGAAGAAATAAAGGAGAAATTTCCGGGTATATCATGGTTTCAATTTGCTCAATTAAAAGAACAATTTAATAAGGACAATAAATTGGGTTTCAGCGTGGCAGACAATCTATGGGATAAAATCATGACAAATAAGAAGAAAACAATTTCTAGAATTTATACTATATTACTAGAGTGGGCAACAGAAACTGAAGAAATAAAAAACTGTATGATAAAATGGGCTATAAATATTGGACGACCAATCAAATTAATAGAATGGGAAGAGATCTGGAACAAAAAGTTAAGGTATACATATGCCTCTGACTTAAAAGAGAATTGGTTGAAAGTATTCCATAGATGGTACATAACACCAAAAAAATTAGGTTTAATGTATAAAAATTATGACAACAGGTGTTGGAAATGTAAAACTCAGGAAGGCTCGTATTATCATTTATGGTGGTTATGTGAAAAATCAAAAAAATATTGGAAAATGATTCATCAAGTAACACAGTTAATATTACAAAAGAAATTCCCACTAAAACCAGAATATTATTTATTAGGGATTACAGATAATGAATCTGAATTTGATAAAAATGATGATATTTTATTTACATATTGTGCCACAGCTGCTAGGATGACTTTCGCGAAAATGTGGAAAGCGGAAGAAACTCCAAAAAAAGATCTCTGGATACTCAAGTTAGAAGAAATTCAAAATATGGACAAACTTACGTTCCTTTTGAAAGATACGAACGGGAAACCTACTAGAAGGACAAATTGGAGTAAACTGGAAGAATATATTAAGAAATCTGATTTGCAATAGTTTAAATAATGGTGTTAATTTGGAATTAGATAATTTGAATACAGTGTTATATATCAAGATAATTGAGGAATGGAAGTTTTACTTCCTTTCAGATTGTAGTTCCCTGTTATTATGTGTTTGTTATGTTTTTGTTCCTGTAATGTGAGCCCCCTTCTCCCCAGTTCCCATTCCCCCATTTCCCGTTTGTTTGTTTGTTTTTTTCTTTTTTTCTTTTTTTTTCTTTCACTCTTCCCCTGTCCTTGTGTTTCTTGCACCTATCCCTGTTTTTAATTGTGCACTGTATTTGAAAATCAAAATAAAAATTTAAAGTAAATTATTAAAGTTTATGGCTAACTGACAAAAACAAAACTTATAAAGCTTGGGAGGTGAAAAAAGACTTGGAAAGATGGCAAAGAGTTCAAATAATTTGGATAGGGAGGATAGCTATGATAAAAATGATAAATCTACTTAAAACTGTAGGAACAGTGTAGATACCTGTGAATGCATTCCTTTTCTTTTTACCAATCCAAATTCAAGGAAGGTATTTCTTTATTCCATTTTTTTTAAAATGTGTATTCAAATATACAGATACATACTAGTTGTTTAGGCTCTCATCCCATATTACTATGATGTGAAGATGAGTGGATTACACAACACTGCACATTAATTTGGGAGCACTCCAACTAACTATTCTTGATTTTAAATAACATGCATAGCATGACTTCTATCTGTAAAGGATTAATTTAATTAGTGATTACATTAGCGCTGGCAAATTTTGTTTCACACAGAAATTGAATATTTTTGCTGCATAATGATTGTTTGGGTAATGAGGGGAAGGTATTTGAGATCTAATATTTTCCCAGAAAACAAGATGGATTTATTGAGATGTGGGAATGAGAAAAGAATTAAAGCCTGAACATTATGCATTTATTAGTATGTGCTATTTTCAATGCATCTTTATTTGCTGACCATTCTGTGCTTTAGGAGTACTGAATGTTATAAGTATTTAGAAACATCATGAAGCATCCAATTTGTCAGAGTGTGAATATCAGATCAAATCATGGAGATTCAGTAAATATTTTCCCCCTTCTTTGTGGAAATTCTTACTTAAATTACATTTATTGTAAGATTAATTTTTTTTAAAAAAAAAAAATCTTGTTTTCTTTGTCCAGTGGCAGCATCCAACTTCCCAGGCTGCTGCTGAGAACCAGTATTTTAGGGTGCATCTACATTGTAGAATTACTGCAGTTTGACATCACTTACCTGCCATAGAATCATGGGAGCTGTAGTTTGGCATCAAGTCAAGCATTGATCCACCTACTTCTTCAGCAATGGACTTGCCTTGGTTCCTTCCTTCACACTTTGAGTTGTTCTTGCCAAATATTGCATGCAATAAAGCTACTTTCATCTCATGTGCATCAGTGGGAGCAGGAGCGGCCCTAGGTTTTTCCAGGTGGTAAGCCAACCTGGGGCCGCGTGTGCCCCCGCCTGAAATTGCGCCCCCCCGTCCCAAACTTACCGGTGATAGCGGCGGCGACCATTGGGTCACTCGCCGTGGAACCAGGAAGTAGCTTGTATTCTCGTGAGATCTCATGAGATCTTGCAAAATATTGCGAGAATACAAAATACTTCCTGGTTCCGCGGCGAGCAACCCAGTGGTCGCTGCTGCCGCCGCCCCCCGCCGCCGCTGCCCACAGCCCCCATTTGCTGCTGCTGCTGCTGCTGCGGGTGCACCCAGGAAGGCGCTGCGCCTGAAGTGGGGGCTTCAGCGGCGTCAATGAAGAACTGGGCCTGAGTGGGAATTAAGAAGCCTACCGTTGTTCAGGTTACAGTTTATTAGCATGAGCCTATTTGTATCTTTATTGGGAAATGTGTTTAACTCAGTTTAATGAGATATTTCTAGGGAAGTCTGCATAGGATGACACTCTGTGTGTTTGTGTGATGGACACCCACACATGGTAGACACAATTCTGATACATTTAACAAGGTTTAGAAACTAAAATTAAATATAAAATAAAATATCTGAGTTGTTTTGTGATCCAATTCTCAGCACATATACATTACTGATAAAACAGACTACCTTTCAGAACAATCTGTTTCAACCTATCTTTTTATTAACAAAGGATGCCGTACCAATCTTCTGAATTAGCACACAGGTTAGCTAAGAGCTGAGACATTTTTAGAGATAATCAAGGAAAAAGAACACAGCTCTCTAGATATTTTTCACAAGCATTTTCAAGAGTATTTCTTCCAGTTCTATAGAAAAAAGAGACATATTGTCATCCTCTCATTCTCATCACAATTCCCAGCAAAAATGAGACATCTAGGGTCCCATCTACACTAACCATTTTCTTAATGTAGATTATCGGCTTTAAACTGGATTATATGTTCTACGCTGGATTATAAAATAGTTTAAAGCAGATAATCTGCATTTAGAAACTGGGTTATATGGCAGTGTAGCTGGGGCCTAGGTCCCCATGGAAGATTTCTATACTTAATCTTAGCCAATAGGCTGAGAAGTGATTTCAAATGATGGGTAGGCTGCCAAGTCAGCTATTGCTGTTGCAATTTGCAGAGGATTAATGGGTGGATGTATAGAAGGAAAAGGTGGGGGAAAGAAAAGAAGCTTCAGTAATTGATAACTGTTAAAGAACTCCAGAAATGGGAAAAAAATCAGTAGCATTGACTCCAGCACAAAACATGCATATGTGCACAGTTATAAGCATTGTACATATATGCAACATAGATCTTATATATATCAAGAGAATCTGAAGGACGCGATGCCTCTGTACTAAGGGCCCTTCTAGATAGGCCCTATATCCCAGGATCTGATCCCAGGTTTTCTGCTTTTAAATGGATTATATGAGACTGCAATGCCAGATAATTTGGGATAAAGAGAAAACCTGATATCAGATCCTGGGATAAAGGGCCTGTTTGGAAGGACCCTAAGATGTCTGGTCTTTGAGATCTTTTTGAGTGGCTTCCCTCTTTTTTCTCCCCTGCTATGTTAATTTAAGAGGTCATATGACCTCATCAGATTGGGGGAATTTATTCTGCGATGCTTTTACCCTGTCTTGGGGATGGAGTCTGGAGTCTCATGCTGGACATCACGTGACATCTTGTGACTTCAGGCAGAGGTCCCACCTACAACAGGGGTGGAAGCGTCATTGAACACTTCCCCCAAAACAGAAGAGGCTTCCCAAGTTGTGTTGGCTTGAATGGAGCCAGCATGGGGCCTTGCCAGGAGGGCAACACTTTCCCCATGTGATAGGGAAAGCGTCGCTGAGAGGGAACTGCGCGTGGGATGATGGATTCATGCCACTGCCCCTGTCTTTTCTCAGCGAAGCCAGGCAAAGCAGGACACTTCACCTGGCCTCTTTGATGAGGCCCTGAATCAAAGGTGCTTGCCTTTGTACATTTTACAAATGTGTTATTAACAAAATGGCTACAAACTCTCCTTGAAGGGGAGGGAATTTAACCCAATCAGATTTACATTCAAGCATGTGCCATAAACTTTCTTAAAGAAGGTAACATATTGAAAGCATAGCATCTTGCAATTGTAGAACTCTGTCAAAGTAAAAGACATACTGGGAATTCATAAAGAGAAAATTGAGAACAAGCAAATTAAATTAAACATGCTACATTTTAAATTAAAATATACACATAATTGTGGCTAATGGAAGTGCAGAAAATATTATTTATTCACTTTTTATTCACTTCCACATTCTGTATTTCAATTGTGAAGATTTTGTATAGAAAAACTAGCTGTGGCTGGCCATGCGTTGCTATGGCGAAGTATTGAGGGTAAAGGGTAAAGGTTTTCCCCTGACATTAAGTCCAGTCGTGTCTGACTCTGGGGGTTGGTGCTCATCTCTATTTCTAAGCCGAACAGCTGGCATTGTCCGTAGACTCCTCCAAGGTCATGTGGCCGGCATGACTGTATGGAGCGCCGTTACCTTCCCACCGGAGGACGGGACTCTCATTTACATGTTTTCGAACTTCTGGGTTGGCAGAAGCTAGGGCTAACAGTGGGGGCTCTCTCAGTTCCCCCAATTCAAACCTGTGGCCTTTCAGTCCAGAAGTTCATTAGCTCAGTGCTTTAACACGCTGCTCAATTGGGATATTATTTCCTAAAGCTTGTAAATATAAAATATTTCTGGGTCTTTTTTGTCTGTTGGAGGCAAGTATGAATGCTGCAATTAGGGAAAATGATTAGCATGTAATGGCCTTGTAGCTTTAAAGCCTGGCTGTTTCCTCCCTGAGTGAATTTTTTGTTGGGAGGTGTTAGCTGGCCCTGATTGTTTCCTGTCTGGAATTCCCTTGTTTTCAGAGTGGTGTTGTTTGCGATATTTTATGTGCTTCTACTGTCTGTGGCCCTCAGAAAACAGGATTTGCCAGACTTTGGTGATGGGAATACTTTGTTGGGAGGTGTTAGCTGGCCCTGATTGTTTCCTGTGTGGAATTCCCCTGTTTTCAGTGTTGTTCTTTATTTAGTGTTATGATTTTAGAGATTGTATTGTTCTGTTTTATTATGCCACAGTAATTTTTATATATTCAGATTTTAGTGTTTTTGAATACTTGGAGCCAGATTGTATTCATTTTCACAGTTCACAGCAACATAATAATAATAATAATAATAATAATAATAATAATAATAATAATGATAGTAATAATAATGTGATGCCTCATGGGCCTTGTAGTCCTTCTCCTAGTGCCATCGTGACAGATGAAGACGAAAACATGGGGTTTTCACTGGTTCAACAAGAGCCGGAATCTTTCCAGCTGCCGGATGTTTTCACCCAAGAACCCAGTAAAACAGACCTTGGGCATTCCTCACCCCCGTTCCCTAGGAGACAGTCCTATTCTACAGACAGGGGAGTGAGAGAACAGACTCGTAGGAGCTAATGGATTGCAGCTAAACAACAGGCTGATTAGCCATGCTTCCCTTGGGAAATTTTAAGGAGTTTCACATCTGGACAAAGTTGGGTTTCGTTTCCCGTTCTCTAGGGAAAGAGGTCGTTGGCGGGAAAATGAGACCCCAATATAGGTGCCTGGCACGTTAGAATTGTTGCGGAGTCAACAGAGCAGCTCCAGAAGCAACTTCGTGTTTCCAGTCTTGTGTGGACTTCGCAAAGTCCGCAACCCCAGTTCCTTGCTTCCCGGATCAAGTATTCAAGATTTGTCTAGCCTTGTTTTTAGCCACGGACCTTGTTCTTAGAATTTCTGTTTCGCCTTGTTCCTAGTCACGGACCTTGTTTAATGATTCAAGTTTGTTTCCAGCCTTGTTCTCAAGCTACCTTGGACTTCAAAGACTCTGGGCATTTTCCCCACACTATTGCTTGGCAATAGTGTGTGTTTCGGTTATTGGATTTAAAACTTTGAACTCTAATATCATTTATTGGACAATACATTTTTGGACTTTATTTGGCCTCATTTGATAGGTCAGCTTCTGAACTATATTCTTCACTTGTTTTTATTACCTTTATATATTTACTTAATAAAGATATTAGATAGATATTGGCCTCTGCGTCTGGTTCTTGGTGCTCCGTTGCCTCGGGCGTGACAAATAATGACTTTGGTAATACACACTGCTTCACTCCCTTCTCAGCTTCCTTTCTGGAAGAATCGTTTCTTGGGAGATGTTAGCTGGCCCTGATTATTTCCTGTGTGGAATTTCCAATTTCCCTGCTTTCAGAGTGTTGTTCTTTATTTACTGTGCTGGTTTTAGAGATTATATTGTTCTGTATTATTCTATCACAGTAATTATTTCATATTACAGTAGAATCTCACTTATCCAACATTCGCTTATCCAATGTTCTGGATTATCCAACAGAGTCTACCTTTTAGTAGTCAATGTTTTTGTAGTCAGTGTTTTAAATTCATTGTGGTATTTTGGTGGTAAATTTGTAAATACGGTAATTACTACATAGCATTGCTGCGCATGGAACTACTTTTTCTGTCAAATTTGTTGTATAACATGATGTTTTGGTGCTTAATTTGTATAATGATGTCCTAATTTGATGTTAAATCGGCTTTTCCTGAATCGCTTCTTATTATCCAACATATTCACTTATCCCACGTTCTGCTGGCCTGTTTATGTTGGATAAGTGAGACTACTGTATATTGATATTGCTATATTATCTGCTTAGAACTGGATTATTTGAGGCCCCTTCTACACAGCTGGATAAAATGCACACTGAAGTGGATTATATGGCAATATGGAGTCAAGATAATCCAGTTCAAAGCAGATAATATAAGATTCTAAATGGGTTATATAGCTGTGTGGAAGGGCCTTGACTCTACACTGCCATATAATCCAGTTAAAATCTGATAATCTGTGGAAGAGGCCTAAATCAGGCCTAACTGTGCCTGTCCCCTGGGCTGAGTAGGTTGCTAGAAGACCAAGTGGGTGGAGCTTAGCCTTCTTACTGGCAGCAATTGGATAAAAACTATTATTCCTCTCCCTGTAATCAGGACTTTATTTTTCTTTTCTTTTTGTTGTATCAACCTAGAGCCATGGATGATGGGTTGTGTTGTCAAAATTCGAGGTTGGGGGGCCTGTAGCTTTGTTGTTTTGTCCGCTGCCCTGATGCCATCACTTTTTTATATATATAGATGAAGCACACCTGTTTCTGTAAAAGGCAAAGACATCAATATGTCAATTTATTAACCAAATATTTGTTTGCTTTGAAAGTGTAACCTTATTTTTGACTACTGAAAATATCCTCTTCATGCCAGAGTAAGTAATTCAAAACTATTAAGACTGTTCAACATTAAGATTGTGTTATTTGGCAGGTTTCAGTCATACAAGCCAAAATAATTAACAGAGAACTCCCTTGACCACTTTTGCTGTGAAAGCATGAAATGGAAAGCATCTATTTTTGTTTATCTTTATTAGTGTATCACTATTTCATCCTTCTACTTAAAATAGCATTCAGGGCTTGCTACCATTAAAACAAATGTAAAGAAATTAAAATAGGTTTTAAAGAAATATAAACAAATATTGTTACGACTTCTTCCTCTTGATCAAGACTGTTCAAATTATCACAGTAATCAATGACACTAAACTAATTCAAAAGTTTTTTCACATCCTTCCTAAAATTAGTGCAATTGGGCATTGAGGAGAGTTATAATATAGGAGCTGGAGTCTAGGGATCTATGAAATGTTCAGAAATCCATTATATTTTTGTTTCAAATTTTGGCTGTGTTGGTAGAGAATAGGAGAGTCTGTTATCATAACTACAAATTACAAAATATATTGGTTTGGCCAATATGTGGAAAGTACAAAAATAGGTTTTGAAAGGGGTTGGATAGGATCCAACTAAGTATATGGGCTGACAGAAGAAACCAGTCACTGGATATGGAAGGGAATTATCAAAAGGAATGGAAACCCTCTAAAACAGATTTTTCAGTTGCATAGAGAATTAGGGCATGAAAGTATGAAAAAGAATACTTGGACAAAACATTATATGTGGAGGAATATCACTTTCATTTAGAATTCTGTTAGCTCTTGCACCCATTGGTTCATAGACTATATGAGGCGCCATGGGGATAAAAGCAAACTATGGATAAAAATCAAGAAAACGATTCATGCCAAAAGATAGAGAGAGACTGAAGCCCTTCCAGACAGCCTCAAAACACAGGACCTGTCTTGGGTTTATCTAAGGTGTCCAAATGATTCCTTAGGTAAACCCGAATTAATTTGGTATAAACTGGTATTTCCCAGTTTACTCCAGATTAATTAGACACCTGTAAATATCTGGATCTTAATGTAAGGTCCAGATCTTTCCAGGTGTGGGCCTTGTGGGGATTGACTTTGAGACTGCTTCTGTGATCCTAGGGGACAATCCCCACAGTGATACTGGTTCTTCAGGCTCCTGGAGCCTGAAGGAGCAAGATAGCGCCCCACCCTCCCCTCTCAGCCCCCCAATTACCACCTAAATTAACCTGCTGAAAGCTCCTGTTGTGTCAGGATGGGAGGGGGGATGAGGGCCTCCCCTCCAATACTTCGTTTTGATGGGTTAGGAGTATTTGGTGGAAAGGCCTGAGCATTCAGCCAGTCCCCTCAAATAAGTTCAAGGGGCAAATGGAGAGTTGAGGGCTGGCTGCCCTCCCAAATTAAAGAACCCTAGAGTTGGAAGAGACCACATGGGCCATCCAGTCCAGCCCCCTGCCATGCAAAAAAAAACATGATCAAAGTACTCCTTGATTTAAGAGTGTTTTTTCAAGTTAAGAGCTGTTGCTTGGCCCAGGTTTCACTTTGACATAAGAGCAGCATTTTGAATTAAGAGCTAGTGCCAGAGGGAGTGCTAGTGTAAAAGTACAGGGCTTTAGGGCTTCAAGAAAGCAGCCTCCATGTCTTGTGTCTCATACTCTTGTCTGCTTTGGGAGATTACTGTCTGCTTTACTCTTGTCCGCTTTGAGGAACTTTGGGTTAGTTGATTTTGTGTGGTTTTTATTTCTGGTTTGTTTGGCTTCATGAAGAGAGAGAGGAAGAGAGAGCAAGGAAGGGAGGGAGGCTGGAATAAGTACAGTATGGAGAAAATGTTTATGCATCCTAGCCACAACTTTGTGCTTCTATCATTGTGTCACAACTACCATTTTAAAGTTGGTCTTTCTTTTTTATTGTTCCACATGAATGTGCATTTATATATTATTTGTTATTTATAAAATACCATTTTTGTTTAAAAACATGAAACAAAAGATGGGCAAGTCAGGGGGCTAGAACAAATTATTATCATTTCAGTGGGAACATTCACTTTGGGATAAGAGTGATTTGAGTTAAGAGTTCAGTCACTGAATTAATTAAACTCTTAAGTGAAGGTATCACTGTACTCTTAAACTCTGCTGAACCAACCTCTGGAAATGATTGTGGTCTTTTTTGACCTTGCATTAATAACATCATTTATATTTTTTTCTACTTCCTCAAGACTGATATTTTTCATCTAATTCGAGTTTGAATGGAAAATGAAGCTCCAGCTACTGTTTGCACTGAGAGATAAGAAGATAAATAATAGTAGATATCTGTTTTATAAAACTAAACTACTACTTGTTATACTTAGTAAAGGTAAAGGTTTCAGTCTAGTCATGACCGAGTCGGGGTGGGTGCTCTTCTCCATTTCTAAGCTGAAGAGCCGGCGTTGTCCATAGACACCTCCAAGGTCATGTGGCCGGCATGACTGCATGGAGTGCCTTTACCTTCCCGCCAGAGCGGTACCTATTGATCTACTCATATTTGCATGTTTTCGAACTGCTAGTTTGGCAGGAGCTGGGGCTAACAGCGGGCTTTCTTTCCGCTCGTGGGATTTGAACCTGGGACCTTTTGGTCCGCAAGTTCAGCAGCTCAGTGCTTTAACACACTGTGCCACCAGGGGCCCCTTGTTATACTTACATGTCAGAACCCTGCTACTAGAGCCTGGATGTGGCTCTGAGTTTCAGGGTCACTGACATTGATAAGACACCTGCGGCTCAGGACTCGGAGAAGAAACGGCTGCTGGACTTGGCGGGGAATTTGCGCGGGGTTTTACTGAGCGGGAAGAGACTTTTCAAATGAGGGGGAGGGTATATAAAGGATGGTTGGCCGGAGCCTCCCATTCTTGGCTTTTTTGATGTTCATGTTTCCTACAGTAAAAGTTTCTGGTGATATCACAGAGAGTCTCGTGTGTTCATTCAGGAGCGGCTGTGGTGAGCTGACACTAAGCCAAGAATACGGACACCATCCCGCTGTAGCGGTGAGGTGTAACATGCAAGTGGAGGATGAAGAGCTCTTGGGCGCAGGAGGAGGAAGGTCGGAAAGGGCCACTCCCGAGCCGGACGCTGAGTTCCACCAGCTGGCGGCCCTGGCGTCATCCACCGCTTATGCCCAGCCAAATGGGGTAACCCAGAGGCGTGGAGTGGTACGGGGAGATAGCACCGGGGGAGAGGAAGGTTCACCTTCCCCAGGCCCACAGAGGATGGTGTTTCTGGAGGAGAGGATGTCGGCGATGGAGACCACCCTGGCAGTGATGTCGAGGGCGATGGAGCGCCTGGCGTTTTTGGCGGAGCCAGAGAGAGGAAGGGAACTTCGGGCTGGCTCAATGTGGGACGTGAGCGTGGGAAGCAGCCAGGGCTTTGCAGACCTCCCAGCACCGAAGGGAAGGGAAATGCGAAAGGAGCCCGGCGCCCGGCCCAAGACCCAAACAAGCCTGACGCGGGTGGAGGAGAGTGACGACGAAGGGGAAAAACCTCCGAGAATCCCAGCTACGCTCCCAGCTGAGACCCTGGTGCCCCTGGCGAATGCCGGGCGTGGCACAGGGCCAAGAGAAGCAGCAGCGGGGCCCACTGGTCCGCAAGGGGGCTTGCGACGGGCGGAGAATTGGGGATTGCCACCACAGGGACCCCTACCAAGACGAGAGGAACTAAGGATCGAGTTTGGGGGAGAGTCCTCTGAACTGGATTTTTTCCTGACCACGGTGAGGGGCTATATGGAGGACAATGCTCACACTTTTAGAACGGAATCCAGCCGGATACGGGCCATTGGTGCAGTGTTGAAGAGGGGAGCGGCCAGCTGGTACGTTCAGCTGCACGCGCGGCGCGACCCATGTCTGGGGTCACTCCGACGCTTTATGGGGGCCCTGGAGACCCGTTTCCGAGATCCACTGGAGCAGATCCGGGCGAGGGAGAAGTTGAAGACCGTCTCCCAGGGGCAGAGGTCGGTATCTGAGTATGCGGAGGAGTTCCAATGCCTCGCCGAAAAGGTGCCAGAATGGTCTGCAGTAACAAAGATAGAACTCTTCAAAGAGGGTCTCAGGCGGGAGATCCTCTCCTGGGCGGTGCATCGTGATGAGCCTGACACACTGCGCGGATGGATTCAGCTGGCGGGGCGCGTCGAGACATCGCTGGCCCAGGCGAGGAGGCACCGAGGAGGGCTACAGCAGTGGCCGCAGATGAAAGAGGGGAGCCGGAAGGAGGGATCAACCCCAGCCGGGAGGAGAACGGAGCCGACAGGGAACGTGAGCGCCAGCAGGAGTGGCTGCTTTGTGTGCGGCCGGTTGGGCCACAGGGCTGCCGAGTGCTGGCAGAGAAAAGGGGAAGGCGGAGGCCCGCCCAAACCAAGAGCCGTGGCAGGGAAACGCGCCGAGGAAGAACCACCGATGAGGCACCACTCGGGGGGGTTGGTAAGTCAGGACAAAGCTATGATAGTGGTCCCCATTCAGCTTGAAAATGGCAGCAAACAAGCAACCTGCAAAGCATTTGTGGATTGTGGATGTTCCAGGAACATCATCTCCCCTGAATTAGCCGAGGGATTGGGATGCGAAAGAACGAACCTAGAATCCCCAATAGCTTTTTCGCAGTTGGACGGATCCACAGCATCGGGATCGTTAGCTAAGTACAGTGCCGAAGATGTAAAGTGTAAGATAGGGAGTTGGGAAGGAAAGGTGTCATTTGTGATATCACAAATAGCCAGCTATAATGTTATACTAGGCATGCCGTGGCTGGGGCAGGCCAACCCGCAAATCAACTGGGAGGATAAGAGCATGATCTTCAGGATGAATTTGGAAGAAGGGAGCCAGGAAGGGGAGAGGGAGCCAGGGAAAAGGGGGGAGGAAGACTCTATCAGAATAGCAGAACTGGCAGATAAATTACCCCCAGAGTATCGGGATTTTGTGGACGTGTTTGATGAGAAGGAAGCAGACAATTTCCCACCGAAGCGGAGAGTTGAAGTGAAAATAGAGCTAGTCCCAGGAGCAGAGCTTCCCAAGGCAAAAATATACCCGATGTCAGCTAGGGAAAAGGAGGAACTGAGAAAATACATTGATAAAAACCTAGCGAGGGGTTTCATAGAGCCTTCAAATTCCCCTTTAGGGGCGCCTGTGTTGTTCAGGCGGAAAAAGGACCAAACGCTGAGGCTCTGCATTGACTACAGGGGCCTAAATGCAATCAGTACTGTAAATAAATACCCCCTACCCTTAGTGAAGGACTTGATCGCCCAGTTATCGGAAGGACAGATATTCACTAAATTGGACTTAATTGAGGCCTACCATAAATTGCAGATCAAACCAGAGGACAGGTGGAAGACGGCCTTCTCCTGCGCATTCGGATTATTCAATTATCGTGTGCTCCCCTTCGGTTTGTGCGGGGGAGGGGCCGCGTTCATGCAATTAATCAACGAAGTATTGCATCCATTGTTGTACAAGGGAGTCTTTATTTTTTTAGATGACATATTGATAATGTCTCGGACTAAGGAGCAACACGTAGAACTAGTCAGGGAAGTCCTACAAAAGTTGAGGGAAGCGAAACTGTATGCGAAGCTTGCCAAGTGCGAGTTCAATAAAGACCAGATAGACTTTCTGGGGTATAGGATTTCCTCCCAGGGAGTGGCGATGGACCCTGCGAAGGTGGAAGACGTGAGGGGGTGGGAAGCCCCCAAAACACGGAAGCAGCTGCAATCCTTCCTAGGGTTCGCAAACTTCTATAGAACATTTATCAAGGACTTTGCGCGCCTCACTTTGCCATTAACGGATTTGTTAAAAACTAAAGGCAGGGGAGAAACAGCCAAAGTGAAGGCCCCAGGGGCCAAACTGACATGGACAATAGAATGCCAGGAAGCTTTCGAAGCCCTTAAAAAGCGTTTTACTGAGGAACCTGTCCTACAGCACCCCGATATGTCTAAGGCCTTTGTATTACATTGCGATGCGTCAGACCGGGCATATGGGGCAGTTTTGCTGCAGAAAGACGAGGGGGGGAACCTGAAGCCATGTGGCTATCTGTCAAAAAAGTTTAGCGATACAGAAAAAAACTGGCCGATTTGGGAGAGAGAAGCCTTAGCGATTCTAAAAGCACTAGAGTGCTGGAGACACTTTCTGGAAGGAAGTGGAACACCGTTTGAGGTGTGGACTGATCATAGAAATTTACAGTATCTAAGATCCCCTCGTAAACTATCAGCGAAGCAAATTAGATGGGCCCAATATTTCAGCCGTTTTGATTTCAGACTCAGATTCTTCCAGGGGAAACATAACATACTCGCTGACGCTCTCTCTCGGATGCCTCAGCACGGGGGAGGAATTCAGGAATCTGAAGGGAGCCTGTTCCTAGATAAGCAATGGGGCCTGGCAGTACTAACTCGAGCACAAGCGGCCAAAGAAAACAAACGTACTGCCATTTCCACGGGGGGAGGAGAAATATGGGAGGAAGAGTTGAAACGAGCGTATGGAATGGACAAATGGTTACAAACTAACAAAGAAAAGGGAGAATTGTGTGGGGATTTGGTGTTTGTAAATAAGAAATTGTATATTCCTGAATGTTTAAGACGAGAAATGTTAAGGAAGTGCCACGATAACAAGGGTGCGGGTCATCTAGGCCCCACCAGGACTATTAAACTGTTGGCCAAACAATGCTGGTGGCCCGGAATGAGGAAAGACGCCAGGGGGTACGTCACGCAGTGTGAATTATGTGCAGAGGGAAAAACACCACCGGGGAAGCCCCAGGGGCTATTGCAGAAGGTGGTGGAGCCCATGAGGCCATGGGAATGCGTGGCCATGGATTTTGTAGGCGAACTACCCCCCAGCAGAGGCCACAGATACATTTGGACAATATTGGACCTATTCTCAAAACAGGCACACTTTGTGGCCCTGCCAAAACTCCCCTCAGCTGAAAAACTTGCTGATTTGTATGTGAAGCATGTATATCGCCTACATGGGTGTCCCGACAAAATAATTAGCGACCGGGGAGTCCAATTTACTGCAAAATTTTGGGGAAAATTCTTACAGCTGTTAGGAGCAGAAAGGAACCTGAGCTCGGCTTTTCATCCCGCAACCAACGGGGGAGTCGAACGCACCCAACAAACACTGTGCCAATTCTTGAGGATGTACACCAATTATAGACAGGATGATTGGGCGGACCTTCTTCCGTTTGCTGAGATGGCTTTTAACGGGGCCGTACATTCGGCCACAGGTCGTGCCCCATTCGAAATAGTATACGGACAGGAGGTGGCACCTTTCCCCAGGCTACCCGAGTGGAAGGAAGGAGAGGGCCAGACCGACAAGGAATGGCCGGCCAAAATTAAGCAAGGGTGGCAGAACGTGGTGGAGGCATTGCGGGAAACACAAAAGAAGTACAAGCTCTTTGCAGATCGTAGGCGCCGAGAGGGGGACAAATTGGGCGAAGGGGATCTGGTTTGGCTGAGCACAAAAAACCTGAAATTGGGGTTCCCATCTAAAAAATTGGCTCCACGCTATATAGGGCCGTTCAGGGTAGCAAAAAGAATAAACGAAGTGACCTATGAGCTGAGGCTACCCAAGGACCTAGGAAAGGTACACCCGGTATTCCATTGCAGCCTGTTAAAAAAGTATAAAGGAACTCTGGACAGCGGAGAACAATAGTTGTGTTTAATCTTTTCCTTCCAGGACGAAGGGGAGGAGGACGCCATGTCAGAACCCTGCTACTAGAGCCTGGATGTGGCTCTGAGTTTCAGGGTCACTGACATTGATAAGACACCTGCGGCTCAGGACTCGGAGAAGAAACGGCTGCTGGACTTGGCGGGGAATTTGCGCGGGGTTTTACTGAGCGGGAAGAGACTTTTCAAATGAGGGGGAGGGTATATAAAGGATGGTTGGCCGGAGCCTCCCATTCTTGGCTTTTTTGATGTTCATGTTTCCTACAGTAAAAGTTTCTGGTGATATCACAGAGAGTCTCGTGTGTTCATTCAGGAGCGGCTGTGGTGAGCTGACACTTACATGGCTCCAAATTTCAAGCTTTGAGAACTAAAAAGGAAAAGCAATAACATAATCTGAGTTTTGATACATCACTCTCAAATTAATTTCTAAAAAAATGTTGCATTAGCTAGAATATAATGTGTATTGAATCGGATACTAAATTCAGTCCTTGGTAACTTCAGTAGAATTATGAAGCTGCATTTTGAACTGATGCAGGACCACTGCCAGCCAGAGTTGACTATTTAGAGCCAATGATATCATGATATTTAGACTGATAGAAGCATCTTCCTATGTTCCAAAATAGTATTATTATTTTTCAATAATAGTGTTGAAAAAAATTATCTTTAACAAGGAAAACTGATTTTAACCATATCTGCATATTGTATCAACATGCAAAAGAGTGAGATTTGGGGACTTTTTATTTAATCAATGTTTATGAGGCCATGTTATTTGCTGTTGCTATTTTTAGTGTTTATCATATGATTTAAATTATATTACTGTCTAACACATAGTGGTCTGAGAAGATGCAGAAAAGTAGTCATTGATAAGGCAGATTTAAAGTCCTGCTAGAAAATATAGCAGTTGTGTTCTAAGAAAATTAGTAGAGGGCAAAATATAGAAAGATTATGTGGAGTTTAAATTTGCTTTGCCAAATGTTCCCTGCATAGCTGTGTGATGCATATTAATAGCTGTCTTCCAATTAACCTGCAGGCGTAACCACTGGAGTCATGCACTCCTGGGGGAGGGGGGGGGCTCAGGGGAGGTTCCAGATTGAGCACAATCCAAAGACCTCAATGGCAGATCAGGCGGAAGATAGCATGGTACATGTTATAACGACTGTGAAGGCAGGAGAAACCTGCAACAGATTGAGAAGTCACAGTCGTCATGTTAACCATGCCATGGTTTGGACTCTCACTCTGATCTCCACACATAAAAAAAAAAACCTCATGCACAGGTGTCTTCCAAGAACTTCGGTATTCGGACAACAAGGGATTGCCTAAGTAAGTAAGCCTATCAATAATGTTGCAACTTTCTGTGCTGATTTGCTGACCCAAAACACAGGATAAAAGGGTCCCCTTTTATCCTGATTCTGACTAGAAAATGTGCATATTCACCTGACTGTATATCTCTGCACTCACGAAAAACATGTCCACTTTTTAAAAGCCCAAAAGAGTTGATCAGCTGATTGGGCTGTGAAACAGACACACAGCTGATTTAGAGGAAGCACGAATAGAAAGCAAGTAGAACTCTCTGAAACTCTTTATTTTAAACTTTATAATATTAAACAGAGGTTGAATAAATAATTGGGGAAAGAGAGAAATCTGGCTGAAGTTTTTTAATTCCCTCCATTATGTGCTGAACTTCATATGTGAACATGCAAATCTCATAACTGAGTGATTTTTTTTAAACCTTCCACCGGATGTCTCCTATCCGCCCTCCATCTTGTTCCAATATAGAGGAAGCCTGTGAAGACAGCAGGGGACCTAATTCCGGAACTAACAGGTCTGTGTGGGGACATGTTCTCAGGTCCTGGGTATTTTTGTCCTCATTTTTTGTCCTCCATGAAAACCCACATTTTTGTGCTGTCTGGGAGCACCCTGGGCTGGATTGTTAAAAAATCCACATTCCCAGACCTGACCCATTTGTTTTTTCATTAAGAGCATATTTGTGCCATATATTGGATTCTTTGTTTTTCAGATTTGTTTCCCACCACTAAAATTTCAGCCACACCATACTTCTATGATATAGGTTAGACCAAAACATTTTCTGAAAGCCATCCAAAGACTTTTGTAGCTGAACAGAGTAGGAATTTGAACATGGATTTTTTACATAAAGTCCAGTGCCGTTTCCAGGACACCATGCTGATGGCCTTTTCTTCAGTAGTTCTGGTAACATTTTTGCCCTTTCTAAAACTAAACAAGACATCTTACTGGTTGTTTTATGTTTATCTGGTGTTGCATATTACAAATCTTTCAAAGCTCAAAGTTTGGTGAAAATGATAATGACTATGTTGTGGTGCCTTTTAAAAACCTGCAGCTATTTGCATAACAAGTGAACCACATAAATTGATTAAATAAATGGTAATGATGTTACACAATTAACTAAAATGTGTGGTGACAGCTCTGTCAGTCATAGCTTGGAGTCTTTTGGAATAAATCTGAAATTTGGCATCAATACTTTGGAAGTCTGGAAGAAAGGCGAGACTTCAATCATTGCTCTTGTCAATTGGCAGAGCATAGATTAAATTCTCAGAAGCATAGCCTATAGGACTTTGTTATTTTGAGATACCTTTGACTATCATAACAGCATACCTGCATGTCAAATTAACATAAAAAACAATGTTCTGCAAATTTTGAATTTTAAATGATGATTGATTTAACAAACAAAATAATCGTGCTTCTCATGTCATTGCTCAGATAAAGCAGAAGGTTTTGGCCTTCAAAGTGACTAATTAGCAGGATTCTGTTTGAGCTACAGTTTCCAGAGCACTTCTTTCCTGTACAACCAAAATAGATTTGAGCTAACACCTTTGTTGCCAACCACTTTCTTGACCAATTAGCAATTTGCATGTATCATCTATTCAGTCCTAGAAAATAATTCTTAATTATCACCATTATAAAAACAGATTTAAAAAGGAATGATGATTATGCACCATCTGGAAATGTGCTCAAGCTGTCAAAAAAAATCTGTGGATGCTTCCTATATACAGTATTCAAATGTCTGCAGGAAGCATTTGGTCAAGGGGGAAGAATTCATTCAAGCTCGTGCTCTCTTAAAAAAAATGAGCTTGGATTATCATGTAAAGTTCAAAGTAAGTGCAAGAGTTTTACTTTAAAGGATTTTAATAGGATGCATATTAATTGGATGGGCTGCATAAATTAATGCAGGACAATAGGAAGGCAAGAATCCATTCTAAACATGCTCAACAGAGCAGTATAAATGCTTCATGTGGCTGAAAGAATAATGGAGGGGGAACTGCAGCAAGCAACTGCTGCATAGATGGAAATAGATAAACAGATGATCACCAATTTCTCTGAGCAATTAAAGATCTGGAGAGTTCTATTGACTGCAACCATACCCTGTTAGTGCCTGTTGAGGTACCTTTGGCTCTGTGTTTCCTGGCAACGATATCTTTAGAGACCCCAATTGGGGACAAAACTGGTATTAAGCAGTCTTCCATGTCTAACAACCTGGCACTGTTTCTCATAGCTCAGATAAAAACACAATTAAGCAAATTTGCTTGCCCACTAATGTGCAGTCAGGAAAGAGGTGGGAGAGAGTCATGAAGGTTTTCTTAGTACTGATTTTTGGTATAGGCAAGTTATAAATAATATGCGTAATTGAAAAAAAACCCCTTGCTTTCCACACACAAAAAATCTACTCAAGTGTATAATAAGAGTACATTGTGTACAAAATTGCTTTTGCTAACAAAGGGATGGAGCTGAAATAGAAATGCATGATATTCTGCAATGGGTATGGGTAAGCAGGAGGCTGAACACAAGCCAACTGCATCAAAGAAGCACTGCAGAGAAGCAGACCAATTGTGTTGCCTTTGCTGTCTCAAAATTAGAGTTAACTTACTAGTGTCATTTCTTGATAACTCTACAGTAGGTGTGCCACCCCTGATGCAACTCTATGTTGATATGTAAATCTGAAGAGAAGAAGCTACAGCTCATGCATGGCCTTACTTACCAGGCAATGCCTGTTGCGGTGTGGGGCGCTCTCCGGCCCCGTAATTGCATTGGCAGGGGGCTTCTCCTTCCCAGAAGCCCCCTGTGCAGTGGGAAACTTTGCCGACACAGGGCCCCTGGGCCAATAGGAGGCAGGCCCAGCCTCACCTCCTGATTGGCTAGGCCTACTGGGGGGCTGGCCCTAGCAGTTCCATTTGAGGCCTCCCGGTAGGCCTGAGCAGGCAGTGGGCCTACTTTTCTTTGTGGTGAAGGACGTACTGGCTTCTCGGCAGTGGCGAGCGACAACAAGAGGCAGAGAGGCGAGGAGGGCAAGCGGCCGAGAAGCAAGCAGAGAGGAAGCAAGCAGAGAGGATGCAAGCGGCGGCAAAATGCAGTATTACTGGCGTTGGGGGTGTGTATGTGTGCTTTGGTTGCCGTTAGGCCTGCTTGGCCTTCCTCCGCTCACTTTCTTCTCCGCCTCTCTGGGGGCTGCCTCGGGCCTCCTGCTGGGGCCTTCTCCTCGTGGCAGCAATCCCCCTATCTTCGGCAGGAGGTCTGCTAGGCTTTCGGTCCCTCTCGTCCACCGCCTGGCTGTGAGGGCAGGCCTTGGCCTTCCTCATCTGGTTCTCCTGTTCCCCAGGGACACTTCGGACAGTGACTCCTCTGAGGGCGAGTATGCCCAGGTGATCTGGTAGACAGGAATAATTATTGGAGGACGGTGGCCATTGTGCCAGGCCTCCCCGAGTGGGCCATTAGGGACAGAACTGAGACAGCTTCTGTCATGGGAACCCCCCTGCACCGCCTGGGGAAAGAGCAAGCCTCCCGCCCCAGCACTCCCTGGTCCCTTCCAGGATAATGAGAACCCCCCGGGCACTCACCTATCCCCCCATGTCAGAAGCAAGATCTTAAAGGGATATTATGTTGACATTTTTTCTCTCATAAAACCTGAAGGGGAAGAAGGCCGGGAACCGCCTTCCAGAAGCAGGTGCAGAAAAGGGGAAAAAGACAGGCTCACAGAGCAAACCTTTGTAAAATGGATGGCGGGTTTCTCTGTATACATGGGGGTGCTGGCAACATCCTTCCCAGATCGTGCATGGCACCTCATTAATTACCAGACCCATGTCATAAGGGCCAGAAGGCTAGCGGGGGAGGCAGCGGCTATCGCTTATGACGCAGCATTCAGGAAGAGAGCATCCCAGAGTGCAAGTGTCAGATCGGACCTTAAGAATCACAACATCTGGCTCATGGAGGTTGGGCCCAGAATAAAAAGTAAGTCAGACGCAGGGAGGTCCGATCATGGGTGGGGCAGAGAGGACTCCAGGCGGGCTGTCTGCTGGGAATACAACATGTGAAAATGTCAGCGGGGCCATTGTTGATTTGATCATGTGTGCTAGTACTGTGCAGGAAGCCACACCAAGATAACCTGTGGTAAGCAGAACAGCAGCTCTCAGCCCTTTTGTGCAGGCCAGGCTGGCGCCCAGCCCGGTAGGAAGAAAGAAGGTGGTTTCTCCAGTGGAGCCACCACAGGACAGAGTAAGTGAGTCTTCTCATGATCTTTTTGCCCTGGCTGCCACCCCAGTCTGTCTCTCCTCCATGCTTCCATGGCTCAAAGCGTATCCCCTTAAGTCTGCCACCACCTTTCTACAGGAAGGTTTCTCCGTTGGTTTCCGTATTCCAGCAGTGGGTCCTCGCATGGCTTTCACCTCAGGCAATTTAAAATCAGCGGCACAGATGCCTGAGGCGCTTAGCAACAAAATTGCTAAGGAGTTAGCAGCGGGCAGAATTGCCAGGCTTTTTCAGGCCCCAGCTCTAGAGAACTTCAGGGTATCCCCACTAGAGGTTGTTCCCAAGAAAGTTCCAGGTGAATTTTGCCTCATCCACCACCTCTCATACCTAAAAGGGGCATCTGTCAATGACACCATTCCCCCCAGAACTCTATTCAGTAAAATATGTCTCGTTCGACCAGGCAGTCAGCTTGGTGCAAGCCAGAGGTCCACACGCCCTTATGGCCAAGTGCAACATACAGTCTGCGTTCAGACTTCTCCTGGTCAACCCAGCGGATTTCAACCTGCTGGGATTAAGATTTCGCAACCAATGGTACTTTGACAAAGCCATGCTCATGGGCTGTGCAGTCAGCTGTGCAGCCTTTGATATTTTTAGCACTTCCTTCCCCCCTTGATGGATTGCCACCTTGCCGTGGTGAGGGGGCTTGCGTATTCCGAGGAACCTGTGGGCACAACCACTGGAGTCATGCACTCCCAGGAGTGGCCGCAGGGGAGGTTCCAGACCAAACACAATCCGAAGACCCAGAGACCTCAACGGTAGAGCAGGTGGAGGATAACATGATACATGTTACAACGGCTGTGAAGGCGGAAGAAGGCTGAAACAGACTGAGAAGCCACTCTCGTTGTGTTAACCACACCACTGCTGGGACCTCATTCTGTGAAGAATGTGTGTTGACCGGCCGTGCACCAACCTCCACACATTAAAAAAATCACGCACAGGTATCTTCCAAGAAAAATAAAAAGAAACCAAAAAAGTCCCATGGCAATTAACGAGTGGCGATGGAGGCAGGACTGTGAAATCTGGAAGCCCCTAGTCACAGACTGGCACATGGACGGTGGATATGGACTCAGTCATTCTACCTCAAGGACCGAGGCAGTTGAGTAATCTGACAGCTGTATCCATGACTGAGCAGCCCTTTTTAGGATCTGCTCTGCTCATCCCACACGGGGAAGGGGATAGAAAAGGTGCCCTAAACATAGTCTGCCTCTCCTACCCTGACTGGAGTGATCCAGAGGGGTCACCACTCTGCGGCCAAAAAAGAGAAATGAACTTTGGAACATGGAACGTACAGACACTGAGAGTGAACGCCCCGAACGCAGGACTGCTATCATTGCAAGGGAGCTGGGACGCTTTAAGATTGACATAGCAGCCCTTCAGGAGACCCAGAGAGCAGGAGAGGGACAACTGAAGGAAGAAAAAGGAGGTTACACCTTCTTCTGGAAGGGACTGCCTGAAGAAGAGCAAAGAATACGCAGAGTTGGCTTTGCGATCAGAAATGACCTGGTGAGGCACCTGACTGAGGCACCCACTGGCATCAATGAATGACTCTCAACCCTCCGAATTAACCTTGCCAAATGCCAACAGGCAACCATTATATGTGCCTATGCACCAACACTAGATGCTGACGAAGACATCAAGGAAAATTTTTACTGTTAGCTGGACACCATCCTATCGAAGATACCTAAGAAGGACAAAATCATCCTTCTGGGGGACTTTAATGCAAGTGTCGGACAGGACTCCGACCTGTGGCCAGGGATCATAGGAAAAGATGGGGTCGGAAACAGCAACTCGAATGGCATCTTCCTTCTCACCAAATGCGGAGAGCACAACCTTGTCATCACCAACACACTCTTCCGCCAGAAAATCAAGCTCAAGACATCATGAAAGCACCCCTGGTCAAAGCATTGGTACCTCTTGGACTATGTTATTACACGTGCCAGAGACCGCCGCGATGTGCTTCTCACAAGAGCCATGACAGGTGCCGATGACTGCTGGACAGACCACAGGTTAATCCAATCCACGATGGCTATCAAGATCATCCCCAAATGCAGACTCCAAGGAAGAAAAACAAGGCATAAAATGAACACCCAAGCCCTTCAGTAGCCCTCCAAATGAGCCCTTCTCCAAACTACACTCAAAGATCATCTACCCACAGAACACCCCAAAATGTTGAGGAACATTGGAACAAACTGAATGTCATCACAGCCTGGGAAGAAATCATTGGATACCAAACTAAGAAACATCAAGACTGGTTTGACGATAATGACAAAGAGATCCAATAGCTAATTGGTAACAAAAGGAAAGCCTTCCAAACATGGCAGAGAGACACCAACTGTGCTGCCAAGAAAAAAGATCTATGCCAGTGCAAAAGCTGAGGTCCAAAGAAGGACCAGAGAACTCAAGAACATCTGGTGGACAAAGAAGGCTGAAGAAGTCCAACACCTTGCAGATACCCATGACGCTCAGGGATTTTTCAAAGCCACAAAGATCATTTACGGACCAAGAAACCATGGCATTTACAGCCCCTACGCTCATCAGATGGAACCAAAATTCTGAAGGACAAAACATCAATTGCACTACGTTGGAAAGAGCACTACCAGAACCTGCTGAATCGCAGCTCCAATGTGGCCGAAGAGACCCTCTCACAAATCCCGCAACAACAAACCAGGGATGAGCTTGCAGCACTGCTTGGTTTGGAAGAAGTTAGCAATGCCATCAGCCAACAAAAAAAACAACAACGTCAGTGGACCTGATGGGATTCCTGCTGAAATCTTCAAAGCGGGTAGACCTGAGCTGATACAACAACTCCACCAGCTCATTGAAAAGGTGTGGGTGACCGAGAAAATCCCAGCAGACTTCAAGGATGCCACCATCATCACCCTTTTCAAGAAAGGGAACAGAACAGACTGCGGGAACTATTGCGGTATCTCCCTTCTAACCTCCGCCGGGAAAATCCTCGCAAGAATCCTTGCAAACCGCCTTCTCCCTGTTTCAGAAGACACCCTCCCAGAATCCCAGAATGGCTTCCGTCCCTCTAGAGGAACAGTGGACATGATTTTCACTACAGGACAGCTCCAAGAAAAATGCAGGGAACAAAATCAACCTCTGTACATGGCATTCATTGACTTTGCAAAGGTATTCAACACAGTGAATCGCAGTGCTCTCTGGACCATCCTCCAAAAAAATTGGATGCCCTGACAAATTTGTGAACATCCTGTGGCTCCTCCATGATGACATGATGGCAACAGTCTTGGGCAGCAACGGCTCCCAAAGTGACCCATTTAAGGTGGAATCAGGTGTCAAGCAGGGATGTGTTATTGCCCCTACCTTATTTTCCATCTTCATCACTATGATACTTCACCTTGTTGATGGGAAGCTTCCCACTGGAGTGGAAATCATCTATCAGACAGATGGCAAGCTATTTAACCTCAGCAGACTGAAAGCCAAAACCAAGGTCACCACAACATCTGTTATAGAACTCCAATATGCTGATGACAACGTTGTATGTGTGCATTCAGAAGAAGACCTACAAGCCACTCTAAACACCTTCGCAGAAGCATACGAGAAGCTCGGCCTCTCACTGAACATCGAGAAAACCAAAGTGCTCTTCCAACAGGCACCAGCTAATCCCTCTGCAATGCCAGGAATACAACTTAATGGTGTAACATTAGAAAATGTTGACCATTTCCGCTACCTTGGCAGCCACCTCTCCACAAAAGTCACATTGACACTGAAATACAACACCGCCTGAGCTCTGCGAGTGCAGCATTTTTCAGAATGAAGCAGAGAGTGTTTGATGACCAGGACATCCATAGAGATACCAAGGTGAGATACAATGGCTTTGTTTACAAAGCCATTGTCCTCCCAACCCTGCTCTAAGCCTGCAAAACATGGATGGTCTACAGACATCACACCCAACTCCTGGAGCGTTTCCATCAGCGTTGCCTCAGAAAAATCCTGCAAATCTTTTGGGAAAACAGGCGGACAAATGTCAGCATGCTTGAGGAAGCAAAGACCACCAGCATTGAAGCGATGCTCCTACGCCATCAACTTCGCTGGACTGGCCACATTGTCCAAATGCCCAATCACCGTCTCCCAAAGCAGCTACTCTACTCCAAACACAAGAATGGGAAATAGAATGTTGGTGGGCAGGAAAAGATATTTAAAGATGGGCTTAAAGCCAACCTTAAAAACTGTGGCATAGACACTGAGAATTGGGAATCCCTGGCCCTTGAGCGCTCTAACTGGAGGTCAGCTGTGACCAGCAGTGCTGCAGAGTTTGAAGAGGCACGAATGGAGGGCTTAAGGGAGAAATGTGCCAAGAGGAAGGCCCATCAAGCCAACCCTGACCGAGACCGCCTTCCACCTGGAAACCGATGTCCTCATTGCGGGAGAACATGCAGATCAAGTATAGGTCTCTTTAGCCATCTACGGATCTATCCCCAAGATAGCGAAGATGGAGGACCATCATCCTCAAACTATGAGGGATCGCCTAAGTAAGTAAGTAGCACTTTCTTAGAATGGGTTGCCAGGACCTTTGCCCGCTCCAGGTTTATTACTCATTATTTGGACGACTTCCTTTTTGTGTGTGTGTGTGGGGGGAGACAGTGGTGATTGTGCCGACCTTCTCAGGACCTTCATGGCTATGGCCAAGGTGTTTGGCATCCCACTGGCACAAGAAAAAACTGAGGGCCCCTCCACCTTCATGTACTTGGGAATACAGCTAGATTCCATTCGTGACATGTCCTGTCTGCCATCAGACAAGCTGTCATGGCTTAGAGGGCTCATCTCCGAGTCAGCACTAAAAAGGAAGGTCACGCTTAGGGAACTCCAAGCCATCTTAGGCCACCTTAACTTTGCGTGTAAAGTAGTGTCCCCTGGTAGGCCATTCTGTGTTTGCTTGTCACGGGCTACTGCAGGGGTGAGCACCCCTCATTACAGGATACTAGTAACACAAGGTATGTGCAATGATGTCAAGGTTTGGTTTGAGTTTCTGGACAAATTCAATGGCGTGTCCATGTGGCAATCAAAATGGGAACCCGGGAGTGAGCTGCCGGTCTACTCCAATGCTGCTGGGAGCATCAGCTTTGGTGTTTTCCTACAGGGCCACTGGTGCACGGCCAAGTGGCCAGATAGCTAGAAAAAGGGTAACATACTGCAGGACCTCACCTTGGAATTTTTCCTCATCTTAGTGGCAGTGCAGAACTGGACCAATAGTTTCAGGGACAAATGGGTGCGTTTCTGGTGCGACAACCAGGCAGTTGTGAGAGTAATCAACAGACAAACTTCCAAGTCGGCCAGAGTCATGAGACTGGTCAGACAGTTTGTTTTAATTTGCTTGGAAACTAACATTACTTTCTCAGTTCAATATATTCCAGGCATGAGCAATGAAGTAGCAGATGCATTGTCCTGTTTCCAGGAAGACAGATGTTGGTCTCTAGCACCAGATGCAGACCTCCAGCCCGCCACTTTCCCGCAGGACCTGTGGATCCTTGGAGAGGGGAAGCTTGGTCAGAATGGATGCTAACCATGTCCCCAGCAACAAGGAAGGCCTACTGTTCAGCCTTGGCCAGGTTTACCAAGTTCAGACTGGATGCCGGTTACGGCAGCATGTGGCCAACCAACGAAGAAGAGGTTCTTCACTTCATCATTCACCAGAGAAGGTCCAACATGTTCGCACATGCCATGTGTCATCAGCTGGCAGGTATTGCTTTCTTCAGCAAGGCAGCTGGCTGTGGTGACCCATGCCAGGACTACAGAATCAGAAAACTCTTGAAAGGATGGAGCAAGCAATCACCTAGACAGCAGGACACCAGGTGAACCCTCTCATTCAATACCCTCAGCCGTCTCATCTTGACACTCAGGAGGATCTGCTCTTCCCGTTACGTGGTGAAGCTTTTCTCCACAGACTTTTCTACTGCTTTCTATGGGGCCCTCCGGCTGGGGAAGGTGGTGGCCAACTTGAAGTCAGACAGGTCTGGCAGGGCGCTCCAGCTGAGGGATGTTTCCATCCATGGCAACTCCCTGGATCTCTGGATCAGGAAGTCTAAGATGGACCAGGGGGGTAAAGTGGTATCCCTTACCATCCAGGGGTTGGAACCGGGGCGTTTGTGCCCGGTTCAGGCACTCACCAAGTTCCTAGGTTACCGAGGCCCATCCCCCAGGATCCAGAAATACAAATACAAGAGAAAACAGAAATGCAAATCATAAGCAAGATAAAATACTTGGGAATAACTTTAACAGCTAAAAATGCCCAACTGTTAAAAAATAATTACGACAAACGATGGAAGAAGGTAACAAAGGACCTAGAAAATTGGAAAAACTTGCAATCTTCCCTGATGGGAAGAATATGTACTCCCAAAAGGCTTTTCTTGTTTCAAACAATCCCTATAATAAGAAATAAGGAAATTTTCAGGAAATGGAATATGGTCATAAAGAAATTTATTTGGCAAGGAAAAAAAGTACATAATAAATTTCCTAAATTTAACTGATGATAAAAAAGAGGCGGCTTCAGACTACCAGACTTGAAATTATACCATGATTTGTGTGGACTAGTATGGCTGACAGATTGGTGTAACTTGCTTAAGACAAAAATATTAACATTGGAAGGTTTTGATTTAAGAAGCAGATGGCATGGTTATTTATTAGGCTTGAGCGATCCATGAAAAAATTGATTCTAAACTCGTTTCAAAAGTAGGGGGCGCCAGCGTTTCGTTTCTGATGTCATTTCCGAATTTTGCCCCCCAAAAAATGTGAAATTAATGAAAATTCGTTAGTTTCAAAAGTAATTCGTTAATGGCGGACGCGCATGCGCAGTGGCCGAAAAAAAACAGCACGAGGGGAGATTTTACAGGACTCTCCCGCCCTCATTTTTTGAGTGATCTTCTTCAAACTTGGTACAGTGGTAGAACACATTTAACACTGATAGCTCACCAAAATTTGGAACGTTTCCCTTATCCTCTGATTTTTGGCGAATTTTCATAGCTTTTATAATAAACCATTTTTTAATAATTGCAGAAATCTGTTCCTGGTTTGAAAGTCTTATTTCCTGTTAAATTGGGTTGTCTTTACTGTGAAAGTCATTGTTCTACTTCAGAAACTTTGTTTTTGTGGCTGAAACTTTGTTAAATTGGTGTGTGTGTGATATATACTGTGTGTGTATATATATATATATATATATATATATATATATATATATATATATATATATATATATATATATAGTCCCTGCATATGTGTGTGTGTGTGTGTGTGTGTGTATAGGTAAAGGTAAAGGTAAAGGTATCCCTTGACGTTAAGTTCAGTCATGTCTGACTCTGGGGGTGGTGCTCATCTCCATTTCTAAGCCCAAGAGCCAGTGTTGTCCATAGACACCTCCAAGGTCATGTGGCTGGCATGACTACATGGAGTGCCATTACCTTCCCGCCAGAGCTGTACCTATTGATCTACTCACATTGGCATGTTTTCAAGCTGCTAGGTTGGCAGAAGCTGGAGCTAACCGCGGGCACTCACTCTGCTCCCGGGATATGAACCTGGGACCTTTCGGTCTGCAAGTTCAGCAGCTCAGTGCTTTAACACACTTCGCCATCGGGGCTCATGTATATATAATATACATACACATACACACAATGTGGAGAATATGTGGAAAGGTAGATAGATAAGTTGGGAGCCACAGCAAAGGCACCTTCCTGGGAGCAAGGTCTAATAATAATAATAATAATAATAATAATAATAATAATAATAATAATAATAATAAATCCCTTACAATATCCAAGATGTCTCACTGCTACAGAATCTTGGGAGCTTTAGTTTGGTATGGTACCATTATTGGCAGAGAAAGCTAAGCTGTAGGAGTTGAAATCCAATCATTTATCCTCCCTATAGAATCAATTTTATACAGAAAAGCTAAAATCAGGACAGTAAAAGAACAACACCCAGAAAATGGGAATTCCAGACAGGAAACAATCAGGGCCAGCTAATACCTCCCAACAAAGGATTCCCCCAGGTAGGAAGCAGCCAGGCTTTGAAGCTGCAAGGCTCAATGCTAATCAAGGTGACCAATTGCAACATTCACACTTGCCTCCGACAGACAAGAGTTCTTTCTCCTACCCTGGACCTTCCACAGATATATAAACCCCACTTGCCTAGCTTCGCACAGACGTCAAAACCTCTGAGTATATCTGCCACAGATGTGGGTAGCGTCAGGAGAGAATGCTTCTGGCACATGGCCATAGAGCCCGGAAAACTCATAGCAACCCAGCCAGTAGGCTGTTGCTGAACAACCTATGAACTTTTAGCATTAAAGGAAAAAATGCCCAAGATTTTATCACTTAATACTGTTGGCATGTCTGGAGAAGAAGAATAGAATGCTTCTATACCAGGCAAGGGCAAACTTTGCCCATGTCTGGAGTTAGGAATTGTAGGAGTTGAAATCCAAAACAATTTGACAGAAAACTGGGAGTTGTAGTTTGGCATGGTACTGGCTCTCTTCTGCAGGGACTTTGTAAAACTACAGCTCACATGATTACATGGCATTGAATCTATTGCAATTGAGCTGGTGCCATAATCCTTTCTGGGAGATCTCCTCAGTGGAGATATCTCTTAAAGGGATATCCTCTGGCTCTAAGGATTCCGTTTAGGAAGGCTTGCCTGGCTCTGGTATTCCCCTTTAAGCCAGTGGCTGGAAAGTCTGGAAAGAAGCAAAACCAAACACGCGGCTCCAGAGGAGAAGGCCAAGCGCAGGCAGGCATGTCTCTTCTCTCTTCTCTTCCCTCCCTCCCTGCTTCTCTCTCTCTCTCTCTCTCTCTCTCTCTCTCTCTCTCTCTCTCTCAGATGGCATTTTTTTGAGATGGCGTCTCAATGGCATTTTTTAAATGCTAGCAGATTGATGGCCATGCCTCTCCCTCCCTCCCTCTTCTGCTCTGATTGGCTGAGAGGCATGCCAACATGGCTTCTCCTCTCAGAGGGGCTACAGCTACATCCGAAGACATCAGAAACAAACGAAAAAAGGTACTTTTATTATTCAAATTCGTAATATTTGTAAGGCAGTGAGCAGATGGTTCAATATCAATTCAAAAGTAATTATGAAATGAATTTTAAACGAATTTAACGAACTAACGAAAAATTTGCTCAAGCCTATTATTTATGGTACAAAAAGAGAAACTTAGAAAAGAATTTTGGAAATCACTTTATAAGAACATCATTAATAAAAATCTGGGAAAATTATAAAACCAGATTTTACCAAAGAATACCATTGTGGATATCTTCCATGGAAGCTCAACAAAGAAGAGAATTAGGGTGGAGTAACTGACCAACATATGAGGATATCCTTGAAAAACAATTACATATTTATACTTAAAGTCACAAGAGGAAATAAACGCTAAATGTAAAAATGTATCCTGGTTTCTATATACACAATTAAAAGATTATTTCAATAAAGATAAACAATTAAATTTATCAGATAAAGATTCTATATGGGACAAAATATTAAAGACGAATATGAAATTAATTACAAAAATATACAAAATCTTATTGCAATGGTCAACAGAAACTTAGCAAGTAAAAGAATGTATGATTAAATGGGCCGCCAATATTGGACATAATATAAAAATGGAAGAATGGGAAAAATGTTGGAACAAGAAACTAAGTTACACATAGGTAAAGGTTTTCCTCTGACGTTAAGTCCAGTCATGACCGACTCTGGGGGTTGGTGCTCATCTCCATTTCCAAGCCGAAGAGCCAGCGTTGTCCGCAGACAGCACCAAGGTCATGTGGCCAGCATGACTGCATGGAGCGCTGTTACCTTCCTGCCAGAGCGGTGAGAATTGCTGTTACATCATAACTTTACATTCCGTAAATAAACTTTAAGTGTTTTACCACAAGAGAGTTACTTGAGCCAGCTTAACAGAGTTATGAATAAAAACCTTTAATAGCAGTATTTTCCTTTTGTGTTGTATTGAAATATATTTTCTATAAACACTGGTCAGCATTCACTGTACTATTTATGTTTCAATCAGCCACTTGTGAGAAAGGTTCATACAAAAGGCACTGAGGAAAGCAAATGAATAGAGATCTAATATGATTATAGGTATTGCATACAAGGTATACATTTCTGATAGACAGTTAAGAGGCATTCTTATTTCTAGAGGTTTCTACTTTGCTAGTGAAGTAGATACAAACCTAATTTCAAATATTGTTAAAAACTGCTGTTAAGTTGCTGTTAGTTATGGTTACTGTATGAATGAGAGACCTACAAAACACCCTGTTATCAACAATCAAAGGTCACATCTACACTGACTATTTAGGTCAGTGTGTGATGTGATTAGCCCCATATAGCTAAACGTTGCACAGGATTGATCCAGGTTACCCCAGGTTAAAGCCACTTAACACAGCTTTCCCCCAGGTTGACTTGGGGAGAAACCTGAATCCTGAAGCAAGATTCAGGTTGTTCCCTGAGTTAGGAACTGAGCAGACAGCAGGGCCAGTTCCTAAGCAGAACCAGCTACACCATGTTTCTGAGGCTCAGGTGACTCGAGTAAGTGGAATGGATATCCCCTCCTATCCCCTTTTCCCATGTTGTGGCTGTTTCCAACTGTGACACAACCACTTGCCTTGTAGTTGAAGGTTCAGTAGCTTTCTGAGGCCTCACTAAGAAGGCTGGAAGGAGGGAGAGGAGGTATTTCCCCATGTTCAGTGCAATTGAGCTGTAAGGGCTCCCTGCTATCTCAGAGGCAGCTTAGAGAGTCCTTATTGTCCTGCCAAGTGGGGTTGATCTGGTATCTGAGATGTCAGATCGAGCCTGCTTAAGTAGAATTGAGATTTGATTTCTTTTTAGCAGTGCAAGGTACTTGTAGAACCCTTCTCCAGTATCACCTTTCAAATTGTTTAATTTTCTTTCTTTCAGTATTCTTTGCTGCCCAGCTTTCACAACCATTGTGTTGGCATTGTCAGTGTCCCATTATGCTGCCACCCCAGTTCACTATGGAGCCCCATTGGAAGTCACAATATGTTGTTTCATGGGTAGAGTACAGCTCCATGGACAAACTGAAGCAGAAGCATCCTAGGGCACTTCAGTTACCCCATTTGATAAGGTCATTAGTCTAGCTCATCAGGAAAGCCTGTCAGAAACAGCTGACCCTCTTAGCAGCACTGCTACCATTTTGCATAATCTCTTGCCCCATAGTAGCAGGAAATCCCATCACCATTGAAATGTCATGATGATTTTCCTACTTAAACAGAAAGTTAGCTTTGAAACAACTAACTGATTAGTTTGCTAAGTTATTGACTGATTCATTTTTTTCACTAGATTTCCTGATTGACACTGAAATTAATCACATCTTTAATTAATTAATTATTTTTAACCATTTGAATTTATTAGAGTTGGTCATATGTCCATTGGTAAGTTCATAAAAACACAATGTTTAAAAGGGGGGGAAGTATTAGTACTCAATAAAACATGTTACTAAGAAGGTTAATTTGTGTACTTTTTCACTGCCTGTTTGGGAATATATTATGTAGTGGGGAGGTTCTAGAAAGCTGGCAGAAACTTAACATTACTCTTCTGCCAGGATATGTTTCTAGAGGCAGGGAGAAAGTGCATTTTTCATTCTAAGTAGCTTGAACAGTTAAATCAAATGTTTTCTTCATCTTCAGCTGTCAAGATTTTTTTTTGGTTTGTCCTCTCCACACCCCCCCCCCCCCCATTCTGTTTTCCACTTGTACTCTGTGGAACACATACTGGATTATTTTGGTAAGACTGCAGCTATCATCTTGGAGCCAGTCATTTCCTCCTCATATCTTTATTGTGAATTGCCATCAAGTTGATTTTGCTTTAAAATAATCCTATAAATGGGAGATCTCCAAGACATCATGTTATTAGCATCCTGCTAAGGTCTTGCAAACTCAGGTCCATGTCTTACTTCAGTTACTATCCTGTAATGTGATCTTCTTATTTTCCTATTGCTTTCCATTTTACTAAGCATTATTTTCTTTTCTAATGAGTAATGTCTTCTGATTTTCTATCAAAAATTATAATAGCTTCAATTTAGTAATTTTGATGTCCAGTGGAAGCTCAAGCTTCATTTTCTTATGGACACATTTGTTTTCTATATTCTGATTACTAAGAAGTAAATTCAATTAAAATTTATTATGATCCTTTAGAGTGTTTATTATTGTTCACAGTTCATGGCTATTGCAAAATTAGGTAGAAAGTTTTCCTGCAAAACCTCTCCCTTATTTTCTTTCTTATCCTTCTCATTTCCTCAACATTTCAACTCTGCTTTCAACTGTTTCTTTTTTTTAAAAAAAAAGTGGATCAAATTATATGAGAGGTTTGATAAAACTGAAGTTAGAAGCAAAAATATAAATATAGTCAAATTCACACCCTTATTGTATCAATCTTTTTTAAAAAAAAAAACTGTTCAAAATCAGGGCAGAGTGGGTTACGTGAGAAAAGATCCACTTCACAGCAGTACTCACCATTACCTGATTTGACTAGGGCTGTTGTAATTTGCAGTCCAACATTGTTTGAAGAGACTCATTATTCCTATTCTGGTCTAAACTGAATTGCTAACTCTAACTAAAATATACATATAGAATTGATTGGATTTGCATGAGTGTTGGCTCATCATTCAGCAATTGAATCAGTAGATCTACTTGAATGTGGATTCCCAGTTGCATTCAGTATTAAATAGGAAAACCTCTCAGGTAAAAGGGTGGCTTAATGCAAAGAGATTCAAATCTATTATTATTATTATTATTATTATTATTATTATTATTATTATTATTATTATTATTAAAAAGGGGAAATTAAGTCTTCCAAACCCCAGACTTTAATGGATACATCTTCAAATTTTAGTTTATATTACATTTATATTTTTAAATTTTTATGGAAATGCTGAGGATGTAATCTAGGACAGATACCTGGCCTCAGATGAACTCACATCAGATTGAACTCCCCCGCTTGCTCCTTTCAGATTCAATAAATTTAAACAGGAAATAGGTCAAATAAAGTGGCCTTTACTTAACCCAGCTCCTTGTATCTAGTGTCACTGGTCATCAACATCAGCCCAAGAGCTATATAATAAAGAACTATATTCAGCATGAGATAAAGGTGTCTGGCCTCTACCTCTTTGTAGGGCACTGTTGTCTAAGGGCTATACACTTAAAGAATATATGCAACATGAATAAAGGTATCCAACCTGCTGGCTGGACCTTTCCAACATCTGTTTAGGGCTCTGTTGTAAAAATGGCTACATTTTAATGCAAAAAAACACATTAAAACAAAAGTGGTTTGCTATTTGTAATGAAGATAAAGGCACCAGATGCAATTTTATCTTAGATGTTACATAGAGCTAACACTGGATAGCACTAGGATGGTAGACTGATAACAAATATCCAAAGGTATAGACTGTATATTTCAGAGGAAGGAACTGGCAAAACGTTCTTTGAGTATTCCTTACCTAAGAAACCAACATAAGTCAACAGGTAATTTGAAGGCACATACACACACTCACACAGAATCACACACAAAAAGGGGGGGACGTCAAGTATGTTTCAATTAAAAATATGCATTCGAAAAAATTCTTCTCAACTCAGTTTCTTCTTCTTAAGATAACTTTTGAGAGAATCACAGAGATTTTTCCTTAAAAACATTTTAAAGAGAGGTTCACATGTTTGTATCTTACTGCAGCTATTTGTCTTCAAAATGATTGTAAACTAATATTATCTAGTCATAAATTCCCTCTTAAACTCATGTGTTTTGTCATCTTGTGCATTCCAATTTAGATGATACATAACATGCTTTGAAAACTTTAGCCTCAACAAAAAAGTGAGGGATGTAAAGGTACATTTGATTAAAAGTCAGCCACAAAGGCTGCTGCAATCCTGCACATAACTGCACAAGACAAAGAACAGTAAATAGTAAACGGAAGAAGCCTAAATATTAGCAGTACTTGTAACCAAAGTTGATATTGAATTTAGGTTTAAAGGACAATAAGAACCCTCTATTATATAAAAGAAACATAGACTTTCCCAAAATTTGTAGTAGTGTAAACAGTGAATGTTAGGGTAATAGAGATCAAAAACTGAATGTAGCACAATATAATTATTTTAAAAGTTACTTACCTGCTCCCCCCACCACCCTTCTTTTTTTGAATGACTTATCAGACATTTGTGAAAATCTATTAAACTTATCTATTAAATTGCTAGCAATAACATAAATAAATCCTATCTTCTCTCCCCTACATTCCTACTGTACATTGTGAAAAAATTAATACAAACATAAAAAAGAAATTTTGCTATGAATTGTCTCCTAGTGTCTCTTAATATACCTGCTTTAATTCTCTTCATAAACATGAAGATTTTAGTGTGTCAGAGAAAAGCAGCAGATTATATTTAGCCTTAAATTAAATAACTGCATTAAATTCCTTGATGAACAATTGGAAATTCTCTACAATAGTTTCCTGATCTGATTTTCCCCCACATTTCTCTTCAAGAAGGTTTGAGGTTCTAACAGTGTAAGGCAGTTTAATTCCTATAATGTACAGCATATGAAGGATTTAAACTCCACCAAGAAGTGTTTTCTTAATATATGCAGTATGAAGAAAACAAAATTGATTCCAAGATATTGGACAGATGGTTTGCTAAAGTATAGGACTGTTCCTTTAGAAGAAATTGGGAATCTAAACTGAGTTACATAAATTTATTCAAACAGTAGGTACTTTAAAACTTTTCTTCGGAGCTATTAAGCAAGAGCTGACTAAAAGCTCTGGAATTTATTTTCTTCAAAACATGTTTGTACCACAAATGCTGCTTCATGGCTTGATGGATCTGGATCAAAATTGGGTTTTGATTAAAGAAAAAAACCCTTTTGGGAATTCCCCCCCCCCCCCCAAATGAATAAAAAGGTATGTCTGTATTCAGCACTTGGATGCAACCACAAGACGACTGTTTATAGATAAATAGAAAGGATTACTTACTGGACTATTGTTATGCATGTATGCAGCGCTCTGGTGCAACCACAACAAGGCAGTATATAGACAGAAAGGAAGCAATTAATGCATTAAAAAGTATTTTAAAAAAGGAAGGTGATGACAAATATTTGTAGGACTACCTGTGTTTTTATCTGAGAGCGTGTGACTCAAGGTCAAAAACAATAGACTTGCTCAAGACACCAATTTCAGGATTTATTAAAAAGATGAATGTCTGCATCTTTCTCTGAGGCCGAGATATGACTTAAGGTCAAGAAAGTGTGACTCACTCAAAGCAAAAATTAATTAATAATTGGCTTATGTACCCAGTGTTGCCCAGTTCTTTATTTTCTAATGTTATTTATTAGAAATACTCATTGTTAACTCGACAATTTTATGAATTGCCCCATTAGAAATGCATAATCAGGCAATGCCGTGTGCATAAGCCAGTACTTTAGTACTTTCTAAAAGAAAGAGCACTGGAACAAGGGCAGGAGCCATTGTTTCCTATTGCTATCCTTGGGCTCTTTCACACTACACAGTCATAGTGATTTTACTTTTATTGTCATGACAACATTCTATGTTATTTATTTACAATTTAGGGAGGAACATTAAGAATTCTTCTCCAGAGAACTCTAGTGCCTCACTGAACTACAAATGCCAGGATCCTCTACAATGTTGTGGCAGTTTAAATGGCCTCATTGTAATATAATCAGAAGCATGATATCATATAAGTAAATTAGAGTGCGAGCAAGAGTAGGCATTAATACATTTTCCACCACTAATACAGAACAGACATGTATTTATACAAGAGATCAATTTTAGAACCCTTTATGTAGTATCATTTTCTTGTAACCCAGAGCCCCATTTTTATCGAAATGAACAATGACCAGCCCAAACATACCATAAACTTGCACAAAAGGATTTAACAATGCCTAGAGAAGTGCACTCTATAGACATCCAGTGCAATTCTATTGTCAACACCTGGCAGAACTTCCAGCAGAAGCTGACCATAAAATCATGCTTAGAGATAACACTTCTCTAGCCACCTGTAGGTCCTTTTTGTGTTTTTATGGTATTTAAATGTTTTTGTGCATATGAAAATGCATTTGAAGAGCTCACATGGTAAGTCAGTTTTACTGTGTTGAAGAACCGTTGGGCACAACAGATAATATAAATGCCATTTATAGTAGAAATTTTATCTCTTTCATTACCCAACCTCTGCCAAGAACAAAAATCCTCCCTTTGTCTACTTCCAGAGTTTGTGATAGACTTAAAGATTTGGATAGACCTACAGATTTGGGGAAAACATTTCAGCTTAACTATAATGACAATAAGATATCCACCTTATATAGCATTATTAATAAAACATTATCCACTACATCACACTGCTGTGATGCATACTATGACATCATTAGTCTGTAGCTAGCCACATTTTCAACATGGTATATACTCAGATATAGATATATAGATATATTGATATATTGATATAGATGGGCTTTTCTTCTCCTTCTTTGCTGCTGCTCAATCGCATAGTCGTTTCCGACTCTTCATGACCTCATGGACCATTCCTCACCAGAGCTCTCTGTCGGCGGTCACCGCCCCCAGTTCCTTCAAGGTCAAGCCAGTCACTTCAAGGATACTGTCCATCCATCTCGCCCTTGGTCGGCCTCTCTTCCTTTTTCTCCTTCTTTACTAATCAGTAATATGGCCCACTAGTGCTTCCTAATATGGGCCATTACTGATTCATATCTCATGACTAACTAAGAACTTTGCACGTTGGAGGTTTATTTCCAAATACTCTTTGAATGTTGGCCATATTAACTTATCAAAGAAGATTTTTCCCCCGATGCATATAGGTAATTCGAGATGTAATACTTTATTTCTGCAGTCTTATAAGCAATGTAACTACTTATATTGTTACAAGAGTTTTTTTTCATCTGATGCTAAATAGTGAGACCAAGCCCTTTCTACTCCTCTAAAGCAAAACATTTTCTATAACATAAATTGTCACTATTGCTTCTGTCTACTTGAAGAAAAATGGGAAGGTAAAGAGTTGAGCTTGCAGAATCTGCTGTTTTTTCCTTCACAATAGCAGAAAATGTGTGTGTGTGTGTATGTGTTTTCTTTCCCACAAATAAGAACGATTTTCCATGACCTAGTTATAGAAAAGATGCATAATAAGCCAGAGATGGACTGATAAAACAAGGACTTCTGAGATTTTCAGCACTCTCTGGAACCAAGATGGATTTGAACCTGGAGAAATGTATGAATTATGCAGTAATCCCGTCATTATGAGTGTGTAGATAGATGGAAGAAGTACCATAATCTCTTCCCTACCATTCCTGCCTGTTATATTTAGCAACAATTCAGACCAAAACCTATTACAACAGAATCCCCTTAATATCTGTATTATACCTGAATTTTCCTCATTTTGCATCAAATCTCACCTACTACTGTGTCTATTATTTAGATACTATACAGCTTTTCATTCTGAACATCCAAAATGGAATATTGAACATATTATAAGATATAATAAAACCAGCTGGTAGACTTCATAAAACTGATTAAACAATACCTTATTATTTAATTCAATTATTTCTTAAGAATATTTAACAATTCAAGTCTTTGGGTCAGCATGGCTACCACAACTTCTGTGTTAAAACAATGTATTAAAAAGTGTAGTGGCTGATGGTATGAACAGTAATCTATAATTATTATAATTGATCATATAATCAAGAAAGCAATAAAAATTTAGAATAATCAATAATGTAATGTAATGTTAGATGGCTGGGACAACTAGATATCTGTAGTCGATGGCTGATGTAACTCCTTCCTTCTGGGAACCTGTGACACATAACCGTTATAAAGTATACGATAATTATATGATTATGATTATTCCCATTTTTTTTATCTGATATATTTCTTGCTTGCCTTTTTTCATAGTCCTGCTCTCCAATTGCAATGATAAATCAAAATATTTTCCATTACATAACACTATGTAACAAAATTTGAAAAAAAAATTGTTCCTGGTCATAAAATGTTTTTTCCTGTTTAATTGTGCAGTACTTGATTACTTTGAAAGTCATTGTTATACTCCAGAATTCATTGAATAAACCTTTTCCATATGTTTATGAAAGAACCAATTGGGAAATTGCATTTATAACCCAGAAACAAAAATTGTTTTACAATTTAATGGGGGAGAATCCTAGACAAATGAGAAAATTCAATTCCTCCCCCCCCCCACCCCACTCTCTCCCCAGAAAATTGTGGACAAGTTAAACATGAGCCTACAATGTGATGTGGCAGCAAAAAAGCCAATGCGATTTTGGCCTGCATTAATAGGAGTATCAATAGAAGTCATAGGGAGGAGGGAGCAAGCTTGTTTTCTGCTGCCCTGAAGGCTAGGATGCGGAACGATGGCTTCAAACTACAGGAAAGGAGATTCCACCTGAATATTAGGAACAACTTCCTAACTGTGAGAGCTGTTTGGCACTGGAATTCTCTGCCCCCGAGTGTGGTGGAGGCTCCTTCTTTGGAGGCTTTTAAGCAGAGGCTGGATGGCCATCTGTTGGGAGTGCTTTTAATGTCATCTTCCTGCTTCTTGGCAGGAGGTTGGACTGGATGGCCCATGAGATCTCTTCCAACTCTATGATTCTATGAAAATGTTTTTTGTGCAGAAGTCGTCCCTGGCTATTTTCTGCAGAGAAAATGGTGGATAAGATAGCACAACAAGTGTGTTCCAACACTATAGCTTTGCAGTCTGTCCCAAAAGTAATGAAAATGATTTTAAAATATTGATCATACATGCAATTATACTTTAGCCCCTTCAAAATAGGCTCATGATTGAATACAGCAATTCCAGCATTGCTGTCACTATTAATAGGAGTGGAAGAAATCTTCTCTTGAAATGTTCAAAGCCCTCATCGCAACTGATTGGATGTTTCAATTCTCCCAAAATAATGTCCCTTGAATTTATAGGAATAAAAAGATGTCTCACAGAGTCAAGTCATGTGGGGAAGCATTCAGAACAGCCTTCACATGAGCCACATTGTTCTCAGTTCTTGAAGCTGAAAGACATGGCTCCGGACTCTTCTGCATTTTTGCCCTGACAAGACACTAAAACTACTTCACATTTTACTAATGTACTGGCTGCTATAAAAGGATTGAGTTACCATGTTCCTATTGAATTAATGGATCTACTCTAGCTGGGACTATGGAATTAATAATTCCATTTAGTTGTGGAGAGGTAAGACAATATGATATAGTAGTTTGAGTATTGGACTTGGATTCAGGGAGACATGGCCCACTTTGGCAGACCTCTATCTCTCTCCCTCTCTTTCTCCCTCCCCCTGTCCCTCTCTGCCTAAAAGGAAAGTTATATCAAACCTCTTCTAAATAAGATAGGATCACCATAGGTTGGAAGCAATTTGAAGGTACATAATACCACCACCATTCACATTGCACAGGTATATAAAATATATACATAAGTGAAGCAAGGAAGACACACTCCTCACATATACCTCTACAGATTCAGAAGCACTGTTTTTTTAAATTCAATTGCAGGTTTTTTAACTGATTTTTTTAAAAACCACATAATCTGGGCCTAAAACTTCTGTTATTGGTTGGCAACCTTATTAATACCTCTTATGCATTTTTTCTTCAACAGATGGCAGGTTTAAGGCTTCCCAACTCATCACCCTAAATTAAATGTTCTTGGTGTACAAATTGCCATGAACAGGCCCTAACAAAGAAGGCAAATACAATTACAGAAGCAGACATCACAAACTGTGTCATATTCAGAGAGAAGCTCTTGTATAACATGCCATAGTTTAGCCTAAGCATTTTCAATTCTCAGTTTCTGTCCAAGTTAAATCAGAATGAGTAGATTGCTGTTTTTCATGCAAATATCTCAAGCATTCATCTAAAATTTAATCCTGCAGGGAAGTTATGATCCTAAGCAAACTACCCATTTGAGGGGAGTCATCCATAGCCATGGGGCCCCAGGTGGCACAATGGATTAAACCTGTCACACCTCAGGTTAGCTTCACCTTGCTAAATACACCAGGCTGCACACAGGTTGAAGTCTTTTGTAGTTTATTAGGAAATAGGAAATAAATAGTTCTTAAAAAGAAAAAGTAAAGTTCCAAAAGATTGTCGCAAAACCAAGGCTATAAAGAATAATCCAAGTAAACATTAGGCATAAAACAAGGTTCCATTAATGCATGACAAAGTCCCATGAACTTGAATACACAAAGCTGCAAGATAATCCAGGAAAGCAAGAGCTACTTCTTGCCTCAAACGAGATGTTGCTTTTGATTTTTCTCTCAGTACACCCTTTTAATATTCTCTGCATAGCATGAACACATTTCTTTGGCCTCTGACCTCTTTTTTGTTTGCTATTCTAACACTTCCACGAACCCGGAATTCCAAGCGGCCAGCTCGATCTAGAGATTAGTTTCCTCATCAAGGCCAGACAGCTCATTAGCCGTAGCCTCTGTCTGCATGCTAACTGGGAGCTGTCCTCCTTTTGCACCTGGCTAGCTTCAGAATCATCAACACCATTCCCTGCCGTGGGAATGCCTCCCTGCTCCTCATCTCTCACAGCAGGGACACTCTGAACCTGAATCCCATAATTCCCATCAGAGTCATCTTGAACCTGAATCCCATCATCTGGAACACCTGGATCCCGAATATCACAATCCCCATCAGAGTTACTCTGAGACTCCAGCTGAGTCACAAAAAAACCCTTGTGACAACAGGACTGCTGACTGAAAGGTTGGCAGTTCAAATCCAGGGAGTGGGTCAAGCTCCTGTCTGTCAGCTCTAGGTCCCCATGTGGGGACATGAGAGAACCCTCCCACGGGATAGTAAAACATCAAAACATCTGGGCATCCCCTGGGCAACATCCTTGCAGATGGGCGATTCTCTCATACCAGAAGCAACTTGCAGTTTTTCAAGTTGCTCCTGACACAGAAAAAAAATCCATAACTATTAAAAGAACATTAACATTCTTTTATCAAATCTCAGTCACAACTAGGGTGATAATTTCAGGCAACACTATAGGGTTAGAACCATTCACAGTAATAAAATAGTAAGGTCAGAACAATAGCACACCTCTTAAATTAGAAAAAAGCTTTTTTCATGGATTTCATTTTTAAAGTATGTGTAATGGTGGTGCATTTGACAATGGTTTAAGTAATAAAATCTGACTTTTTAATAAAAAGCACAGTAGTAGAGCTGCCGGTTCTGAAAAAAAGACCAAATGTGACTGGTAATATCCTCTCATTCTTTATTTATTAGGAGACATACAGTGTGAAGAAATAGTGAAAGTGTAAAAATAGTGCTTGGGAATTTTAGCTTCAACTCCTTCTTGAACCATGAAACTCATGAGATGACATTGACACACACACACACACACACACACACACACACACACGTCTCAGCTTTACCAGGTTGTTTTAAAAGTTGAGTAAAAAAAGGAAAATTAATGAATGTGTCTTGAGCTCATTGGAAAGGAAGGCAGGCCATAAATGTAACTTACAGTACAATAAATGAAAAAAAATTAAAATAATATAAACATTTAGGTTAGCTGAAAATTTGAAGCTTTCAGGTACAGCAGGGAGCAAATGGAGGGGGAGAACAGTAGCTATGCTGCCATCCCAATTTGATATCCAGCTGATCAGGAAAAGCTTTTCCTCCATACAAACTGACACTGTTGTGGCCTCTGAGAGAGAAGGACAGCATCCAGAATCTGTTGAACTTAATCTCATTCCTCACTGCCATACCTTTTGCCTTGTGCTACATGTCTTTTTAGATTATAAGCCCAAGGGCAAGGGGCTGTCAAATTAATAATTTGTAAGGTGCTTTGGATGCTGTCACTGAAAGGTGGGTATAAACACTTGAAATACATACATACATACATACTAGGCTTGATCGATCCATGAAAAAATTGATTCTAAACTCGTTTCAAAACTAGAGGGGGCAGTTTTTCGTTTTTGTTGTTAATAACGAATTTGGCCCCCCAAAATTTTCGAAATTAACGAAAAATTCGTTATTTTCGAAATTAATTCGTTAATGGCGTACGCGCATGCGCGGTGGCCCAAAAACAGCCCGAAGGGGGGGGGACTTAGGGGGCTCTCCCGCCCTCATTTTTTGAGTGATCTTCTTCAAACTTGGTACAGTGGTAGAACACATTTAACACTGATAGCTCACCAAAATGTGGAACGTTTCCCTTATCCTCTGATTTTTGGCAAATTTTCATAGCTTTTATAATAAACCATTTTTTAATAATTGCAGAAATCTGTTCCTGGTTTGAAAGTCTTATTTCCTGTTAAATTGGGTTGTCTTTACTGTGAAAGTCATTGCTCTACTTTAGAAACTTTGTTTTTGTGGCTGAAACTTTGTTAAATTGGTGTAGTCCCTGCATATGTGTGTGTGTAAAGGTATCCTGTTATGATTGAGCCTCATGGCTCTGTTACTGACAGACGTGGGCGTAAGACTCCTCGAGAGTCAGATACTCTCGAGGAGCGAGAGAGAAAAAGACTGCGAGACATATTTGCAGCACCATCTGACGAGGAGTCTTTCGAAGGGTTTACGGAGAGAATGGAGGAGGGGCTGGTTAGCTCAGAGGAGGATGAGATGGATTGGACTCGGGTAAGGGAGGAAGTGGGTGCCACTGGCCATGATGGGACAGAAGATGAATGGGGACCTTCAGGATTAGACCCATGGTTTAGCTGGAGGGATGGGACGGGATCCACAGCTGGAGATGCTGTTGGGCGTAGTCAGAGGTGTTCCAGCTCTGACGAGGAAAGTGATGAGGAAACGCCCGGGTTAAGGAGGACAGCTGACAGTGATGAAGATTTGTAACTGGCATAAAATGGGGCTTGAGAGCAATTGCAAATTGCGTTGGGCAAGGTAATCTGGGCAAACGCTTGGGATCCGTGTGTGTGTGGGACGCTTCCCTGAAGACTTGTGTGCTTTCCTGTGCTGTGACGTAAGTTGATTGGAATCCAGGGTCAGACGGCGGGAGGGATTGTGTGGGCATTTGTTTGTGCAAACCTGTGCTTACTCTTATTAGCTTGACCTTCCGTCGTCTTCTTGACGGACGCCATCTCCTGCTTTGAGAACTCGGACTGAACTGACCACGGCTTGTCTTCCCCCCTTCTTGGACTTGGAAAAACTACAAACGTCTGCTTCTGGCTTTGATCTACGGAACGGAACTGGTCTACTCAACTGCTACAATCCTTGGCTGATTTACTCGTGTTGGAGATCCTGTCTGCTGTGTGTGTGGGGGAGCGACGCAAGTTACTCTAAGCACAGTGTTGGCAGCAGAGAGGAATCTGCTGCCAATTAGTTGCATTCTTTGTATCTTTTGTTCCTTGGCTTTCGTTTCGTTTATACCCAGGCTGAAGTAAGCAGTTTGTTTTTACCCGGATTAAACTCCGGTTTAATCCGGTTTATCTTTTGAACATTTACTTTTGCCCCTTTTTGCTCCTAAAGGCAAAAACTGCCTGGCCCTTGTGTTTTACGGGCATTTTTTGAGTTCTGTAATCTAATAAACTCTGTTACTTTGAATCTTGTGGCGTTCTGTCCTTGACAGATTGCCCAACGCCCATAAAAAGTTTATTGCAGCAATAAACCCGTCAGGAAGACGATGGATGAGTTACGGGCCAAAGTAGACCAATTGCAAACGGCTTTTACCGTTAGTCAAACAGCTCAGGCTGTGAAAGGACATGTTTTGACTCCTGAACGCTTTGACGGAACCAGGTGCAAGTTGCCAACCTTTTTGGCACAAGTGGAGCTTTATTTTTCTCAGCTCAGTGCTCATGCTTTTCCTACAGACACTAGCAAGGTGGCCTTTATTTTGAGTTTGTTGACCGGTCCCGCAGGACAATGGGCCACTAATTTAATTTTGGGAAATGACCCAGTCAAAGACAATTTGAATAATTTCAAAAAGTTGTTAACTGATACTTTTGGGGATCCTCTCCGCACGGAGAACGCTGGGTGGGCTCTGTATCGGTTGAAACAGGGAAAGGGGACTGTTTTGGATTACTTAAATAAGTTTAACCTGTATCGCCACCAGCTGGATTGGGGGGAAAATGCATTCATGCTTTTATTTACTGCCGGGTTAAGTGATATGCTCCAGGATGAATTAGCACGCTTGGAGCCGGCTGAAAGCTGGGACGCCTTAGTAGCTAAGGTGCTGCGTTTAGACGCAAGGTTCGAGGCTCGTAAACACTCAAAAGCAATGTGTGCGCCACCCATGCATGTAACCAGGGCACCTGTGGTGATGGGGGAAGAGCCCATGGAGCTTGGGGTCTTTAAAAAGCTGTCTACAGAGGAAAAGAGCCGTAGGAGGCAGCTGGGCTTGTGTTTGTACTGTGGGAATGCTGGGCATTTTGCCAAAAATTGTAATGTGAAACCCTCCCAGCTTTCGGGAAAAGGCCAGCCCTAGTGCGACGTGAGTCCAACGCACTAGGGCTCCTCAAGCAGTCAACTGAGGGGAAGAAGCATGTTTTCGTACCCATTACATTATCTGTTGGGGGAAGGGAACTTGTTTCTACTTTGGCACTGCTGGACTCAGGGGCTACGGTCTCCTATGTAGATATTGAGTTTGCTAAGAAGCATGGCATTCCTAGAGTGCGCAAGGCATGCGACGTGTGGGTGGAAGGAGCAGATGGGAGACTGCTGGAGACTGGGGTGGTTAACCATGAAACCTCAGCAGTAACGTGGGAGGTGCAGGGAGTAACGGGAACGTTTGTGTGGGATATTACGAGCTTGCCTAGATATGATGTGATCCTGGGGATGGATTGGCTAGCTGTAGTAAACCCACAAGTAGATTGGGCAACACGTAAAGTGATCTTAAAGAGGCAGGATTGTTGCACTCTAAATGTTACTCATTCTGATATGGAGGGAGTGCCTGCTGAGTATGGGGAGTTCTCTGATGTATTTTGTAAAAGAGAAGCGGACAAATTACCACCGCACAGGCCATATGATTGCGCCATCAAGTTGGCAGAAGGTGCGAAACTGCCAGCAGGGAGGCTGTATGCCTTGACTGTACCGGAAAGGCAAGCTTTGCGGGAGTTTCTAGATGAAAATTTAGCCAAGGGGTTTATTCGCCCATCTAGTTCTCCAACTGCGGCACCAGTATTCTTTGTAGCCAAAAAGACTGGGGAACTTAGGCTGGTCTGTGACTATCGGATCCTAAACAAATACACCATTCGGGATAGGTACCCGCTCCCTTTAATCTCGGAACTGTTATCAAGGGTGCAAGGGGCTAAGGTCTTTACCAAGCTTGACCTGCGGGGGGCCTATAACTTAATCCGTATACGGGAAGGGGATGAATGGAAGACGGCATTTAACACGTGTTTCGGATGCCACGAGTTCCGAGTCATGCCTTTTGGGCTTTGTAATGCTCCTGCGGTATTCCAGAGGTTCATGAACGATGTGTTCAGGGACCTAATTGATCAATTTTTAGTGATTTATTTGGATGATATCTTGATTTTTTCTAAGGACGAGAAAGAACATCGTCAACATGTCAAGCAGGTTCTGCACCGACTGCGGGCTAATGGGCTTTTCGCCAAGGCTTCCAAGTGCGTCTTTCATGTGCCTGAAGTGGAGTTCCTAGGTCATGTAGTGTCAGGTAGGGAACTTAAAATGGACCCACATAAGGTTGACGCCGTCAACTCATGGCAGGAGCTGAAGACTAAGAAGGATGTACAAAGGTTCTTGGGTTTCGCTAATTACTACCGGGAGTTTATTCCGAATTTTGCAAAGCTCACGGTACCTTTGACGCAGCTTCTGCGCAAGAAACAGCCATTTGTGTGGGGGCGGGAAGCTCACGAGGCGTTTCTACAACTAAAGTCTAGTTTTCAATCGGACAACATACTAACCCATCCTGATGTTGACAGACCGTTCGTGGTAGAAGCGGACGCTTCTAGCTACGCGTTGGGGGCTGTATTGTCTCAGAAGGATTCCTCAGGGACCTTGCGTCCCTGTGGATTTTACTCGCGGCAACTAACACCCTTCGAGCAGAACTATACCATATGGGAGAAGGAGTTGTTGGCGATTAAGGTGGCGTTTGAGGTGTGGCGGCACTGGCTTGAAGGGGCACGGCACCAGATCGTGGTCAGATCTGATCACAAGAACTTAGAGCACTTGCAAACAGCAAAGAAGTTAAACCAGCGTCAAATCCGCTGGGCTTTATTTTTCTCCAGGTTTAACTTCAAGGTGCAGTTCGTGGAGGGGAAGGCAAACTTGCGGGCCGATGCTTTATCCCGCAAGCCGGAATTTAAGACCAATGAGCAGGTAGTATGTCAGACCATCTTGCCTACTGCCTCTCTGTGTGTTGTAGATAATGAGCTTGGGTTACATGACCAGATCCTTGAGGCTCAGAAGGATGATGTGTGGACTCAGGAGCAACTGATGCTGCTCTCTGCAGGTAACCGTACCATACTGCCGCATCTCCAGGATCAAGACGGGGTATTGGTGCGTAGGGGGCAGGTTTACGTACCAGTAGGGACCCTCAGGTTGGAGGTGATTAGAGCCCACCATGACGAACCCATGGCTGGGCACTTTGGCAGGTTCAAGACCGTACAGCTTATCACCAGGAGCTACTGGTGGCCAAAGATGCGGCAAGACATTCTGCGCTTTTGTGACAGCTGCGCCGTTTGTCAGCAGAGTAAGACGCCTGTTGGGCGCCCTAGAGGGTTGTTATCGTCTTTACCTGTTCCGGAGAGGCCATGGCAAATCATTTCCATGGATTTTATTTCAGATTTGCCTAAGTCTGGGGGTTATACTTGTATTTGGGTGGTGGTGGATTTATTTAGTAAACTGGCTCATTTTATTCCTTGTTCAACCATTCCGGCGGCCCCTACGTTGGCCTTACTATTTACAAAGCACATCTATCGTTTGCACGGAGCACCCGAGGTGATTATTTCAGATAGGGCTCCGCAATTTGTGTCACGCTTTTGGAAACACTTCCATGAGTGTTTGGGGACTAAGTTAAACGTGTCTTCAGCTTTCCATCCGCAAACGGATGGACAGTCGGAACGGGTTAATGGGCTCTTAGAGCAGTATCTGCGTTGTTTTTGTTTAGATCAACCCACGGCTTGGGTAAAGTGGTTACCGGTGGCGGAATTTGCTTACAACAATGCGGTGCACACGTCTAGTCAGCATACGCCATTTGAGCTAACTTATGGTTTTCACCCACGGGGAGGTGTGGCGCCGTCGACCAATGTGGTCTCTTCGGACCCTGTGTACCGCTCTTCGGAAATGGCTGCATTGCATGATGTTGCCCGTCGCTTACTGTTGGAAGCTAAGGCAACGCAGAAGACTCAGGCTGACCGCCACAGGCAGGCAGGGGAGGAGTTGGAAGAAGGGGATTTGGTGTGGTTATCTTCCAAACATATTAAACAGGCTGGGGGAAAGTTTGCGCCTCGGTATTTGGGTCCCTTTCCTATCGTTAAAAAGATTTCTTCTGTTGCGTTTCGTTTGCGTTTACCGTCTAGTTTAAAGGTCCATCCAGTCTTTCATCGTTCGCTGTTGAAACTTGATACCTCTAGTCGTCGTGGTGCTATAGCGGAGGGTATCACTGCCACTTCTCCGCCATCGGGGGAGGAGGCCTTTGTGAGAGGGGATAGTGTTATGATTGAGCCTCATGGCTCTGTTACTGACAGACGTGGGCGTAAGACTCCTCGAGAGTCAGATACTCTCGAGGAGCGAGAGAGAAAAAGACTGCGAGACATATTTGCAGCACCATCTGACGAGGAGTCTTTCGAAGGGTTTACGGAGAGAATGGAGGAGGGGCTGGTTAGCTCAGAGGAGGATGAGATGGATTGGACTCGGGTAAGGGAGGAAGTGGGTGCCACTGGCCATGATGGGACAGAAGATGAATGGGGACCTTCAGGATTAGACCCATGGTTTAGCTGGAGGGATGGGACGGGATCCACAGCTGGAGATGCTGTTGGGCGTAGTCAGAGGTGTTCCAGCTCTGACGAGGAAAGTGATGAGGAAACGCCCGGGTTAAGGAGGACAGCTGACAGTGATGAAGATTTGTAACTGGCATAAAATGGGGCTTGAGAGCAATTGCAAATTGCGTTGGGCAAGGTAATCTGGGCAAACGCTTGGGATCCGTGTGTGTGTGGGACGCTTCCCTGAAGACTTGTGTGCTTTCCTGTGCTGTGACGTAAGTTGATTGGAATCCAGGGTCAGACGGCGGGAGGGATTGTGTGGGCATTTGTTTGTGCAAACCTGTGCTTACTCTTATTAGCTTGACCTTCCGTCGTCTTCTTGACGGACGCCATCTCCTGCTTTGAGAACTCGGACTGAACTGACCACGGCTTGTCTTCCCCCCTTCTTGGACTTGGAAAAACTACAAACGTCTGCTTCTGGCTTTGATCTACGGAACGGAACTGGTCTACTCAACTGCTACAATCCTTGGCTGATTTACTCGTGTTGGAGATCCTGTCTGCTGTGTGTGTGGGGGAGCGACGCAAGTTACTCTAAGCACAGTGTTGGCAGCAGAGAGGAATCTGCTGCCAATTAGTTGCATTCTTTGTATCTTTTGTTCCTTGGCTTTCGTTTCGTTTATACCCAGGCTGAAGTAAGCAGTTTGTTTTTACCCGGATTAAACTCCGGTTTAATCCGGTTTATCTTTTGAACATTTACTTTTGCCCCTTTTTGCTCCTAAAGGCAAAAACTGCCTGGCCCTTGTGTTTTACGGGCATTTTTTGAGTTCTGTAATCTAATAAACTCTGTTACTTTGAATCTTGTGGCGTTCTGTCCTTGACATATCCCTTGACGTTAAGTTCAGTCATGTCTGACTCTGGGGGTTGTGCTCACCTCCATTTCTAAGCCCAAGAGCCAGTGTTGTCCATAGACACCTCCAAGGTCATGTGGTCGGCATGACTACATGGAGTGCCATTACCTTCCCGCCACAGCGGTACCTATTCATCTACTCACATTGGCATGTTTTCAAGCTGCTAGGTTGGCAGAAGCTGGAGCTAACAGCGGGCGCTCACTCTGCTCCCGGGATTTGAACCTGGGACCTTTCAGTCTGCAAGTTCAGCAGCTCAATGGTCTTTGCCTTGGCTGCCTTCCAGATCAGGCTTATAACCAGCCTATTATGGGCCACAAATTAAAGAAAATTCAATCCCATTTAAGCACAACATGAACAGTTTTGATGCCAAAACCATAAACTCTGTTTATTAAACTCTACGATCCAAACTTTAGAACAACTTGCAAACAATTGAAGGTTAGACCACAGTAATAATAACCAATTCTATTCCTTTCCAAAATTTAAACATAAAATAGTATCTTTCTTTCCAATAGCATATAAACTTTTCCTTTCTTTACAAAACAAAATTCTAGACAGTAGCCATTTAGAAGATATTTCTATATTTTCCCTGCAAAGGATAGGGCTGCATCCCTCTGGAGACACACATGATAACCCGGACATGATATAAGGCACTTATATACGTTAAATAAACATGATGTCATTGCATATATAAAAGAAGCATGATATTAGGCAATTATAGTTGCAAATAATATAATTAAACATGTAAAAATTATACATCCATACATAAAAGAAACATGTAAAGTAACTGCATATATAAAACACAATATAAAATATGATATAAGGCAATTACAGATGTCAAAGGAACGTGATATTACATATGTAAAAAACATGATTATATGTATAAAAAAGCATGATACAAGGTGTCAGGATCTAGGCTGCTGGGCACCAATAACCATACACTGAGGCCAGATTCTATCTAATATCTTTATTAAAGGAATATATAAAGTCAATAAAAACAAGTGTAGAATAAAGTTCAGAAGCAGACCTTTCAAATGAGGCCAAATATAGTCCAGCAGATTATTGTCCAATATGAAATATTAGAGTCCAAAGATTATAATCCAATAACCGCAACACACGCTTTGCCAAGCAAAGCGTTGGGAAAACAGCAAAAGTCTTGAATCCAATGAAGCTTGACACAAGGCTGAAAGTTACTTGGAACGTGGCTGGAGCTGTGGCTAAAGGCAAAGCAACTTGAAGCATGGAACAAGATCTGTGGTAAATCCGTGAGACGAGGACAAGGCTTGGAACTAGATTCAGGAGGCAAGGAACAGGATTCGAAGTCCACACACACATGACCTCTCTCCAGGAGCTGACGAATTGACTCCGCAAGGAATCCTTCGCGCAATTTCCCTATATTGGGTCTCGTTTCCCCAAACAACAATCACTTTCCCTAGAGAACAGGGAGCGAAGGAAACCAGCTTGCAGGTGCAAGACTCCCCGTATTTTCTCAGGGGAAATACTTCTAATCAGTGGCATATTTGGCAGCAAGGCGAGCACTACTTCTAAATTTTTCTCTCGATCCTCTATCAGTCGTGTAAGCCTGTTTTCTCCCATAAGGGGGAGAGTTCCCACCAAGGTCAGGTTTAATTGGTTCTTGGACTAGAACTTCAGGCAGCTGCCAAGGCTCTGACTCCGACCGGAAATCTGGGGAAAACTCCATATTTTCCTCCTCATCTGCCACAATACTGTCAGGAATAGGACTGCAGGGCCCATGAGTCATCACACTAGGCAACTGACACATCTAAAAGAAACACAATATAATTAACCTAGGTACAACAAATGTGAAAGAAGGCAACAATATACATAAAAAAACATTTCTGGACTCACAAATGTAGTCTAAGAGAATTGGGCTTCCATTCTCCAAACCTGAAACAAAGTGGGAGGAAATGTAAAGAGTGTTAATGATGCTCAAAATCAAATGTTGTTCTTTTACAAAGTCAAACTAAAACTAAGAATAAATGCTTCGGTCTTCTCCTGATCTTCTTATCTCCTCACCTTGCGTCCAGCCGAGTTACGTCCGCACTTGCGATACAGCGACCTCTTCCCTTGGCTCAGTGGGCAGTATTTTAAAGTATGGGCCTTTTCGCCCGTGGCACCGCAGAGCGGACAGGTGTATTTGCGCAAGATGGGGCACTCCACGGTGCCGTCCATCCCCTTCAGCCGGTGGGACGAATAGACCTGCTTGGATTCCCCGTTGTGTTTGCAGAAATTGCAAATCTCCTTGTTTTGGGAAGCCTGGCCATTGGCACTACCTTTGGAGCTCTTGCTGCTGGAACTGCTTCCATTAACCCATTGTGATGCTGTTTCAAAGTTGTCCTCGTTGAGGACTAGCTGCATGTCGTACTCCATTGTGTCCCAACTCTGAGATGGAAATGGGACCTTCTTGCGTTCCGCGATGATCTCCGTAACCACTTTCGCAAGGCTCAGATAGTCCTTCCATCTGTCAAACTCCCTGAACATGGAAGGGGCATAATGTGGCACGTGCATGGCTGATCTGGAGAGCATGGTGCCAATTCTACCCTGGTGTGGACACACACTGAATGCCACATATTGGAGGCGGAGTCTTTGTTTTATATATAAGGGGAGGGGTTCCAAACCTTTCACATTGGACCCTCCCATCTATTTTTACCCTCCTTTGCCCTAGATTTAACCCCCACATGTCTAGACAATCACAGGTTTTCAAGGAAGAGTTGGGTTTTTCCAATTTTTTCACTTCGGAGGTAATGCCACAGTTTCTCCCTTGAGGCAGTGGTTCTCGACTTGTGGGTCCCCAGATGTTTTGGCCTTCAACTCCCAGAAATCCTAACAGCTGGTAAAATGGCTGGGATTTCTGGGACTTGTAGGTAAAAACACCTGGAGATCCACAGGTTGAGAAACACTGCCTTAAGGGAACGTTAGCAGTTGTGGTTCTGTTTGTCCATCCAAGAATGAGTTGAATTTCTGCCTTGGATGAAATAGCAACATTGCACATCCAACGTTTGCCAAAGTCCTGAAGGACGGATCCAGTAATGATGAAGCCTGCAAGAGTGTTATATTGCTTTTGCATGGCAGAATAGCATTGGACTGGATGGTCTCTTCTAGCTTTATGATTCTATGATGTTTGGCGCCATGATTCTATGATTCTATCATTTTAGGATTCTAGGACTTTTGGGATGATTCTGTTACTTGGTTCTTTGAGTCTATGACTTTAGGGACCATGTTTCTATTATTCCATGACTTCTGTGACCATATTTCTATGTCTTTTGTGACCATTCATGGGCCATCTGGCTAGTGTTCCGGGACGGTAAATGATATATCGGTTACAGCATCAGATATTTCTGGATACAGTATAGTCTCGCTTATCCAACATTAACGGGCCAGCAGAACGTTGGATAAGCAAATATGTTGGATGATAAGGAGACATTAAGGAAAAGCCTTTTGAACAGCAAATTAGGTTATTTTACAAATTAAGCCCCAAAAAATCTTGTTTAACAGCAAATTAGACAGAAAAGGTAGTTCAATACGCAGTAATATTACGTAGTAATTACGAATTTAGCAACAAAATATCACAATATATTGAAAACATTGACTACAAAAATAAGTTGGATAATCCAGAACATTGGATAAGCGAGTGTTGGATAAGTGAGACTCTACTGTATATTGTTTTTGCATGGCAGAATGGCGTTGGACTGGATGGTCTCTTCTAGCTTTATGATTATATGATGTTTGGTGCCATGTTTCTATGATTCTATCATTTTGTTGTCGAGCAATTTAGAACAGTATAGGATACCGCTAACTGTTTCTTTGAGTGGTGTTCTGTGGAAACACAACCCGCCCATCCTCCCCCGCTGATTTCATGAAAATAAAAGAAAAGAAAGAATAAGCCACATCCGGCAAGGCCCACACACTGAAATACTAGGCCGGCCATCGTTGGCCGGCAAGCTTCCCTGACTGGAAGAAATAGGGGCCGCCGCCCCAAAGAAGGGTTCTGTGCAAGATTGCACCAAGGGGTAAAGAACGACAGCCGCGAGAGAAGACAGAGGCGGTGCATCGTGGGAAACACGTCGACCACGTAGGCCGACAAGGCCCACACGTTGAAATACTAGGCCGGCCACCGTTGGCCGGCACGCTTCCCTGTGAGGAAGAAAGAGGTGCCGCCGCCCCAAAGGAGGCTTCTGTGCAAAATCGCACTAAGGGGTAAAGAACGACAGCCGGCGAGAGAAGAGAGAGGCGGTGCATCGTGGGAAACCCGACCACGTAGGCCGAGAGGCAGCAAAAAGAAAAGAAAAGAAAAGAAAAGAAAGAAAAAAGCCACAGGCGACAAGGCCCATACATTAAGCCGGGCCGGCCACTGTTTGCCGGCACGCATCCCTGAGAGAGAGAGAGAGAAAAAAAACCAGAGGACACCGCCCCAAAGGAGGCTTCTGTGCAAAATAGCATAAAGGGCTAAAGAACGACAGCCGGCGAGAGAAGAGAGAGGCGGTGCATCGTGGGAAACCCGACCACGTAGGCCGAGAGGCAGCAAAAAGAAAAGAAAAGAAAAGAAAAGAAAGAAAAAAGCCACAGGCGACAAGGCCCATACATTAAGCCGGGCCGGCCACTGTTTGCCGGCACGCATCCCTGAGAGAGAGAGAGAGAAAAAAAACCAGAGGACACCGCCCCAAAGGAGGCTTCTGTGCAAAATAGCATAAAGGGCTAAAGAACGACAGCCGGCGAGAGAAGAGAGAGGCGGTACATCGGGGAAACTCGGCCACGTAGGCCGAGAGGCAGCAAAGACCAAAGAAAAGACAGAAAAAGCCACCGCCAAAAAGGCCCACACTATAAAATACTAGGCCGGCCACCGTTGGCCGGCACGATTCCCAGACAGGAAGAAAGAGGGGCTGCCGCCCCAAAGGAGGCTTCGGTGCAAACTCGCATAAAGGGGTAAAGAACGACAGCTGAGAGAGAAGAGAGAGGCGGTGCATCGGGGGAAACTCGGCCACGTAGGCCGAGAGGCAGCAAAGACCAAAGAAAAGACAGAAAAAGCCACCGCCAAAAAGGCCCACACTTTAAAATACTAGGCCGGCCACCGTTGGCCGGCACGCTTCCCAGAGAAAGAGAGAGAAGAAAAAAAAAAGGAAATGTGGGCCCAAGCCCCTCAGACCCGGGGGGCCGGCCACCGTTGGCCGGCCCCACGCCCACACGCCGCAACCCACGGGGAAGGGCAGGCTTTCTTCACGTCTGCTTGCAAAATGTGGGCCCAAGCCCCTCAGACCCGGGGGGCCGGCCACCGTTGGCCGGCCCCACGCCCACACGCCGCAACCCACGGGGAAGGGCAGGCTTTCTTCACGTCTGCTTGCAAAATGTGGGCCCAAGCCCCTCAGACCCGGGGGGCCGGCCACCGTTGGCCGGCCCCACGCCCACACGCCGCAACCCACGGGGAAGGGCAGGCTTTCTTCACGTCTGCTTGCAAAATGTGGGCCCAAGCCCCTCAGACCCGGGGGGCCGGCCACCGTTGGCCGGCCCCACGCCCACACCGCTGAACCCACAGGGGGAAGGGCATGCTTTCTTCACGTCTGCTTTCAAAATGTGGGCCCAAGCCCATCAGACCCGGGGGGCCGGCCACCGTTGGCCGGCCCCACGCCCACACACCACAACCCATGACACAAAGATACACTCCATAACAGCAAACCGTCTAGCCTCTGGAAAAATCTAGCCATTTCTGTAGTCAATGATTCCATTATATTGTGATATTTTGCAGCTAAATTCATAAAGTAAGCAATAGCAACATATCATTTCAGCATATAGAACGACTTCTTATGTCTCCTTGGTTGTATAACATGCATTTATGGTGCTTTATTTGGAAAATAATAACGTGATATGATGTGTTATATGCTTTTCTTCAACAAGTCCAATCCAAGAAATTTGCTTATTTCAGCACTGGTAGGCCCGTTCGGCTTTGATCAGTGAGACTCTTCTGTGTTCATGTTGGGTCAATAAGACATAAGATATAACTGAAGTCACAGTCAGCATACAGCATTACCAGCTTAAAAAACAGTGTTGTAAAAACACGGCTCTAGTCCGAGGACTGAAGAGGAGGTAGTTTGACAGTTTAAAAACTATACAGTGCGAAATACTATTGGCCTGTCAACCTATTCTTAAATAGGCTACAAACGACCACACAGACCTATAATGCTTTTTGGAGGAGGAAGGTTTTAAGGCTCTGATGTTAGGCACATGTTTCCATGCAGTTCCACTGCAGGTAAGACTAGTGTGTTCTTCAGGGGTTATTAAAGTTCTCCTGCAGATGACCTGGATAGAGGGAAATGACTTCAGTTGGTATACAGTTTAAGTAAACTTGAGGAAGTACAATTATGAAAGATATGGTGTGTAATGGAGTAGAAAGTAATTCAAAGTAGAAACAAAGCAGAAATGTTGATTCCAAAGGAAACATGAAGGCATTATTAAGTAATTGTTTTTAATAGCAAAAGAGTTTCTGAGTGGATTGATTCTCTACTTCTTACTCTGCGTAAGATTATCATCACATGCTCTCGACTACACCCGCACAAGGCAATGGTACAGTAAAAGAAGACAATTTTGAGAAGTGGTAAAGGCCAAGGTGTCCCACTTCTTTCAGTGATTCCGCGTGCGCGGCCAGAGGGCGAGGGGAACCAAAGGCGGCCGTTCTGCCGCCACATCGTTGAGTACACTTCCTTTTAAGGTGAATGGGACACTGTCCCACAGTCTGTGATCACTCCACCCTCGTTATTACCAACAGACCAGCAAGAAACAGTTTCCACGAGACGGAACTTGCGCCCACTCCTTGAAAGCAGCCGCAAAGGCACACGCCCTGACGGGCAATCGGCAACGTCCGTGTGCGCGGACAGTGGGCAAGGGGAACCAAAGGCGGCCGTTCCGCAGCAACAGCGTCAATCACAACCTCTCAGGGTGATGGGAGACTGTACCACTGTCTTTGATCGTTCCACCCTCTTCTATCGTTTTACCCAAAGGCCAGCAAAAGGCAGTTCCCACTCTGGGTAACCTGCGCCCACACATTGCAAGCAGCCGCAAAGGCACACGCCCTGAAGGGGGTAGGGCATATACCTCTAGAGTCTGGCGTCACGTAGTCCGAGGCAGCAAAAAAAAAAAAAGGTATGGAAAAAAACAAAGGGCAGCAAAGACCCCACCCTGAGCCAGCCGGCCACAGTTGGCCGGCATGCATCCCGGAGAATTCGGCACGGCCCTCCCACAAAGTTTTTTGTTTTTGCGACTTAAGCCTCTACCCACAGCAACACCCCACCACCCCAGGGGAAGGCCGTGTACCTCTTCTATCGTCCTGCAAACAAGCCAGCAAAAGGCAGTTCCCACTCTGGGTAACCTGCGCCCACACATTGCAAGCAGCCGCAAAGGAACACGCCCTGAAGGGGGAAGGGCATATACCTCTAGAGTCTGGCGTCACGTAGTCCGAGAGGCAGCAAAAAGAAAAGAAAAGTAATGGAAAAAAACAAAGGGCAGCAAAGACCCCACCCTGAGCCAGCCGGCCACAGTTGGCCGGCATGCATCCCGGAGAATTCGGCACGGCCCTCCCACAAAGTTTTTTGTTTTTGCGACTTAAGCCTCTACCCACAGCAACACCCCACCACCCCAGGGGAAGGCCGTGTACCTCTTCTATCGTCCTGCAAACAAGCCAGCAAAAGGCAGTTCCCACTCTGGGTAACCTGCGCCCACACATTGCAAGCAGCCACAAAGGAACACGCCCTGAAGGGGGAAGGGCATATACCTCTAGAGTCTGGCGTCACGTAGTCCGAGAGGCAGCAAAAAGAAAAGAAAAGTAATGGAAAAAAACAAAGGGCAGCAAAGACCCCACCCTGAGCCAGCCGGCCACAGTTGGCCGGCATGCATCCCGGAGAATTCGGCACGGCCCTCCCACAAAGTTTTTTGTTTTTGCGACTTAAGCCTCTACCCACAGCAACACCCCACCACCCCAGGGGAAGGCCGTGTACCTCTTCTATCGTCCTGCAAACAAGCCAGCAAAAGGCAGTTCCCACTCTGGGTAACCTGCGCCCACACATTGCAAGCAGCCGCAAAGGAACACGCCCTGAAGGGGGAAGGGCATATACCTCTAGAGTCTGGCGTCACGTAGTCCGAGAGGCAGCAAAAAGAAAAGAAAAGTAAGGGAAAAAAACAAAAGGGCAGCAAAGACCCCACCCTGAGCCAGCCGGCCACAGTTGGCCGGCATGCATCCCGGAGAATTCGGCACGGCCCTCCCACAAAGTTTTTTGTTTTTGCGACTTAAGCCTCTACCCACAGCAACACCCCACCACCCCAGGGGAAGGCCGTGTACCTCTTCTATCGTCCTGCCAACAAGCCAGCAAAAGGCAGTTCCCACTCTGGGTAACCTGCGCCCACACATTGCAAGCAGCCGCAAAGGAACACGCCCTGAAGGGGGTAGGGCATATACCTCTAGAGTCTGGCGTCACGTAGTCCGAGAGGCAGCAAAAAGGAAAGAAAAGTAAGGGAAAAAAACAAAGGGCAGCAAAGACCCCACCCAGTGGATAAAGACATCCTCAAAGGTTCAGATGGACAGATAGTATACCTCTGTAAAGTGAGAGTCTGGCGTATTCCTACACCTGAAATGATTATCTGAAGTATCCACATCAAATATAACAGTGCTCTTTCTGTACAGGAGCTGCGAGGATCTGTAGAAGACCAAACAGTCATGGCTCGTGATGGTAATATTTCCCCCCCCCCCAAATAAAAAGGGAATTGAATGAAATCCGAACAGAACACAAAGAGGAAGCATTATCTACCTTGGCTTTTATGGTCTACTTTTCCACAGAATATCCTTCAACCTCTGCAGAGCCAGTATTACATGAGAGAAAACGTTTTGTAACTTCCGAATACAGAGATGGGCCAAAAGTATATTAAGTTCAACAGGGACAAATGAAAGATAGTACTTCTCTCCGCGATGGTTGTTCGGGAGTGGAACTGTCTCCCCCGGACTGTGTTGGAGGCCCCTTCTTTTGAAGCTTTTAAGCATAGGCTCGATAGCCATCTGTCGGGGATGCTTTGAATGAAACTTCCTGCGTCTGTCTTGGGGGAGAACTCGATGGCCCATGAGTTCTATTCCAACTCTACTTTTCTATGATTCCATGATTACATGATTCGTGAAACGGCCCCTTGAGATGGATGAACCCAAAAACGTCAGTGGGGCAACGTTGAGTGATGAAAAAGAGGAGAAAGGAAGGGAAAAGAGAGAGGAAAGCATTGTAGGATAGAGGAGAGAGTTGTTGGACAGAGTCCAAAGGGGCCACCCCCCCGCCCGGACGCCCAAAAAATTGGCCAAAGTTACTCTGAAGCAGAGCTGGTTAAAGGAGGAGAACTGTTGCTCTAGGAGCAGTCGGTCTCAAAATCCAAATCTGGGAAATTCAACACAGGAAGGTTGGCCTTCAGGAAAACAAGTTTCTCAACTGTTTGAGGGTCCAGCAAGCTGCGGTGGGGCGTGACTACATCTCCCGCTATGCTGAAGACCCTTTCGCTCTGGACGCTGGTGGGAGGACAGCTGAGGAACTGGCGGGCTACGTGCGACAGATCCGGCCACATGTGTTCGCGTGAAGCCCAATAGGACAATGGATCACAAGAAATTATCTCAGGAGGCTCCTCAAAGTACCTGTTGACCGAGCATTCGGCCGAGTCTACCTTTTGAGCAGAAGCCAGCAAAGAGGATTCTTCAGAGCAGGCAAGTATGGCCACCGTCTCTGCAAAGAAAACGTTTCCTGTTCGCGGCTGGAGATCCGTATCCCTACGGCAACCCCCTACCGGCTCCGCGGGACTTTCCGTCTCGCCACTAGCGCTAGTGCTTGGGGTGACAGGCAGTTCTGGAAGAGGGGCCGCTGTGGCCGTTTCCTCCACCCTCGCAGCAAAGACCTCCCTCACAAGGTCAACAAGTTGGGCCTTCCACATGGTAAAGTCTTTTGGGCAGACGTTGTACTTTAGCCGTGGATCACACAAGGCCGCCAGCATATGGACCTTGCTGGAAAGAAGTGGCTCTAGCCGTTTCCGTACAGCAAAGGACAACCTCCTCACCACCTCCTGGACCGGCGGTGTCAGCGGTCCAGCCAGGGAGTCCATTGTTCGACCGGCCCCAAGCCTTTCTAGGTGCCTCCTTAGCCTCAAGACCATGGGCACTGCCTGGCTCAGAAGAGCTTTTGATTCCGAAAGTGTCTCAGTGGCATGTTTGAATGGCTTTAGTACGTCTACTAGCTGGGAGATGGTGTCCCACTCTTGCTTAGTTGGAACAAGCTTGCTAACAGGCGCAACCAAAGTGAGGGAGATGCCGTGTACCGCCTTCTGCTGCTCGACCATGCGTTCCAGCATTTTTAAGGTTGAATTCCACCGAGTCGAGACGTCCTGGAGCAGCTTGTGCTGCGGGAGGCCTTCAAGGCTCTGCCTGTCTCTCAGCTGCCGGGCTGCCTTGATGCTCCGGTGGAAGTAGCCCGCGATCTTTCTACAGCGCTCGATCAGCAGGGAGATGTTTGTGTTGCTGCCCGACTGCTCTTCCTGGCTCTTTAAACCTTCCTTGACGGTATTGTGAAGCAAGTGGGCCATGCAGGACACATTCTGAAACCCGGCACTTTCAACCGCTTTGATCATATTTTTCCCTGCGTCCGTCACCATAAAGCCCCTCCTCATTTCTTCCGGCCTACACTGCATCCATTCCCCCATCATGTTTTCCAGATAGTTGCAGATGGTCTCTGCCTTGTGATCACGATCAACTACCTCCAATGCGAGGAGTGCCCAACGATGGGATGTATCCATAGTGCCTTCCTTCTCCCACCAATGTGCCGTGAGAGAGAGGTAGGAGTGGCCTCCTCCCAAGCTTGACCAAATATCAGAGGTAAAATGGATGTGTCCTCCCATGGCGGTACGCAACATCTGGATAATGCGTTCCTTACAGCCCTCGTACAAGCCGGGGATTACTTTTCTGGAAAAGGTGTGACGGGAGGGGATTTTGTAGCGGGGGCACAGTCGTTTCATAAGGCGTACAAAGCCTTCTTGTTCTACCAGGCGGAAGGGATGGTGATCTAGGGCAATCATCTCTCCCACAGTTTGGGTTATCTGCTGGGGTGTGAGCAATGTTTCCCCCGTTTTCTTTCTGGGTAATGGAATGGCCCAATCCTCCATGGTGGACTGTGTCCGCCTTCCACTATCTTCACCTGGTGAACTTTGCGTGCTAAGGCTGCCACTGGAAGGGCTTGCAGTTCCCCCTCCAAGCGAAATGGAGGGATGGTGTCGCTTCATGTGAGAGCTCAACCCCGAGGTCGCAAGATGTCTCGTGTCTCTGCCTCTGCTGATGTTTGCCCCACAGTGTCTACAAACTGCCAAAGTAGAACTCTGAGAGTGGACATGGAAATGGTCCCAAATAAATGACCTTGGCCTCCCCACAGCCACTGTGGCGACGCCCTCAGAGATGGGAGTCGTGGGCACCCTTTCAGCAGCATGAGAAAGTCTACGTTTTGATGGTAGTACCTCCTCTACCTCCTCCTCACTGTCAGTAGCTGGTGGAGGGGTGGGGTTATCTATATCCTCACTATCCACCACCTGTAGTTCCAGGACGGCAACACCTGTATGTTCCAATGATCGTCCAGTTGTCTCAGCTCCATGCGACAGCCGGCTCCGGGTGGATGCCTGTGAACTGTCTGCATTAGAACAGCCTGGTTCTTCATCAAGTCCACCCACTCCCATAGTTCGGCGTTCCAGACGTATGGGACCCACCTTAACTTTTTTGGCCCCCCACAGTGTCCTGGCCGTGGCTTGACCACTACCAGGACTTGCTCCCCCAGACCCGCGTACAGCTGAGCGCTTCATGACAAGGGGAGTGTTTTCAGGTAACAGAAGGGATGATGGTAAGGTGTTGTGTTACTGGTGGGAAATATTTGTTGAATCTTGATTGGCAACGTGTTATATTCTGGCCAATTTACTGTTGCAAAAGCGTAGTCTATAACATTTAGTTAGTTTTATTTATTTACAAGGGGATACCTGTACTTTACAGTTCTACAGGAAAGTATGGGATATGCAACTCTTTCCCAAAGTTGGCTTGGGAAAATCAGGAAGCGTCCCTCTCAGACACACACACACGCGTCCCCGGAGGTTTTTGAGACTGGGGAAGGCAAGGCACAAAGGCAACCTTTTATTTCCCCCGAAGGAGTTGTATTTTGAACAGCAAAGTATGGGATATGCAACTCTTTCCCAAAGCGTCCCTGGCAGACACACACACACGCGTCCCCGGAGGTTTTTGAGACTGGGGAAGGCAAGGCACAAAGGCAAACTTTTATTTCCCCCGAAGGAGTTGTATTTTGAACAGCAAAGTATGGGATATGCAACTCTTTCCCAAAGCGTCCCTGGCAGACACACACACACGCGGCCCCGGAGGTTTTTGAGACTGGGGAAGGCAAGGCACAAAGGCAAACTTTTATTTCCCCCGAAGGAGTTGTATTTTGAACAGCAAAGTATGGGATATGCAACTCTTTCCCAAAGCGTCCCTGGCAGACACACACACACGCGGCCCCGGAGGTTTTTGAGACTGGGGAAGGCAAGGCACAAAGGCAACCTTTTATTTCCCCTGAAGGAGTTGTATTTTGAACAGCAAAGTATGGGATATGCAACTCTTTCCCAAAGCGTCCCTGGCAGACACACACACACGCGGCCCCGGAGGTTTTTGAGACTGGGGAAGGCAAGGCACAAAGGCAAACTTTTATTTCCCCCGAAGGAGTTGTATTTTGAACAGCAAAGTATGGGATATGCAACTCTTTCCCAAAGCGTCCCTGGCAGACACACACACACGCGGCCCCGGAGGTTTTTGAGACTGGGGAAGGCAAGGCACAAAGGCAACCTTTTATTTCCCCCGAAGGAGTTGTATTTTGAACAGCAAAGTATGGGATATGCAACTCTTTCCCAAAGCGTCCCTGGCAGACACACACACACGCGGCCCTGGAGGTGTTTGAGACTGGGGAAGGCAAGGCACAAAGGCAAACTTTTATTTCCCCCGAAGGAGTTGTATTTTGAACAGCAAAGTATGGGATATGCAACTCTTTCCCAAAGCGTCCCTGGCAGACACACACACACGCGGCCCTGGAGGTGTTTGAGACTGGGGAAGGCAAGGCACAAAGGCAAACTTTTATTTCCCCCGAAGGAGTTGTATTTTGAACAGCAAAGTATGGGATATGCAACTCTTTCCCAAAGCGTCCCTGGCAGACACACACACACGCGGCCCTGGAGGTGTTTGAGACTGGGGAAGGCAAGGCACAAAGGCAAACTTTTATTTCCCCCGAAGGAGTTGTATTTTGAACAGCAAAGTATGGGATATGCAACTCTTTCCCAAAGCGTCCCTGGCAGACACACACACACGCGGCCCCGGAGGTGTTTGAGACTGGGGAAGGCAAGGCACAAAGGCAAACTTTTATTTCCCCCGAAGGAGTTGTATTTTGAACAGCAAAGTATGGGATATGCAACTCTTTCCCAAAGCGTCCCTGGCAGACACACACACACGCGTCCCCGGAGGTTTTTGAGACTGGGGAAGGCAAGGCACAAAGGCAACCTTTTATTTCCCCCGAAGGAGTTGTATTTTGAACAGCAAAGTATGGGATATGCAACTCTTTCCCAAAGCGTCCCTGGCAGACACACACACACACGCGGCCCCGGAGGTTTTTGAGACTGGGGAAGGCAAGGCACAAAGGCAAACTTTTATTTCCCCCGAAGGAGTTGTATTTTGAACAGCAAAGTATGGGATATGCAACTCTTTCCCAAAGCGTCCCTGGCAGACACACACACACGCGCGTCCCCGGAGGTTTTTGAGACTGGGGAAGGCACAAAGGCAAACTTTTATTTCCCCCGAAGGAGTTGTATTTTGAACAGCAAAGTATGGGATATGCAACTCTTTCCCAAAGCGTCCCTGGCAGACACACACACACGCGCGTCCCCGGAGGTTTTTGAGACTGGGGAAGGCACAAAGGCAAACTTTTATTTCCCCCGAAGGAGTTGTATTTTGAACAGCAAAGTATGGGATATGCAACTCTTTCCCAAAGCGTCCCTGGCAGACACACACACACACGCGTCCCCGGAGGTTTTTGAGACTGGGGAAGGCACAAAGGCAAACTTTTATTTCCCCCGAAGGAGTTGTATTTTGAACAGCAAAGTATGGGATATGCAACTCTTTCCCAAAGCGTCCCTGGCAGACACACACACACACGCGTCCCCGGAGGTTTTTGAGACTGGGGAAGGCACAAAGGCAAACTTTTATTTCCCCCGAAGGAGTTGTATTTTGAACAGCAAAGTATGGGATATGCAACTCTTTCCCAAAGCGTCCCTGGCAGACACACACACACGCGCGTCCCCGGAGGTTTTTGAGACTGGGGAAGGCAAGGCACAAAGGCAAACTTTTATTTCCCCCGAAGGAGTTGTATTTTGAACAGCAAAGTATGGGATATGCAACTCTTTCCCAAAGCGTCCCTGGCAGACACACACACACACGCGTCCCCGGAGGTTTTTGAGACTGGGGAAGGCACAAAGGCAAACTTTTATTTCCCCCGAAGGAGTTGTATTTTGAACAGCAAAGTATGGGATATGCAACTCTTTCCCAAAGCATCCCTGGCAGACACACACACACACGCGTCCCCGGAGGTTTTTGAGACTGGGGAAGGCACAAAGGCAAACTTTTATTTCCCCCGAAGGAGTTGTATTTTGAACAGCAAAGTATGGGATATGCAACTCTTTCCCAAAGCGTCCCTGGCAGACACACACACACGCGGCCCTGGAGGTTTTTGAGACTGGGGAAGGCAAGGCACAAAGGCAAGCTTTTATTTCCCCCGAAGGAGTTGTATTTTGAACAGCAAAGTATGGGATATGCAACTCTTTCCCAAAGCGTCCCTGGCAGACACACACACACACGCGTCCCCGGAGGTTTTTGAGACTGGGGAAGGCACAAAGGCAAACTTTTATTTCCCCCGAAGGAGTTGTATTTTGAACAGCAAAGTATGGGATATGCAACTCTTTCCCAAAGCGTCCCTGGCAGACACACACACACACGCGTCCCCGGAGGTTTTTGAGACTGGGGAAGGCACAAAGGCAAACTTTTATTTCCCCCGAAGGAGTTGTATTTTGAACAGCAAAGTATGGGATATGCAACTCTTTCCCAAAGCGTCCCTGGCAGACACACACACACGCGGCCCTGGAGGTTTTTGAGACTGGGGAAGGCAAGGCACAAAGGCAAGCTTTTATTTCCCCCGAAGGAGTTGTATTTTGAACAGCAAAGTATGGGATATGCAACTCTTTCCCAAAGCGTCCCTGGCAGACACACACACACACGCGTCCCCGGAGGTTTTTGAGACTGGGGAAGGCACAAAGGCAAACTTTTATTTCCCCCGAAGGAGTTGTATTTTGAACAGCAAAGTATGGGATATGCAACTCTTTCCCAAAGCGTCCCTGGCAGACACACACACACACGCGTCCCCGGAGGTTTTTGAGACTGGGGAAGGCACAAAGGCAAACTTTTCTTTCCCCCAAAGGAGTTGTATTTTGAACAGGAAAAACACCCACAGGACAGCCCTTTGCAACAACAAAAGAAATAGAAAGACCTAAGACCCACACCACCAAACTCAGCCACAGACCACCCCACCTTTTCTCCTGTCCTGGTCTTCACACAGCCATGCTGTGACGCAGCAATGTTTCCTGCCTGCCTGCACCAAAATCTAATCTACCCTTCCACCCTCTCCAAAATTCCCAGTGCGACTGAGCCACGAGGCGTGTGCACGCTGTTTTCATTAAGCACGTCCTACCAGCCCCTCCCCCTGGTTAAACGTGCTCTCTGATTGGCTACAAGGTGCAAACAACACACTAGATTGCCCCAGTGGACTTAAAAAAGTTTGGATGATTTGACAAAGCATTTTTTAAAAACGAAAAAAAAGGCGCCATTACGGAAAACGGCCAATCGCGGTTCGAAACCGCGATATCCAGGCGTGTGGACAGCCAAGATTCAATATTGCTTCAAAAAATCCGAAAATAACGAATCAATAACGGTAAACGGGGAAAACGAATTATTTGAGCAAGCCTAATACATACATACATACATACTGTACAATACAATACAATACAATACAATACAATACAAATTCCTGAAGATGAGCTACAGGAGAAGCAACATTTCACTGGCATAATGAATATGGGAATATGCTACATCATTTAAAAGTAGCTTTTATCTTTAAAAAAGTAAAAGAGATTTTTTTTAAAAAAAATGAATCATAGAATAATATAGTCGGACGATACTAAATGGTCCATCTATTGCAACCTCCTGCCATGCAGGAAAACCACAAAGTACCCATGACAGATGCTCTGAAAAGCTTTGAAAAGTATTTTGATTTTCTATTACTCAAAATTTGTTTATTACTCAGCCCTCATGAATCCAAAGAATCTGCCCTTCCCCTTGCACTTCCTAAAATCCCACCCCCCCCCCCCCAGCTTCATTAGAAACCCACTAAAAGTACAGAATCAATATTTTCTTTGTTCTGGCCTAAAATATAGACTATTTCCTACATTTCTGAAACTATATCATAGGCATGCTGTGCATTTTCTGCACTATTCTAAGCTGTCATCTTCTACCAGCTGAATAATCTTATGCATGCAATTATTTTAATAATTAATTATTATTTTAATGGATAAATTATTATTTTAATGCAAACATTTCATTAAACGTATTAAGTATTGTTACCCTCACAGTATTATTTCTACCTTCTTCTGTATATCTTAGAATAATAAAATCATAGGGTTGGAAGAGACCACATAAGCCATCCAGTCCAACCCCCTGCCTGCTGCCTCCTTCACTTTCTTTCTTAGCCATATCATGTAGCTGTCTCCAAGGTCAACTAGCACCACCACCATCAACAACAACATGTTAAAATGTAGCATGTATAATCAGTTAAAACACACAAACAGTGAAACAATCACATTAAAACATCCAGTACATAATTCAATATTCATAATTTAAAATTCATAAATAAAAATCTGGATAGGGCTGCCAGAAGTGACAGATCTTTATCACTGTTTTAAATTCAGATAGTATATTCAGCTGTGGAAGCCCTTCTGACAGGTCATTCCACATGCTAGAGAGGGCTGAAAAAAGTTACCAGCCTAGTTCTGGCTGACTGAGATGAAAGTTTCCATATAGCTTGAATGTATGAGGTAGGTGATATGAGAGAAAGCAGTTCTGTCAATAATCTGGACCCACCACATGTAGGGCTATAAACAGAATAACCATCACTTCGTACCTTTCCTGGAAACCAAGCAGCAAATAAATATAATGATTGTTTTGTTACCCAGGAAGTCAAATTCTGTTAAATAATCATTTATAAAGGCTTCAGCTTTGGCATCAATTGAGTTGTTACAATCCTTATTTGTAGTCTCAAAGAGTTAAAGCCAGTGGTGACTGCCATTATCAGAGAAGTGATTTTAGTCTTCACCCTAATAGACCTATTAAGGTTCTGATTCCTGGGCCTAAGAGAGGCTCAGAACCATGGATAGTTCCTGAAAGCCGCACACTGACTAAAGCATTTTGCTGCACACAGTTATTCTCATGTTTTGTGTACATTCAAGGTCCATATATGGAATATAATTATTTCAAGAACCTAAAATTAATTTACTTGAGAATAATAACCCAGGCTGATGTTCCAACTGGATTATCAATCTCTGGATATTTGCAGATATGTGTTCCAATGTGTTCTGTTTCAACTGGCAAGTGTTCCCAATCTTCTCTTACTTGTTTTTAACAGTAAGAGGCTTAGCCAAGGGGAGTATCTCACCTTTACTTTATTAACTCATAGAATGCTTTCAATTACTCTAGTAATCCATATAAATACTGATCTCAAGTGAAATTCATTATATTGCCATGTAAAAACAGATTATGTTTAAAAATGACACCAATTTCATGTTGTTAACCATAATGCTTTATTGATATACAGTAAATGATGATGATGACTGAACAAGGAGTATATTTACTTGCACCATGAATGTGTAGTTATTTGAACAACCCCCTCTCAAAATCATTCTTTCTGCATCTAGATTTGTCTAACATCTTTTTTCAGTAAACAATTAAAATAATTCATTCACTTCTTTCACAGCCTCTCTAGTTTTCTTCATTGATAAATACAGAGAACCTATCCTAAAAAGGTGAAATAAAGAGAAGGGTCGCATATAATACTGATGGAGCTGGTTTCTCTATCCAGATGAAATAAAGAAAAGCTAGATACTAAAGGTTAGCTCATTAAATCCAGCTTACTTCAATGTCCTCAAAAGGTTTTTGACAACCTTTGCCATCTTTTGAGGTATTCCCATTCATTTCTGACAGAAGGGCTCATTTGGTCTTGTAGTCATTACAAATCTTGGCCCTTGATATGTTTCTTTCTTGCTTATCTTTCTCTATTTTAAATGGATGAGACAACCTGTAGCACAGGCATGGCTGCTAATAAAAGAGCTTTGCTGTGTCATTGTGATTTTAATATATCTCCATAAATTAGCAAGAATTTCATATAACTTAATTAGAAAATAACTCACACATCTTCCACACAGCAGTATTTGGCAGGAATATGAAGCAAAAGTAGGTCAGATAGAATTACTCATGATTACCACTGGTTTCCCCTCTCCCCACATATTTATTCCCCCCCCCCCTCTTTCTCTGCTTCTTGCAGCCTTCAGTGACCAGGTGAACATGCTGGGTTTAGATGCTTCTTTTGTACTCCATTTAGATGGTGGGTTTTCCCCCACCTTTCCCAGAGCTTTCTTGTCAAGCAGAACATTTTATAAAATCAGATTTTTAGACTTGTTAACACAGCATTTATGCAAACCGCTACTGTAATCACAATGGGTTATATTTCAACCATTATTATTGCTATGCCGATTGGAAGCAATAATAAAAAGGACATCTTTGTGCTCCATGCCTTTTGACTATTTGCTAAAAGAAATGTTAAGATCTCAGTAGTCACACTTCCTCAGAAAGGAAATATGAAAGAGCTGCCTACATTTTAGAAGTCAGTAATAATATTCAAGGGACCAGAGAATAGTGTGTGTCTTTTAAACAAAATAATACCTTGTGGGCAAAGCCAGGTATGTTTCCAATTACTTATCTGCTTGTCCATCTACCTTTTGTTGCATGAATATTTTTCACAGGATGAAAGTCTCAAGACCCATGGAGCTATTACCTACAGTGGATCACCGAACAGCTGTTTCTGTAAAGAGGGGGGAAAGAACAGATAAGAGCTGATAATAGGGCCATTGCGATCTTAACCACTCTGAAGCAACAATAATAATAAAAAAAAGGCAGATACCCACAGCAATTATTTCAGCTTTGCTGATAATAAACTGTAGGGCAATTTGGTCCATGCATTTGCTGGCAAATATGTTTGAAGCAAGCCTGTTTGCTGGCTGTGCTTCTGTGACAGACCCTGTGTTGCAAAGAATGAGAAGGTATTTAGTGAGACTTTGAGAGGGAGGGAAATCGTGCCCTCATTTCTTTGGCAATCTGTATTTCTTTTGTTAAAGTGAGGCATTTTTATCACATGTAGTCACATCCTTTTTCTCCATCAGCTTTAATTCCTTTATAGAGAAGCTCTCCCATGTGAAGAACCAGCTAAGTGGCTATGTTGCACTTGGCAATTCCAGCTGTCCAGCTTCCTTGAAATGTGTAAGTGGGCCTTTGCTCATGCTTAATCAACCCTTTTGATAAATGAATCTACTGCTTAAGCAGTCTAATTGGAATGCTCTATCCCTTATGTCCTGATCTATGTGACTTTAGTCTTCTGTTGGTTGCTATTCAAAGGCTCACCCAGATGGCTTACAGCCCTTGTTGCTTCTTTGAAACACAGAGGATGATTTCTGCTGGATTTAAATTCTGCTGTGTGAACTAGTTGAATTAACTAGCATCCAATCATATTGTTTGGCCAGTCTTCAAAGCAAAACTTTACCTGATTATAATTTGTGGGAGGGAGTGTTGTCCAGATTTATGTCTTGAGATATACCTTCCTGGTTTTTGCTGGTTGTTGTTACCTTGACATCCACTTATTTTAAGGTCTGTTTCTAGCAATTTCTGGAATTTGTATTAGGGTTCTTCCAAAGTTGTTTAAAAAATAAGAAGAAAAATGGAGGTCATATTTCACTGAGGTGGTCTTATGTTTCTTTTTAAAAATTTATTATAGTTATGGTACTTAACAGAACAACAAATCATAGCAGATATAGTCATGTAACAATAATTTTGATCTATACATGCATATCTATGTTAGTCAATCAACCAATTAATTCCAACATTGAGTGCATATTAATATCAGTAACATAACTTAAAACATATAGTCCTGCTAATTCTACATATTATCCACTATTTTGAGTCTAAGCTTTCTATTCATTTAAATTTTTATAACATAAGAGTGCACTATAACATTCAAACAACACATGATGTATTACACATGACAGACCATACACGTGGTCTTATGTTTCGAAAGACAATCCTTTTGTCTCTGTTTTTTTTAAAAAAAACAAAAACCTGTTCTACAAAACTGTCTCTTCACTGATTCACATATGTATTACAAAAATACCAAAAATCAAGAAGCAGAAGGATTTTTGTTGCTATTCTTGGATTTAGTAATAAAATGCTACTGAGGCTGGGAATAAAACATTGTAGGCCAACAGAAGTTTTGGGGAAATTTTGTTTTGGTTTTTGTTTTTGTTTGGGTGGAGGGGTTCGGATTTTGGAATATCTATATGTGCAAATGTATAGTGAATGAGGGGAGGTGGTTGTCATGTATCCAATGTCCATTGTGTGCTTTTTTCCCATAAAGTTCTGATGTGGGAAAGAGAAGATAGTGGAAGAGGGAAGGATTTCCCTTAAACAATGCCCCTATTTTTTTTTAAAAAAACCAAATATTCCAGATGCTTCCCTGGCTATCAGCATACTTTCTACTAGGGTTGAGCGAATTGTTCATATGCTCATTAAATTTGTATCAAATTCAGATCTAAAGCACTTTTGAAGCGGGTTCCAAAGCACCTGCTCACTTCCCAATATTAAGAATTTGAATCAAAAGGCACCTTCATTTCTTCTGTCTTGGATGTCTTCGGATGTAGCTGTGACCAAGCCCCACTGAGAGGTGAAGCCAAACACGTTGGCATGCCTCTCAGCCAATCAGGGCTGATGGAAGAGGGAGGGAGAGGCGGGGGCCTTTTTAAAAAATGTTGTTTTAACACATTTGAAAATTCCCAAAAAATCAGTGGATGGGTGAAACATTATGAAACTTGATAGGCAAAGAATTGTAAATATCTTCTGCAACGTTTCACCCCAATAGCTTTAAAAATGAAGGAGAACGGAGCCTCTGAATTTTCCCAATTTATTTACTGGAAGCGAGAAGCCATATGCTATACACTCCACTTGCCTCATTTCCAACAGACCTCTATTCAGAGACCCTCCCTGATTGACTTTGCAGCTGCAAGGCCATTAAATGCTATTAAACTACATTTTCCAAAAAACATTGGGCTGGAGCAGAAGTTTCCCCAATAGTACTATGCCTGCTTTAAAACTACAATTCCCAGATGTCCCAGGTCCTTTCTCCTCTTAACATTCCCCACCCCCTTTTTGTCCTCACTTGACCATCTTGACCAAACATTCATATGTGAATTCTTGGAAGGTATGAGAAGTTTAGAGAGAGGGAGGGAGGGAGGGAGAGGTTTGAGAGTTGGACTCCAGTTGTGGCTTGATTCCCCACTCAGCCATGGAAATCCACTGGGACAAGTTACACACCCTCAGCCCCAGAAAACCCAATGAAACAGGAAATAACACTTTCAAATCAGGAACAGATTTCCTTATTCAGAGGCTGATGGCCATCTGTCAGGAGTGCTTTGATGGTGTACTGTGATTTCTGTTCCTGGGTGATAAATGTCATTTCATAATTGGTTCTGTCATAGAAACATGGCTAAACTTTATTACACTGTCAAAACTTTGTCTTTGTGCAAGGAACATGGTGCTATGATAGCACATTATGGTTTGCTGGGACACTGTCCACCAATTTCACTGAGTTTCAGCCACAAAAAAAAGTTTCTGTAGTAGAACAACGACTTTCAAAGTAAAGACAACCCAATGAAACAGGAAATAAGACTTTCAAACCAGGAACAGATTTCTGCAATTATTAAAATGGTTTATTATAAAAGCTATGAAAATTCGCCAAAAGTCAGAGGATAAGGACAACATTCTGAAATTTGGTGAGCTAACAGTGGTAAATGTGTTCTACCACTCTAGCAAATTTCATTAAGATAGCTTAAAAATGAGAGAGAGAGAAGCCTCTCAATTTTTCCCATTGATGATAATGTTTTTCTTCATGTGCATGTGCATCCACCATTAACGAAGTACATACAAAGTTTTGAATTTTTAGCTTCAAAATTCAGAAATGACTTTGGAAATGAAGTGCCAGCACCCACTACTTTTGAAGCGATTGTTGAACTATTTTTTTCATGGATCACACATGCCTACTTTCTACAGTTCTAGCAAAGTAGCCACCTTCCACCTGAGTCCCTTTTCATTTTCTTTGCCCTGGATACAGATGTGGCCAATGGAGTCACTCCATGCTCACCCTAATAGTCATGTGCTACAGAAAGCAAACATCAAAGTACATGGTTCAACTGCTTTTTGCAGGAAACTTATATAAGCGGAGTCCTTCTTGCTTTTCTATTTTTCCATCAAGGCTCCATGAAGAAAAACTCAGTGAGCATGGTCATGTTACCAGTCTATCTCCCCCCCCCCCAAAAAAAAGTGACAGACTGTTGCCATAAATGTTCACTTTTGGAGTCTTCCAGGTTTGTGCATGAAAGAGACCTTCTCTCTCACTTTTCCTGTGTGTGCGTTCATATATATAGATGGAAGGGGGAGGGAGAGAAAAAGAGATCATGTTGATCCTCAAACACTCTGCTTCATTCAAAAAATGCTGCTCAGATGATGTTGCATTTTGGTGTCGATATTGAATTTTGTGGAGAGGTGGCTGCCAAGGTAGGAGAAATGATTGACATTTTCTAATGTTGCACCATCAAGTTGTATTTCTGGCATCGCAGAGGGATTGGCTGGTGCCTGCTGGTAGACTTTGGTTTTCCTTATGTTCAGTGAGAGGCCAAGTTTTTTGTATGCCTCTGCAAATGTGTTTACAGTGGTTTGTAGGTCTTCTGAATAAGCACAGGCTATATTATCATCAGCATACTGGAGTTCTATAATAGCTATGGTTGTGACATTGGTTTTGGCTTTCAGTCTGCTGAAGTTAAATAATTGTCCATTTGTCTGATAGGTGATTCCCACACCTAGTGGGAAGCTTCCCATCAACAAGGTACAGAATCATAGCTATGAAGATGGAAAATAAAGTTCGGATGGTAACACTGTTTGACACCTGATTCCACCTTAAATGGATCATTGCTGTCCAATACTGTTGCCGTCATGCCATCGTGGACGAGCCACAGGATGTTCACAAATTTATCAGGGCGTCCTGATTTGTAAGAGGATGGTTCCATAGAGAATTGTGATTCACTGTGTCAAATGCCTTTGCAAGGTCAATGAATGCCATTGATTTTGTTCCCTGCATTTTTCTTAAAGCTGTTGTGCAGTAAAAATCATATCCATGGTTCCTCTGGAGGGACAGAAGCCATTCTAGGATTCAGGGAGGATGTCTTCTAAGATAGGTAGAAGGTGGTTTGAAAGTATTTTCCCAGCAGAGATTAAAAGAGAGGTATCTCAGCAGTTTCCACAGTCTATGCTTTCCCCCTTTTTGAAAATAGTGATGATAGTGAAGTTTGCTGGGATTTTCTCAGTCACCCACACTTTTTTCAATTAGCTGGTAGAGTTCTTATTTCAGCTCAGATCCCCCCTTCCTTAAAGATTAAAAAGGGATCTCATCTGATCTACTGGTTCTGCTATTTTTTAATTGGCTGATGGCTTTGCTGACTTTCTCCAAACTAGGTGTTAGGGATTCCTCTTCTTCAGAAGAGGGAGGGGAGCAGGAAAGTGTTCGTGAATCTGAGGGTGAGTTGGAATCTGAGGAGGAGATTGTGCAAGTACCCACATTTCAGGAGAGGTGAAAGGAAACAGAGCAGAGATGTCGTCCAGCTAGATTAGTTGCCAGAAATGCAGCTGAGTAATTAGGAACTGCCCTAGCAGCTGTGAGGGGATTCAGGGCTATAAAGCAGAAGCAGGTGCAGCCAGCTCTTGCTGGTAACAAACTGACTCTTTGCTCCCCTTGTGCCTGCTTGAAGTCTGCATTTGGGAAACTGCTCCTAAGGATTTATTGCTCCTAAGGATTTATTTGTCTGAAGTAAGACTGCTATTTGATTTGGGAATTTAACAGAAACTAAGAACTGTGTCACCCTAAGACTTCCTTGCTTCCTTTTGCATTATTCCACGGAGTGTGCTGTACTTTATGTTTTGCTGAAGTAAAGCAGTTTTCATTTACTTACCACAGTGTTTTAAGGCTGTTCTTGAAAGACAAAACAGGACACTAGGCAATGCTGCAAGCTCGTCCCTTGTTTATTGTTGTGGGATTTGCGAGAGGATCTCTTCAGCCATGTTGGAGCTGCACTTAAGAAGGTTATAGTAGTCCTCTTTCCAGCATAGTGCAATTGATTTTTTTTTGTCCTTGGTGAGTATAAAGAGTATATGCCACAATTTGTTGGGCCATAGATGATCTTTGTGGCATTAAAGAATTCTCGTGCGTCATGGACATCTGCGAGGTGTTGTATTTCTTGAGTCCACCAGATGTTTTTGAGTTCTCTGGTCCTTCTTTGGACCTCAGCTTTTACACTAGTATAGATTTTTTCTTAGAAGCACAGTTGGTGTTTCTTTACCATATTTGGAAGACTTTCCTTTTCTTATTGTTGATGCACAGTGCCCCAACATCTCTACTGTTCAGAGACTAGAAACACAGAAGAACTAAGGGGTGCTTCTCAATCAAGTCAAGCCAGGAAAGCATCAATAAAAGTTCTACGTTTGACTGTTTCTGAATCATTGGTTTTATAGTCTCAAATGGACGCAAACACACACACATACACATGAAATCAAACTTTCTTTCTCCTCTGTCTGTAATTTTCCCCTCTCAGCTTATCCTTCTCCTCCAGCATCTTTGTGTCTCTTTCTGTTTCTAAACATCCTTGTGTTTCCTGAAAACAATTCCTGTGTATTTCCCCCCTCCCATCTTTGGCGTGTCTACCCAAATTCTCTCTACCTCTCACCAAGATATCTTGTCCTTATCTAGCCCTAATTCCTTCACTCTTTCTCCTTTTTGTTTCTTCTTGTTCCCTTCTCCTTTTCCTTTAACCCATTCTAACTTCTTCCAAGTTAGAATCCAATGTCTAAATCCAATGATATTATTAATCCAATGTCTAAAATAAAACCAATTGACATAACTGCATTTTGTTTCATCACAAGTGAAAAAGATTTGTGTTTTTTTGGTTTTTAAATATATTCTGAAGAAACATCTTAAATATATTTAATTCTCTTTCACTTTAAAATAAATATAAATAAATGATACAAGTCAATTTGTTGCATGTTGGTCAGATAATTCAAATATAACACTAAGCACGGTGATGTAGATGATGAGATCAATCTGCATGTCCTATAGTGTATTATTTGATCAGAACCTTCCTGAAGCAATTTAGGAGAAACTTCTTTTTTTGGTTATTTTTGTACATAGAAGAATACCCCTAAGGCTGGTCTAATTTCAATTTATGTCATAAACTAAATAAAATCTTTGTAAATCTGTTAAGTAAACAAAAATAATTATATAACCCAAGTGGGGTTTTTGAAAATGGTTTGTCTTCTGTTGTCTACATGGGCTGCGTCTGCATTGACTAAAATGCTGGAACTCAATCACAATATAGTTGTTAACTGAGCATAAATTAAACTGGGAGTGGATGTGGTACATATATGTACTTTAGCTCCCGAAATCACCCAGCTAGCATGTTCACCAGTATTTCGAAAGCAAGTATTTTTACAAACTCTGAAAAGGAACACACACACACACACACGTGTGTGTGTGTGTGTGCACGTCTGCTAGCAACCCCCATATATAATATCCACATGATTTCTGCAACAAGACTTTGGGGAACTAAAATGCCCCATACTAGTTCAAGAAAGCTAGACAAAAAGTTATCTGTGTGATTTAAATAAACCCAACAACACTGTTGGTATTGACATGTATTATTGTGTGTGTGTGTGTGTATGTGTGTGTATCACATGTTCTCTCAGGTAGTATTCAAACTACAAAATAGGAACAACTCTTAAAAACAGTGTTCTCACTTATTAATCATTTATGACCATTTAAGTCAATGTCATACTAGTATTGAAGAAAGTGGTTTCACTGTACAGATGATTACATAGGAAATCCTGGAATCAGTTTGAGGTCCAGATGGTGATTACACAAACCACAGAGCACTGATGCACATTAAGTGCTTTCTTTTGTGCACTTCTCTGTGTGTACATTGTCTAGATGCCACAATTTGAAGCATTAAACTGCATTAAATGGTATTTAAAAGAATTAAAAATCCAATCCTCTCTTTAGAAATGAACCCCACCAGAAATAAATAGATGAATTTTACTCCTGATGCACAGTCAATTCATATGATGGTTGCATTATCAACAAATTACCCTTGCTTGTGTGTTTTTTGTAATTTTTCATGTCTACCACTCAAATAGTCCTTTAGTTTTTTAATTCTTATGCATGTATTTGATGCAAGTCTGTTTCTATATAACAGAGTAATCTGATGGCAGTATGAAGACCTTCAACTTTTAAATATATGGGGAGTTGAAGGTCTTCATTCTGCCATCAAATTACTCTGTTAAATGTACATGGGGACAAACTTGCATAAAATATATGACCACACTATTTTAAATACAACATCTACTGTTTCATTCCTGTTACCTTTCTATCAGCCATAGTTATCCCTTTTCTATAACCAAATAAGAAGGATATGAGAATCAAAAACCCCTTTGTCGCACCATCCCCGCAAATGAAGAGACCACACGTGATTGGATTAACTAAGGGCAACTTTTATTATTGTTAGCTAATTAGAACTCAATAATTCCTCTCAAACCCAATCACAGCGTATACTCTGAAGATATCAAATATATTTGGCTGAGAACTTGCCAATGAACTTGGTGAGGATAATTTTTTTCTGAATTATCAATGTCCAATTTCCAATTCCTGGGCCACTCTGTTATTGCCCGACTCCCTTTTATTTACATCATGGGGCCAGTTTACATTTCCTGGCCTATCCAAATGGGCACCTTGGCTGTGCACAGAATTCAACATCTTTGCTGTTTACAGGTATGCCTATTTAGTTCCCCCTTTCCTCCCAATCTGCCCTGCTGCAACAGTACAGGATAGGCAGACCCCTCTCCAGATTGGAGGGGGAAATTCCTGTCTCTCCCCCCCCCAGGGGTGACCACCTCAGCTGTACTGTTAATGGATGGGAGGGTCAGTTCAAGTGGGAACTGAGGAGGGTGGTGCGCCTCCCCTGGCTCCCCCCTCCCCCCCAAAAAAAATTAGTCCCTGAGGGACTACTTCCAGGCACGCCTCCCTCACCCCGGCTTCTCCGGGGTGAGAAAAACCCTTTTTATGATGTATCATAACTGCAAAGTGATGGTTTGGCTATTGCTTTCCCCTGGTAAATCCTAAAATCCTTGGCCAGAATTCTACTGGGCATACAACAATGTAACTGTAGTTTTATTGACAGCTGTCTTTTACTCATATGCAAAAAGACACAAGCAGACCCGCATAAAGTCCAGTCAGTGGTGCACACACACAAACAGACACAATCTGCAACTATATTTCCATAGCACAGCCACCAACATATAATCAATGCCTCTGTATAATCATAGAGTTGGAAGGAATCTAGCACCATCCAGCCCAACCCCCTGACATGTAGGGAAAACACATTAAAACATCCTCAACAAATGGCTATCCAGCCTCTGCTTGGAAACCTCCATAAAAGGAGACTCCAACATGCTCTGAGGCAGCATATTCCATAGTTGTAGGTAGTCATCAATTAATCATGTGTGTTGTTTAGTCTTTACTATGCTGGTACATAATTTCAACCCCTTGTTAAAAGGTACTCCTGCTGGCTTTGTTTCCTTCCTGTGATACAGATATAAAGGTTATGCATGTCTGATTTCCTCCCTCTCTTCAGATTAAGCGGAAGGTGGGTCATTTTTGACCTTGTAACATTTCTATATTTGATTTCTATTTAGGCTGATCTGATAACAGTTCTGATCAGCCTGAATAGAAATCAAATATAGAAATGTTAATTAGGAATGCTTACAAAATGCTCCTCATAAACCGCTGATGATGATGATGATGACAACGATGATGAACATTTTGTTATGTTTCTTAAGAAGAAGATTAAAATTACACATAATGTGTAACAGGATGAAATATTTCACAATGGTTGAGAATCTTTTAACAGTAAGGATGAGAACATTTGCAGAGATTGATTGATTTGATTTATATCCCAACTTTCTCCCAAAATGGTTCAAATGAACAAATCTAACTAGTTGAAACAATGAGATACAATAGCTTCACTTTGCTACACCTATAACATATTTATTTATACTTTAGGAATTATCTTTCATCATATTTAGTATATTTTTATTCTATACAGAATAGGTTTTTACAATGGTTCATTTCACTCTGTCCTCATTTCTTTGTAGCAGCACCTCCTGTGTGAGACAACACAAACAAAAATAATACAGCAAATGCATCTATTTCTTCAAGTTGACATTAAAAGTTTGCCTTAGAGACATTCTGAGATGTGTTATAGTTTATAAAAAGAAAAGGCATATATTTCTAGGAAAGGAACATCCTGATTTCAGCACAGATGCCTTTAAACCAGAATAAGAGCCATGATCTTTCTCTTTCTCCCTTCAGTGTTGATGAGGAGAAAACTGTTTCCATCCAACTGCTCAGAGAAGAGAAGAGCAATGGGCATAACTCCAGCTTCAAACACTGGTGAAAAGAATGGCGAATGGATGAACCAAAAAGAAAATAAGTGAGGAAAATTCAGCAATTAACATGGTAGCAGAAAATTGAGAAAAGAGGAGCACAATGAAGGGCACCACAGGGATCAAATTCTGAGTCAGAGTTTGGATGAAAGTAACACTGTTTGGGGACAAGTCCTCCAATTTGTGGAAAAGTGAAAAGAAATCAAAGTATAGTCTTTGGCTATGAAGAAGCTCATTAAATATACAAAATGGTCACATGCGTTAGCAGCAGGCTTTGGACAGGTGGAAAAGTGTGTCACTATATGCTGCTTTTATAAAATCAGTGTCTCGCTTTGAATGTTTCAAAATCCTCTTACCACCCCCATAGCTCAAAATATCCCATTTTAATCATTATGTAGTCTAACTCAGTGTGGTGGCTTGCTTCAAAAAAAAAAATTATAGCCTCCTTCCTACCTTCTTGTCTTACTAAGTCTTTTCCTCTGTTCCATGCTGACCGCTTGGTTTTCACTTAAATTGTTCAAAATTTGGTCTCTTTGATCTTTTATTACCATTCATCTTGGGCTTTATTGCCCTATCTTTCTCTCTCTTCAAATGGGTTTCTTTCTATTTCTTTACTCTTTAAATTCTACCTCCTGCCAATAAATCTGTTTGATTTCATATTGGACTTTTTTTTGGTCATTTTGTTGCATCCCTATTCCCTCAGTAATCTGATGGCTTGGAGCTGCAGAAAAGAAAAGGGAGAAAGAAAGGATGTGAAGAATGGAAAGGAATCAAAGGAAACTGTAATTAGGAAGGAAGACAATAATATCCTACTATGATAAAAGAAAAACTTGGCTGAAAAGTTTAAAATGAATAACACAAAAGTCATCTTTGCTATGGCAAAAGTACAATAAAATCAAGCAGTGCATAATCTGTAGGTAATATTTAAATGATAACTCCCCTATCCTACCCTTTTCTCCTCCTTTTCTTCCTCTATGGCTCATATTGTCACATTCTCCCACTCCTACAAGGTAATTTGGGACTCTTAAGAGTAATTCTATTAAGAAAAGGATCTTAGAGCTGATTGACATATGGTAATTAAACATATAAATTGAATGGAGACAGATGCCAACCCATCAAGTTCAATTCCAACTCCCACTCTGCAAATAGTCAAAAATAATCAATCCATCTGTGAACCATTTTTGGCCTTAAGAAACTTAGACTAACCTCTGTTTGATTCAATACATGATTTTAATCTCTCTTCCTCTGGTTGGCCAGAAGTGTATGAGCTGGAAAAATCAAAACTCACATTTTCTCTGCTTGCTGTGACTTGGGTATAAACAAAACAGTGAGCTCTATCTCTTCTCTTTACTCAATGACCTTAACAGATGTTTGACACTACAAAGCCAAGGACATGACTGAGTGCAATTTGAAAGTTGCACAAGCAAAACCTTGGCCTGCATTTCTCTCTAGATATTTTGTCTATCCAACAAAATAGAGCTATGGTTTCTACATATACCTATAGATAAATGTACATGTTTGCTATGTACATATATAGACCTGTTTTGTTATTTTTGTGTGTGGGGGGGGGGTGTTATTTTCTCTTTAAAGTTCTCAAATAAGATAGGGCAATCCAATGCTATGAGTTGATTACATTGGCCAATTGCTTATTGGAAGGCAAACCCAAGATGCTCTCTTCCAAGTCCTAGAAATCTATCAAAGAACAAACCCACAGTTTAGCCTAAAGGGCAGACTCCTTCACAACCCCTGGGTCCCAGGAGAGTACCAGAGTGTAACACCAGGTTCCAAGGTGTACACCAAACTCTTATATGCTGCTTCTGAGACCTCCCAGTGACAACCTATTTATAGACACCACTCTTAGCTGATCATCAAAAGCCCACAGATACAGTATAGGATAACTGAAAAGGATCACACTGCACTAAGGGGAAGAGTGAGTGTCTCAAACCAAAAATGAAAGAGGATTCATAAAGCTACATACTGGCCCTAAATGGCCTGCAACTGCACCTCATGAATATGCTGTGATGTGGCGTGTAGTACCAAGCTTCCATAACTCCAGACTTTGTTCATGGAGGACATGAAATCACACACACACACACACACACACACACACACACACACACACACACAAACCTCATCCTCAGCATCATTCTCTGCATGGTCACACGAGCATAAATTCCATTTAAAAAGACTTTGTAGAACTGGAAAAAGTACATACGAAAATGATGTAGAAGCCGATGCATAGGCAGCTTGCTCTGTGAAGTCTTGACACTGGTTCCTGTTACTATTTAAAGTGGCAAGGGACAAGGTGCTTTCCTCCTCTAGCATACTTCCTGTCAAACTCACTTGAACCATGAGGTGTCAACTTGCTTAATCTTGAGAAAATCAGTCAAGATGTTTTCATTTGAACTAGAAAATAATTTAGTCATATTCCTGTTCCCATATGATAATATCACTGAAGAGAATTCTTAACTGAAGACAATTCAATTTCTCTTAGAAACATTTATGATGTATATTACCAACTTAACTTCCCACCCCACCAAACTAAAGCATCTGTTACCTTGTTATAATACACTACTCATTACTACTTAAATGTGAAGAGGACTGAGGTGACAGGGATGATTTAGTGGATAAGGAAGGATAACGGAACTGATTGGGTTTAAATGAGTAAAGATGGTAACTTATATAGGAAAGTACGGTAACTTATATAGATAGGTACGGTAACTGCCACCAACGTGAGGTAACAGGCTTACAGAGAGGCAAGGAGACTTATCTTTATGAACAATAACAAAATTCAAGTTTATTTTTGGTACATAAGCGTATGGTTTCAATCAGTAAACGTTCCGGATCTTAAGTTACAATGTAGTCTTTCTTGAATGGATATTTCTTAAATAACTTCTCTTCAACACAGTATACTAAACTCCCCCGGTCAGCTTATATTCCCAGCCTTTCCCCTGAGTGACCATAAGCTGCCGTCCTTAGCTGATTTCCACAGCTCCTAATCTTTCCAAAACCTAACCGCAACTCTTCTTCTCAAACCCCTAACAGCCACTCCTTTTAAAACCCTCATAGCAACTGAACTTTTAAAAGGGAATATGCTCTAACTGTCATCTTAGCCACACCCCTTTTCTCCCAAGGGAAGCTGTGTTACCATGGCAACCTACCAAATGCTGCTTCCAGCTAGTTTCCATGTTAGGCTTTTCCTTGCTAATATATAACTCTTTTTTTTCTTTAACAAACAAATAAATAAAATCATATCAATAATCTCTGTTTAACACACAACTTCTCTACACCTCCCCCCTTAGAAAGATTATTTTTGCCTTTTCTATGCCTAGAATGGGCAAAAATAATTAATAAATACATATATACATACACAACAGTATTCCTGAAATAAAACACAAAGTTAGATACAATACATAAATCATAAAATACAAACCTTCACTGTTGCATATACACATAACATGTCCATATCTTACCATACAGTTATGACATTGTCACCATTCAACATACAAACCATAAACGTATTGGTCATCTTTCCCATTGTTAAGATTCACAACCTCAAATCAAAAGACATTTTTAAAATACATTTTCCATAAATCATATTTGTAACAGTTTAATTTTCATTCAGGGTTATTCCCCAAGTCTTTATTTATACACTGGACTAAACATCTTCTGATACTCAGCACATTCCACAGGGATCTTCCTCATGCCACCTGGCACAGTTCATCGATGTTTCACTCTGCGGAGCATTCCAGAGGTTAACATGTTGTTGGGGATAATTACACTCATCCTTCCCAGCAACACAATGAAGTCTCTCTGTCCCAAAATGTCTTTTTGCGAAACTTCCAAGAGTCATTTAAGAAGTCCTGCGAAACATTGTCCAAACATTTTTGTAGAATCTTGAAAGTAAACTGCTGATAGTTAAAACTACCAATCCCCATCACGTCAGGGTCTTTACCACTCTCTCCATCGAAAAATAACCTCCGCTTGCTTCTTGGTTTGGCTGACCTGTCATAGTAGCTCTTCTGTCTCTGCTGGGCTACAGCTAGATGTTCTTGTGCGATGTCTCTTGCCACTCTCATTGTTGACTGAAGATCGGTCAAATATTCAGCCACTGGAACTGTATCAGCTTCCCGTCCAAAGAACATATCAGATGAGATGACTTTGGCCCCTGCAAACTTCTGCTGAGCTTCATTGGACTCCACTACTGATATCTTGCTCCCTGTCTCTCTTCTGTTAATGGGTCTGTCACCAATAGGCCGGATGCTGGAGATGGCAATGTCTGTCTCTTCTTCCCCTTTGTCCATCCCCCAAGAGGAGTTGTCTGTCTCCCACTGTGAGCTGAAGGCATCGCCTAATGAAAAAGGATTATCTTTGTACTTTGGTGGTCCAGATGTGAAGCTTCCAATGTCTTCAAAGAGATCTAGCTGGGACCGTGTGGACTTTGTAGTCACTGGCGTTTCTTGTTCTATCACTTGCATCTTAGAGAGGACAGAGTGAGAAATAGAGCTCCTGGACACCAAGCCCATGTCCAACCGCTCTGCCTGTTGCTCCTTCAGTTTCTCAGCCACCTGCGCTTGCCTTTCAATTTCAGTGAAACTCTGACTATGTATTTCTGACCTTTCTTCTGATTCCACACTTTTGCTTTCTCTGTAAAGCACACCATCTTTTGTGACAAATTTATTGGGTAGTTCTCCTGCTGATTCTGGAATATTTTCAGCCTGCTTAAACAAAGGCTTCAGGGATTCATCTTCCTCCTGAGCTTGTTTAATTTCTTGCACTCCCCCTGTTTTACTAACAATTTCAATAATGCCGGAACTGGATTCTGGACCCTGTTCAGATTCTGGCTGAATAGGTAAGCACACTGCTTCCTGAATAGGGCTTCTGTTGTAATTTTCCTTCTCCTCACACAACTTTTTCCAGTTCTTAACTTGTCTAGCTAGGTCATTGCCGATTAAACATTCATGAGGGATATCTGAGCTAATTGCAAAGTCCCAGATCCCTTTCCATCCATTGTATTCAATTGGGAGAGATACTACCTCAGCTGGTACAGCTGGTCCCAAACCCTTTAGATTTATCTCAGAGGTGGGCTTTTGATATTTCTGAGGTACCGATTTTGGGTGGATAACACACACCTGGGATCCTGTATCCCTCCAACCTTGTTTTTGTTGGTTCACAATAGTGATAGGCTCAAAATAATCTTCAGAAAAATCATCGGATAAAATAAATAAACATTGTTTCTCCCTAGGGACTGTTTCAGTACTGCTTAGCAACTTAATATCCCTATTAAGAGTATTTTCTTTGGGCTCTTTATTCATAAAGAAGGATGTTTTATCTCTTCTTAAAAGAGGACATTGGTATTTTAGATGATCAGACTTTCCACACTGATAGCACCTTGCTTTTACCTCAGGTTTGGTCTGATTAATTACCTCAGGCCTCCTGTAGGCGGTGTTTTCTACTGCAGGCGTCTTTTTGTATTGTGTGTGTGTTTGATAATTGTAAAATGGCGGTTTATTCTGCCTTCTCTCACTTACTCCCTCATCCTTCCTAAATCCTTCCCTCAGAGTGATCAATTGATCTGTCATGGCAGCTGCTTCATCGGCAGTTGATGGCTTTCTGTCTTGAACTAACCACTGATAATCTGAGGGCACTAATTGAAACAGTTGTTCCAACTTAATTAATTCCCTCAGCTGTTGAAAATTTTCCACTTCTGAGGTTCTGAGCCAACTATCAAATAATTGGGCTTGTTTTGAGGCTACTTCTGAGAAGCTCTGGGCCTTTTCTTTCCTCAGGGATCTGAATTTTAAACGATAAAATTCAGGTGTGAGTTGCAATTTCTGTTGTACCTGTTTTTTAAAGAAGTTATAATCTCGGTGTAACTCTTCAGGTACATCACCATATATTTCTAACAATTTACCACAAATCTGGGGTCTTAAATAAAGCATCCATTTTCCTTCATCAATTTCAAAATCTCTGCAGCACCTCTCAAAAGAAATCAAAAACTTTTCCACATCATCATCTTTATTAAACTTTGGGAATCTCTTCAGAAGTAGATCAGACGCTTCAGTCCTACCATTCCCTTCTTGATTAATAATGTGTGGTTGAGACAGTGCCAATTTCTCTTTTTCCAATTCCAATCGTTTCAGTTCTATTTCCTCATCCTTCTCTAGCTGCATTCTTTTCAATTCCTTCTCTTGTTCCATTTCCCATCGTTTTTCCTCCCATTCTCTCTCTCTTTGCTTATCCTCCCTTTCTCTTTCTCTTTGCTTATCCTCCCTTTCTCTTTCTCTTTCTCTTTCTCTTTGTTTATCCTCCAATTCTAATTTTCTCAATTCAATTTTATATTTAAGGGTTTCCCTTGTCTCAGGGGTTTGCTCAGAGTCCGAACTATCTCCTTGGTATTCACTAGCCTCTCCTGCTAATTTCTTTTGTAGTCTAGTAGCCATTTTTCTTAACTTTTACCTCACGATTTCTTCCTATGTGGTCTTAAGGCACTTAGTTTGAGATGTTAAACGTATCCCACCGCTTGGCACCAATTGAAGAGGACTGAGGTGACAGGGATGATTTAGTGGATAAGGAAGGATAACGGAACTGATTGGGTTTAAATGAGTAAAGATGGTAACTTATATAGGAAAGTACGGTAACTTATATAGATAGGTACGGTAACTGCCACCAACGTGAGGTAACAGGCTTACAGAGAGGCAAGGAGACTTATCTTTATGAACAATAACAAAATTCAAGTTTATTTTTGGTACATAAGCGTATGGTTTCAATCAGTAAACGTTCCGGATCTTAAGTTACAATGTAGTCTTTCTTGAATGGATATTTCTTAAATAACTTCTCTTCAACACAGTATACTAAACTCCCCCGGTCAGCTTATATTCCCAGCCTTTCCCCTGAGTGACCATAAGCTGCCGTCCTTAGCTGATTTCCACAGCTCCTAATCTTTCCAAAACCTAACCGCAACTCTTCTTCTCAAACCCCTAACAGCCACTCCTTTTAAAACCCTCATAGCAACTGAACTTTTAAAAGGGAATATGCTCTAACTGTCATCTTAGCCACGCCCCTTTTCTCCCAAGGGAAGCTGTGTTACCATGGCAACCTACCAAATGCTGCTTCCAGCTAGTTTCCATGTTAGGCTTTTCCTTGCTAATATATAACTCTTTTTTTTCTTTAACAAACAAATAAATAAAATCATATCAATAATCTCTGTTTAACACACAACTTCTCTACAAATGTGTTTAAAGATCTGCTAAAAAACCCAAATTATAAATTTATTTTCAAATCCATGAGGTGCTATTCTTTCTTTTTTTAATATGGAATGTAATATATATACGTGTGGGTTGGTGGCAAAACGAAGATTGCAAGATTGCAGATCTAATTTGCCAAATAATCACTGTTGAATGTTTTTAGGTTGAATGTTTTTATGCTGAATGTTTTTATGTTGAATCTTTTTATATTGTGGAATGATATTTTAAATTGTAAGTCACTCGGAGCACTCTGGTGGAGAGCGACTAATTAAGAAATAAAGTGAAGTGAAGTGAAGAAGACATGGATGGTAGTAGCTAGATGTAGAATGTTGGTGGGATTTTTTTCCCTCCCTTCCCTCTTTGGTAGGCAATTGTTTAAGTGTGAATGTTTAGTATTAGGTTGCTGTGAGTTTTCCGCACTGTATGGCCATGTTCCAGAAGCATTCTCTCCTGACATCTTGCCCACATCTATGGCATCCTCAGAGGTTGTGAGGTATTATCTAGTATTGTTTTTGATTATTAATGTAGTGTTCATTTTTGTTGGTGTCATGTTACCAAAGATATTTAAAAGACAACATTTTTGAGGTCATGTGCAAGGGAAAATATTCACAAATCTGCAGATTTATTTTAAAATGCAGAAAATAAAATGCATACATTTGAAAAATGTTGAGACACACTTTACACAATTTTTAACTTCAAGCACAAAACTGCATACAAACATGTATTCATTTTTTATCCATTTCTTCACATTGAAATCTATGCAAATTTTCATGCATGCAGAATGTGAAATGTAATTTTACAGATTGATGTAATTATAAGAAGGGAGTCTGAATGCCAATAGAAAACAAAGACAGCAAACAAGTTTTTGCAGAGGAATATAGAAACATATGAAGCTTTCTTATTCTGGAAGAATATGTGGAAGACCTGATCAATAAAGTCGGAGTGGTCAGATCCTTAGGGGCAAGTGACCATGTGCTCCTGCAGTTTGCAATACAAAGGAAGGCTGAAACTAAGACAAGTCAAACACGCATTCTGGACTTTAAGAGAGCTGACTTCCAAAAAATGAAGGAAATACTGAGCGGCATTCCATGGACACCAATATTAAAAGACAAGGGAGTTAAGGATGGAAGGGAGTTTTAAAAAAGCGAAATACTCAAGGAGCAAATGCACACAGTGCCAACAAAGAAAAGAAAAAAGACAAGTGTGAAGAAGCCAGAATGGATGTCCAAAGAACTTCTAACCGGGCTAAGACCCAAAAGAGACATGCACAAGAAGTGGAAAAGGGGAGAAGTCACCAAAGAAGAATTCAAACGTATAGCTAACTCCTGTAGGGAAAAGCTTCGCAAGGCTAAAGCACAAAATGAGCTCAGGCTTGCCAGGGACATTAAAAACAACAAAAAAGTTTTTTTTGCTTACGTTGATAGAAAAAAGGAAGAACAAGGAGGCAATAGGGCCTCTGCGAGGAGAAGATGGGGCGATGGTGTCAAGGGACAGGGAAAAGGCAGAACTACTTAATGCCTTCTTTGTCTCGGTCTTCTTACAAAAAGAAAGCCATCTTCAATCTCAGCAACATGGAATGGACGAAGGATTAGGGGAAATCCAACCCCAAATAGGGAAACAAGTCATTCAGGAACACCTTTCCTCTCTAAACGAATTCAAGTCCCCAAGGCCAGATTAGCTACATCCAAGAGAATTGAAGGAACTAGCTGAGGTTATTTCAGAACCACTGGCAATTATCTTTGAGAGTTCTTGGAGAACAGGAGAAGTCCCAACAGATTGGAGGAGGGCGAATGTGGTCCCTATTTTCAAGAAGGAAAAAAAGAATGACCCAAACAATTACCGTCCGGTCAGCCTCACGTGGATACCAGGCAAGATTCTGGAAAAGATCATTAAGGAAGTGGTCTACGAACATTTAGAAACAAATGTGGTCATTGCTAATAACCAACACGGATTTACCAAAAATAAGTCATGCCAGACTAATCTGATCTCTTTTTCGATAGAGTTACGAGTTGGGTCGATACAGGGAAGGCTGTGGATGTAGCGTACCTGGATTTCAGTAAGGCCTTCGACAAAGTTCCCCATGACCTTATGGCACACAAACTAGTGAAATGTGGGCTAGACAAACTACAGTTAGGTGGATCTGTAATTGGCTAAGCGAACGAACCCAAAGGGTGCTCACCAATGCGTCGTCTTCATCTTGGAAAGAAGTGAAGAGTGGAGTGCCACAGGGTTCCGTCCTGGGCCCGGTTCTGTTCAACATCTTTATTAATGACTTAGATGAAGGGTTAGAAGGCACAATCATCAAGTTTGCAGATGACACCAAACTGGGAGGGATAGCTAACACTCCAGAAGACAGGAGCAGAATTCAAAATGATCTTGACAGACTAGAGAGATGGACCGAAACTAACAAAATGAAGTTCAACAGGGACAAATGCAAGATACTTCACTTCAGCAGAAAAAGTGGAATGCAAAGATACAGAATGGGGGGACGCTTGGCTCGACAGCAGTACGTGTGAAAAAGATCTTGGAGTCCACATGGACTATACTGCCACATAATCCAGTTGAAAGCAAAAAATCAATTTTTATGGCAGTGTAGAAGGGGCCTTAGCAGACAATAAGTTGAACATTAGCCAACAGTGTGGTGCAGTCATTTTAAAAGCCAGTGGGATTTTGGGCTAAATCAAAAGGTTTATAGTGTCTAGATCAAAGGAAGTCATGGTGCTTCTTTATTCAGATTAGGTTAGACAGCACATAGAATATTGTGTCCAATTTTGGGGACCACAATTTAAAAGAGAAGATGGAAGGTGTCTAGAGTAGGGTAACTAAGTAAAGGGAAGTCATGATACCTTTCTATTCTGCTTTGGTCAGACCTCACCTGGAATACACTGTCCAATTCTGGGCACACAATTTTAAAAAGATATTGACAAGCTGGAAGGTGTCCAGAGGGCGGCAACTAAAATGATCAAATGTCTGGGGACCATGCCCTATGAGCAGCGGTTTAAAGAGCTGGGGATGTTTAGCCTGCAGAAGAGGAGGTTGAGAGGAGACATGTTAGCCATGTATAAATATGTGAAAAGATGTCATAAAGAAGGGAAAGCTGACTTGTTTTCTGCTGCCCTGGAGACTAGGACTTGGAGAAATGGGTACAAATTACAGGAAAGGAGATTCCCCCTCAGTATTAGAAAGAACTTCCTGACCATACAAGCTGTTAAACAGTGGAACTTTCTGTCTCGGAGTATGGTGGAGGCTCCTTCTTTGGAGGTTTTTAAACAGAGGCTGGATGACCATCTGTCAGGGGTACGTTGACTGTGTTTTTACTGCATGGCAGGGGGTTGGACTGGAGGCCGCATGTGGTCTCTTCCACCTCTATGATTGTATCAAATTATGAGGCCAAGGGAACAAGGAGCAGTTATCAGTTTGATACAATGAACTAAATGGAACCACAGAGCTGACATGGGCCCCATTCACACTGCCCTATAATGCAATTGTAAACTGCATTTACTGATCAGTGTACACTCATATAATACATCTTAACTATATTGAACTGCAGTATATGATTGTACACTGATGATACAATGCAGTTTCAAATTGTATTATATAACAATGTACATGGGGCCATGGTTCTAACATTATGGTCCACAAGCAGTCTTGTAAGAGAACTCAGATTAGGCTGTATCTAGACCACCATACAATCCAGATTATCAAACAGATAATACACATTATCTGCTTTGAATTGGATTATATGAGTCTACACTGCCATATAATATCATTCAAAGCAGATAATCTGGGTTAGGGAAAATGCAGAACTACTTAATACCTACTTTGCCTCAGTCTTCTCACAAAAAGAAAGCCATCCTCAATCTCAGCAACATGGAGTAGACCAAGGATTAGGGGAAGTCGAACCCCAAATAGGGAAACCAGTCATCCAGGAATACTTGGCTGCTCTAAATGAATTCAAGTCCCCAGGGCCAGATCAACTACATCCAAGAGTATTGAAGAAACTAGCGGAAGTCATTTCGGAACCACTGACAATCATCTTTGGGAGTTCTTGGAGAACAGGACAAGTCCCAGCAGATTGGAGGAGGACAAATGTGGTCCCTATCTTCAAGAAGGGGGGAAAGGACAACCCAAACTATTATCGTCTGGTCAGTCTCACATAAATATATGGCAAGATTCTGGAAAAGGTCATTAAGGAAGTGATCTGCAACCACTTAGAAATGAATGCAGTCATCACTAATAGATAAACATGGATTTATCAAAAATAAGTAATGCCAGACTAACCTGATCTCTTTTTTTTGATAGAGTTACAAGCTGGGTCTATGCAAGGGACACTGTGGATGCAATGTATCTGGATTTCAGTAAGGCCTTCAACAAGGCCCCCCATGACCTTCTAGCAAACAAATTAGTTAAATGTGGGCTAGGCAGAACTACAATTAGGTCGCTCTGTAATTGGTTAAGCAAATTAACCCAAAAGGTGCTCACTAATACTTCCTCTTCATCCTGGAAAAGAAATGACGAGAGGAGTGTTGCACAGTTCCATCCTGGGCCCAGTTCTGTTCAACATCTTTATTAATGATTTAAATGAAGGGCTAGAAGGCATGATCATCAAGTTTGCAGATGACACCAAACTGGGAGGGATAGCTAACACTCCAGAAGACAGGAGCAGAATTCAAAATGATCTTATCAGATTAGAGAGATGGGCCGAAACTAACAAAATGAAGTTCAACAGGGAGAAATACAACATATTCCACTTAGTCAGAAAAAATGAAATGAAAAGATACAGAATGGGGGGGGGGATGCCTGGCTTGACAGCAGGACGTATGAAAAAGATCTTGGAATCCTTGTGGACAACAAGTTAAACAACACTGTGATGTGGCAGCTAAAAATGCCAATGGGATTTTGGCCTGCATAAATAAGAGTATAGTGTCTAGATCCAAGAAAGTCATGCTCCCCCTCAATTCTGCCTTAGTCAGACCACACCTGGAATACTGTGTCCAATTCTGGGCACCACAATTTAAGGGACATGTTGACAAGCTGTAATGTGTCCAGAGGAGAGTGATTAAAATGATCAAGGGTCTGGAGAACAAGCCCTATTCGTAGCAGCTTAAAGCGCTGGACATGTTTAGCCTGCAGAAGAAAAGACTGAGAGGAGACATGATAGCCATGTATAAAAATGTGAGGGGAAGTCATAGGGAGGATGGAGCAAGCTTGTTTTCTGCTGCCTTGGAGACTAGGATGCAGAAAAATGGTTTCAAACTACAGGAAAGGAGATTCCACCTGAACATTAGGAAGAATTTCCTAATTGTGAGAGCTGTTCAGCAGTGGAACTTTCTGCACTGGACTGTGGTGGAGGCATCCTTTTTGGAGGTTGTCAGGGGTGCTTTGAATGCAATTTTCCTGCTTCTTGGTAGGGGGCTGGACTGGATGGCCCACAGGGTCTCTTCCAACTTTATGATTCTATATGGCACTGTATAGCCCACCAAAGTCATTCTCTCATTAACGAGCAGGCTGTTTATTTATTTATTTATTTATTTATTTATTTATTTACAGTATTTATATTCCACCCTTCTCACCCCGAAGGGGACTCAGGGCGGATCACATTATACACACATAGGGCAAACATTCAATGCCCATAAACACATCAAACAGAGACTGAGACAGACAGATGCAGAGGCAATTTAACCTCCTGAGGGGATGTTCGATTCTGGCCACAGGGGGGAGCAGCTGCTTCATCATCCACTCTGATGGCACTTCCTCATTCCAGGTCGTAAATTAGTTAAACTTGCCTCCCCACTTTTTTTGTAAGTGGTACCTTATTTCCTATTTGATAGATGCAACTATCTTTCGGGTTACTAGGTCAGCAATGAGCAGGGGCTATTTTTTATTTTTAATTGACGGTTGCTCACCCCGCCACGGGCTGGCCTCGAACTCATGACCTCATGGTCAGAGTGATTTATTGCAGCTGCTCAACAGCCTGCGCCACAGCCCGGCCCAATAAGCATCAAGGAATGATCCCTGGGGACCTTTCTATACTGCTATATAAAATCCAGATTATCTGCTTTGAAGGGGATTATCTGGCAGGGTAGGCTCATACAATCCAGCTTAAAGGATTATATTAAATGAGAGGACCATCAATGGAGTGAAGGTACCATCACTAGGGGCTTTGAGGAAAGAGGCAGCCTTTGTTTTCTTTGCTGCCTCTGGCTCAGCTCCTGAAACTCACTCCTTGCAGAACTGAGCCCTGACGATGTGACTAGGTGACTCTGTGAAGCAAGGCCTAGCAAAAACACCTTCCTGCCTCCAGAGGCCAGGGCATAAAAGGATCACACCTGTTGGGTCCTCAACAATCTTGCTGCTTGGCTACATCACCATTCCTGCTGCTGACATTGGTTCACTTCTGCCATCATTCAGGACAAATCCTTCCCTCTTTTAGCAGAATCCTTGTGATAGCTGTGATTTAGTTACATGTTTTAATTGGTTTTAATTGTAATTTACATGTTTTTGAGTTTTGTGTATATTGTATAACACTGGCATTTCATTTTTGCCAAAACTTGTAAGCCACTCTGAGTCCCTTTGGGGGTGAGAAGAGCGGGGTAGAAATAAAGTAAATAAATAAATAATAAATAAAGAAAATTAGATGGATGATCTGATTTGATAATCTGGATTATATGGAAGTATAGACTCATAATATCCAGTTCAAAAAAGATAATTTAGATTATCTGCTTTAATAATCTGGATTATATGGTAGTGTAGATGGGGCCTCTGAACAAGAGGGGATGTCATTGTTTTCAGATACACTTTTCCTTTAAACCCTGAATTCTGAACATGAGTGTGATGGTTTGCTGTTTATATATACTTATGTATCTGTCTTTCATAATAATAACAACAACAACAACAACTCTATTCTTATAACCTGCCTGCATCTCCCCAAAGGGATTCAGGGCAGCTTACATGGGGACCTAGCCTGACAGACAAGTATACAAGATATAAAAATAAAATGCATAACAACAAAATGATTAAAAACATTAAACCACAGAATAAAAGCATCAAAGTACATCAATAAGCATCAAGGAACCGAAAGGTTGCAAGGGAAAGGGCAGGGCTTGTGCAAAATGCAAGACAATAGGACCAGGAATAGGAATAAAGTGTTGAATGCCAGGACAGAAAACAATTAGAAGTGGGCAGTGATAAATTACATGGTAATATATTGTTTAAAGGCACATTGAAACATCCATGTCTTCAAGTCTTTACAGAATATGGACAGGGTGGGGGCTAATCTGTATCATAACTAAATTAGAAACATTTCCAAATATGGCAATTGTTAAGTGATTGATAATAATTAGAGATGCACTTTATTTCATCAGATTTTGTCCTTGGCATCATTTCTTCTCAATACATTTTGTGTGTGAATATTAACTTTTTCCTCAGGCCCCTTCTACACTGCCAAATAAAATCCAGATTATCTGCTTCGAACTGGATTATATTGCAGTGTCAACTCATATAATGCAGTTCAAAGCAGGCAATGTGGACTATCCACGTTGATAACCTGGATTATATGGCAATGTAAAAGGAGCCTCAATCATCTTTGCTTCATGCTGTTATATTTTCTGATGGTGGCTGCTGTAGTGCTATTTTCGCCCTCGCCTTGGCTATATTCTCCTCTTCATTATCTCAGATAAACAACCCAATATATTATTATACACCACAATATTACAACCCAAGTTTGGGTTACCCAGAAATATAATTGAAGGCTACTGACATTAATGTCAATAGTTTTTTGTACTAGTCTCACAGGTCATTCCAGAAAATCAAGGGAAACATAAAAGTTTCAATGAAAGGAGATTACTGCATGACCAAATAAAATAGAAATACAGTAGAGTCTCACTTATCCAACACTCGCTTATCCAACATTCTGGATTATCCAACACATTTTTGTAGTCAATGTTTTCAATACATCGTGATATTTTGGTGCTAAATTCGTAAATACAGTAATTACTACATAGCATTACTGCATATTGAACTACTTTTTCTGCCAAATTTGTTGTATAACATGATGCTTTGGTGCTTAATTTGTAAAATCATAACCTAATTTGATGTTTAATAGGCTTTTCCTTAATGCCTCCTTATTATCCAACATATTCGCTTATCCAACATTCTGGCGGCCCGTTTATGTTGGATAAGTGAGACTCTACTGTACAATGGTATTACTTTTATCTTGAGCTAACAATATTGTGCAAATGAGCATGTGAGGGCAGTATAAATGAATAACAAAATGTGTCTTAAGAAGGATAGAAAACAATGTTAAAAGTAAGTATATATGTAAAACAGTAATTGACTTTTACATGAGCGAACATTTTTGTAAAATAAGACTTTATCGCATGAGGAAGGCAACCCAGCACTGAAGTGGGATGCACATACATTGCACAATGTCATGCACACTTCACAAGTGGTTTTCCTCCTTCTTGTCCCACAGTATTAACAGACAAAACCCTTCAATAACTGCAAATCTTGCCTTGTTTCTGTCACTTACCTTGCCTGATGGGGCCATTCCACTTCTGTGTTTGCATGCTGGCACTGAAGTGACATCAGAGGGCAGGGAGATACACCTCCTCTTCCATTCTCCCTTTCACCATTCTTGAGCTGATTTTTTTTTTAAGTAAGAAGTCTTTGGCTTTAAAAAATTAAATATAGCTGCTATTGAAGAACAGTTTTTAAATATTAAGTTAAAAATTATGGAGTGGCAGTAGTGTGGGAAGCTGGTGTTACAAAGGGATATGGAAGTACAAATGTGGGAGCACAGATTGGCAAATCGCTACAATTCTGTAAATGCAGAGAGAGCCAATAATAAGGATGCTCATGCCAGTATGTAGCTGTCATTACGTGGATGTTGTGGAATAGTCCAATAAGGTCCCTAGTCTTGAAGTGGCAATGAAACTGTATGAATGAGAACAAATTGTAAGTAACAGGCTTTAATTCTTCTGTACTTTTGTACTGCTCTGAAAATTTGCTTGCAGTTAATGTGTTAGAGTTGACTGATCGTGAAGAGAAATAATTACCTACCATAAAGCAACACTGAAATAGTATGTGAGAATACATTTGATTGCATGTAAAATAATTTAAACTTTTTGATTATGAAAAGTCATAGCATTACAGAAATGCTTTCAAATTTGAGTGTTATAACTTTTTGCATCTTAGTTTTCTCCAGAGAGATTTGAGGACTCCACATACTACAGAATTATAGCACCACAATTCCACTTTATAACTGCTATGACTGAACCCTATAGAAACATTGGGTTTATAATCCGGTGAGACATTATTATTCTCTAGTTCAGAATTCTAAATACTATCCACAAAAATAATTGGATAGTATTCCACACAGGATGGAACCATGGCAGTTGAAGTGGAACCAGAATGCTATATTTATATAGCGTGAAATGAGTATAGGAATATAGTCTTAAAGTTTCATACTAAAATCTTATATAAAGTGCATACTAAGTTAGTATTACTTTAAATTATGTTAGGCATATGTACTCAGTTTAGGTTTTCATCTTCCCCTTTCACACATTATTTAGTATTCAGGAAGCAGTTCTGTTATCTTTGCCTATCACATGTATTATCTGCTAAGCATTGAGCTGGTTGCAGGAAATCTGAAGCCTGAGATCTTTTAAAGTCACAAGCCATCGGGAAATATGCTTGGACTTTTCTAAAATAATGCTTTCCAAAAATAGGATTTTTTTCACGATGATAAGTTAAATACATTATGCAAATCCCTGTTAGGAAAAGTTCAAGTAGCACAGACTGTCAAAACTGTCAGATTTTACAAAAGGAAAGAAGAAAATATGCAGCAACTTCAGCTTTGTGAGCTATATACATCGCGATGAAATCTGACCCTAAACATGCACAGGTGTTGATATTTGCACAGTAAATCATAATTTGAAAAGATTATATTACCTTAATATTACAAACACTGCCTTATTGTAACCAGCTGGCTGAGTGATAACATTTTATCAATGATGTGCCATTTTTCAATTGTATTCAAATCTCAGTTCCTGTAGAACTTTTTACTTCAGGATGCATAAATCTAAAACCCTTCTATTCCATTGCTTTAGCACTGAAGAACTTTGCACAAACCAAGCTATGCTGAAATACTGATAGACAGACATGAAATAGTGCTTGAAGATTAATTTCCTATTGAGATTCATTTAGTGGCACAACTATGCATATATCAAACATAGACAGTAATTTATAGCTTTTTCAAGATCCTCATCAAATCGGTGTCATAAATGTCCCTCTGCCACTACCTCATTAGGAGTAACACAAATCTCTGTGGATACTATTCATATCTTATATCTATGCCTCTGGAAACTAGACTCGGGTCTGATTCAACTGTGCATGTCCATCATTCAGTATCGCATCACATGAAACATCCACAGCTGAATGTGTAAACTGCTTCCACTGGAAAGCATGGTGCCTTGAACTGTGATAGCTGATCGAGTAATCACATGTGTGAATCAGACCATAGCTTCCTTGTAGAATCCAACAATGAACATTGCTTAGAAAGGATCGAGAGTTGTCACATCTGCTGAGATATTGTGGCACAGGATATAAACATGTTGCAACCTCATAGTCAATATCATCTACAGGGTGGGAAAGAGGAAATAATTCACTGCAAATTTTTACTGTTTTAAAAATGCCTATACCATAGAAAACAAAAGGGTGTGGGGAGAAGACAATTGCAGAGAAAATATCACTAAAATTCGGCATTATTCTATTTGACTACGTTAGTGGAAGAAACAATGCTTCCTGCCTGAGAGCAGCTATGTGCTCATCACTAAGCAACTAACTATGGGTTCTGTTCCTAAACACATGGAGCCAGCCCAGCATACTACTGCCTCAAGACAATACCATTCAGTCTCCTTGACTGGCTTATAGCTTCTTCTCTCAGCATCTTTTGACATGATTAGAGTGAATTAGGCATATAAATTAGGCCAGCTCAGAACCTGCGTTTGCCTTTGTCTTTGTTCTATGTTAAGGTATTGAATGTTTGCCTTATATGTGTAATGTGATCCGCCCTGAGTCCCCTTCGGGCTAAGAAGGGTGGAATATAAATAATGTAAATATAAATGAATAAATAAATAAATAAAAGCCCGTTGATTTAATCCATTACATGTAAGCTGAAATATATTTTTATGGTTATATCTAACAATAGGGATATTTTTATACAAAATAATGATGGTGCCACCTGGTGTGTTTTTCTCTCTTTGCCCCCTGTCTGTCTCTCTCGTCCTCCCCCCTCTCCTTTCCTGGCTGGGCTTCAGAAGCAGTCTAATCTTGGAGCAGGGAGGCAGAAAATCTTTTAGAAGCTAGTAGCTTCCTTCTTGTGTCTTTTCCATTGGGTCTCTGTGTTCACAAGCCTCATGGTGCTCTAAAGAAACCTCACCTTAGACTTTGCCTCATTACTTACAGTAGATTGCCATAATGCTCAATACTAATGCACACCCCCATTTTTTCCCATGTGTTTTAGCCAAAAAAGATGTGCACTAGACTTGAGTAATTACGATAATTGCCAACCAGTGGAGTGAGTTTAGTATAGCATATTTTGAACCAGCTGGGGTTTCCAAACTTGGTACAAAGATAGTCCAATTTAAAGCACATTGCATATGTCTAAACTTGAGGTTACCAGCATGTGACTACCATTTTTAGATCCTCCAAATCTAGAAAGGAGTGCAGCTGGCATATCAGCCAAAGCTGGTAGCAAGCACTCCTGACCATTGCATATACCTTAGCTGACATATGGAAAAATTGATTCAGGAGCATTCCCAAGCTGCGAACACAGGCCCCTTCTACACTGCCATATAAATCCCTCTTATCTGCTTTGAACTGGAGTATATGGCAGACTATATTATGTAGACTAATATAAACTATGAGGAGCCCCCGGTGGCACAGCGTATAAAAGCAGTGAGCTGCTGAACTTGAAGACAGAAAAGTCGCAGGTTCGAATCCAGGGAGCGGAGTGAGCACACGCAATTAGCCCCAGCTTCTGCCAACCTAGCAGTTCGAAAAAATACAAATGTGAGTAGATCAATAGGTACCTCTCCGGCAGGAAGGTAATGGCACTCCACGCAGTCATGCCAGCCACATGACCTTGGAGTTGTCTACGGACGACTCTGGTTCTTTGGCTTAGAAATGGAGATGAGTACCAACCTCCAGAGTCAGACACGACTATACTTAATGTCAGGGGGAAACCTTTCTTTTTCTTCTTCATTTGCACAGTTGGTTCCAACTCTTCATGACCTCATGCACCAGTCCACACCAGAGCTCTCTGTCGGCCATCACCGCCCCCAGTTCCCTCAAGGTCAAGCCAGTCACTTCAAGGATACCATCCATTCATCTCGCCCTTGGTCGACTTCTCTTCCTTTTTCCTTCCATTTTCCCAGCATTATGATCTTTTCCAAGCTTTCCTGTCTTCTCATGATGTGGCCAAAATATTTCATCTTTGCCTCTAATATCCTTCCCTCCAGTGAGCAGCCGGGCATTATTTCTTGGAGGATGGACTGGTTGGATCTTCTTGTGGTCCAAGGCACTCTCAGGATTTTCATCCAGCACCAAAGTTCAAAAGCATCTATATTCCTTCGCTCAGCCTTCCTTATTGTCCAGCTCTCGCATCCATAGGTTACTATGGGGAAAACCATTGCTGTATACATATAGCTCAAGACTGCCCATCTTAGCATTCCAATTTCCTGTAATGAAAATAATGTCTCTTTTTCTTTTCTTTTCTTTTATCTAGTAGGTGCTGCAGATCCTCATAGAACTGATCTAATTCTGCTTCTTCAGCAGCTGTGTTTGGGGTATATTTTTCGATCATTGTGATGTTAAACGGCTTGCCTTGAACTCGAATTGAGATCATTCTATCATTTTTTGGGTTGTATCCATCACTGCTTTAGCAACTTTATTATTAATTATGAAGGCTACTCCATTTCTTCGGTGTTGCTCTTGTCCGCAGTAGTAGATCTGGTGGTCATCTATTGTGAAGTGTCCCATTCTAGTACATTTCAGTTCATTGACTCCCAGAATGTCTATCTTTAATCTTGACATCTCACCAGTGACCACGTCCAGTTTGCCTTGGTTCATAGATCTTACATTCCAGGTTCCTATAGTGTGTTGATCTTTAGAGCATTGGATTTGTCGTTCACCTCCAGCACCGTCGGCCATTAGCCTTCCTTTCAGCTTTTAGCTAACTGTGTCATCACATCTGGGGTTAGTTGGACTAGTTCTCTGTACCTCCGCAGTAGCATTTTGATCATCTTCCGACCTGAAAGTCCTGTCTTCTGATGGTATACTGACATTTCTCTGGTTGTACTGATCCATTGACTTTTCATGGCAAGAATACTGGGGTGGGTTCCCATTACCTTCCCCAGGGATCGTATTTAGTCTGACCTCTCTGCCATGACCTTCCCGTCTTGGGTGGCCCTGCATGGTATAGCTCATGGCATCATCGAGGCACGCAAGCCCCAGTACCGCGTCAAGGTAATGATCCTTTGCATGGGGGAAAAAACCTTTACCTTTACCTGTAATATAATCCAATTCAAAGCAGATAATCTGGATTTTATATGGCAGGGTAGAAGAGGCCACAGTCTTTCAGGGGGAGTGTAACCCAATCAAGGACTGGTTGACATTCCTCCATTCCCAGATTAGGACCCTTAATAGCAATCACCTCTGTTTTGTCTGGATTCAGTCTCAGTTTGTTTTTCTTTATTAAGCCCATTACCTCTTCCAGGCTTTCATTCAGAGGAGATATGCTATCCATAGCTGAGGCTGTTTTCGAAAGCATGGAGAAATATATTTGAATATCATCAACATGCTGATAACACCCCATCCCATGCCTATTGATGATCTTCCCCAGCAGTTCCATGTAAATATTAAAAAAAAAAACCATTGAGAACAGAATTGGACTTTTTGGAATGCCATATAACAGCTCTTTTTTTGAGGAGCAGCTATCCCCAAGCATCATCATCTGGAACCTGCCTGAGATGTATGACCAAAACCAATGCAACACAGTGTCTCCGATTCCCAACTCCTCCAGGCGTTCCAGAAGTATACCATGGTCAATAGTATCAAAAGACGCTGAGAAGTCTAAAAGCATCAGCAGGGACACACACCCCTTGTCAGTGTTAAGACAGAGAGCATCCACTAAGGCGACCATAGCAGTCTCAACTTCATATCCTGCTCTGAAGCCAGTTTGAAATAAGTCAAGGAAATGTGTGTCATCCTAGACTGCCTGGAGTTGGAGGGCAACTCTCTTTTCTTTTTTAGATTTTTTATTTTTGAAATAAATGTTATCAGTTCCTTCTTACAAGCTTTAAAAAGTAATTATTTAGTTGGTAATGTTTCAAATAAATACAACACTTTAGTTAGTATGTTCATTTTGATTGTCGATATTCTTCCCAAAAGAGACTACTACAGTTTGCTTCATCTTTGCACCTTTTCGTATCTCTTACCACATTTTTCATATTTTTTTAAAAGTAAGTCTGAGTTCTTTTTTGTCAAATAAGACTTTCACTGCTAAAGTAAAAAGTAAAGGTGATAGAGGGCAACCTTGTCTTACGCTTTTTTGAATTTCTATTTTTCTTGTAATATATTCATTTATTTTTATTTTTGCAGTTTGTTTCTTCTTTTATTAGGATATTTTCAGGTTTTTAAAGTAAATTATCATTAAATTTCCAAGTTGAGAATCTTTTCAGTATTTTTATATCACCTCCAAGAATTAGTTCTGTGAGCTTGGCCAGAGTCTAAGCAGCGTTGTGGAAAATACACCCCTAGTCTATCCTTGCTTTTCAGACTCGGGTAAACACAGTCAATGTGATTCAGCTGCCTAGTAGGTAATCTGGTCAGGTTAGAATTGTATTTATAGATCACAGCTACCCTCCACCCACACGCTTTCCCTCACCTGCTCACTGACATAGTATCTGGCTGAGAGGGCCTGAGCTCAGGTTGGCCCACCATCACCACTCTGAATCCCCCTGCAAGGGTGAGAAGAATGGGATAAAAATAAAATACATAAATACATATCACCTCCCAACCAAGTTTCAGCAAAGCATGCCAGGTCAGCTCAGAGATCAGAGATGATGTGTGTCTTAATCCTAACTGATCTGGCATTATTTAAGAGCAAAATGAGGTTGGGTGGATTGCCTGGCTCATTCTCCAATTTCCCCAGGATGGCAAGGTGACTGGAAGGTGAGATAAGTATTAAACACCTTTCTCTCCTTCCTCTATTTGAACATGTGATCTTGCCATCATCACTATCTTCCTCTGCCACCTGAGTTTCTGTATACATCGAATTAAAAACGATAGAGGAACAAACAACCAAAAGCAAAGAAATAAAACATAAATTATAAGACATTAATGCAATAACACTTAGCACACAGTCAATGGGTGTATTCCCAGTCAATCAAACTGCTTAGGTCCCTCTTCCAGCAGCACCCTACTCCCACCAGGGGACTGCCTTGTCACAAACTAGATGGTTCTTGGTAACCCTCCCACTACTATCCAGTCCTTCCGCTTTCTCACCACTAGCTGGTGTAACAGTCGCAAAGTGACCAGTACCAACCCAATGATCTGATTTTTTACAAATATAACATAACATATTAAAGTCCTTCCAGGCTTTTAAACTCAGCTATATATTTGTTCCCTCCCTGGGGATTGCTGAGTCACACCCCGCTGAAATGGGCCTGGGGCTGCAGTCTACCCACAAGAAGCCTAGAAGCAAGCAACAGAAGAGCTGAATGGAGATGTCTCTGATCTTTTCTATAGCAGCAGCAGCAGACAGTGTGGATCCAGGCTATAAAAAATATTAATGAGGTTTAATACAGTTTTAATATTTGTATATTTTAAGTTGTATTGTAATGCTTTTTATTGTGATCCGCTTTGAGTCTCTGTATGGAGAGAGAAAAACATGATATAAATAAAGATAATAATAAAGATAATAATAATGATAATAATGATGATGATGATGATGATGATGATGATAATAATAATAATAATAATAATAATAATAATAATAATAATAATAATAATATCCTCCTTAATTTACAAATCCCAGGATTTTGTAAGATGGATAGTAGAAATGTCATCTACACATTGCCAGTACATTTATCTATCCTGTGTTTTGGAAATGGGAAGAACTGAACACAGAAGGAAAAAGTGAAGAATTGTGTAGTGTGTACAATTGCAGAGCAAATGGGAGTGAACTGCTGTTCTAGTAATACTAGAACTGATACATATCTCGTACTGAGAAAAATATAGACACTTTCTCAATAACATTCATTGTTAAATTCAAGTCTCTCTTTTTAAAAAATGTTGAAATCATGCAGAAGACAACAAGATACATGACAAATATTTCACATGAGAAAAGATAATATTGACTATGTTTATAAAATAATGTAGTATTACAGTCGCTGTTACCATCTCACAGAGATCTTAAAATCATGGTTGACATTGAAACCAAATAGGATGCTACACAAAAAAAAACCAACCAAATACTTCAGGATTATTAGGAGATCAAAAATAAGGAAGTACATCACTATATCCATACAAATCAAACAGTAATAGCTTAGGGCTTGATATATTTTGGATAATTTATATCTAAAATGATATCTGAAAAACACTAAGCTGGAGAGAAGCTAAAAATATTAAGGTTCTTCAGAGGAAAGGACCAGGAGTTTATAAAAATAGGAAAAAAACAAACGAGTTGTGACTTTTATAAAATGAACAGAGACTATCTTGTGCGGGTTACATATACACTTTAACTGCTATCGCTGCATGCTAGGAAATCTGGGAATATTTAGTTCGGTGAGGCACCAGCACTCTTTGGCAGAAAAGGTTAAGAACTTTGCAAAACTGCAACCTTCAAGATTCCATAAGATTGAGCCAAAACAATTCATGTGGTATCAAACTACATTAATTCTACAGTGTAGATGCACCCTAGATGTTGATTTGTGATACATTGGATCCCAGGGTGGCTTGTTAACCAAATAGCAGGAGTTGTAGGGGGATGATGTTTAAAAGGCCTTAAAATGTTTTAAAGGCCTTAAATTTAAATGTTTTGATATTTTATGGTATGTCTGATATTTATATAGTTTTAATTAGCTCATTTATGGTTATATTTATTGATTTTAGACTTGTAATGATTTCTTTTATATTGTTGTGAGGCATTGAATCTTTGCCATTTACTATGCTGTTGTTAAACTGCTTTGAGTCCGCCTTGGGATTGAGAAAAGTGGTATATAAATGGCATAAATAAATAAATAAATAAATAAAGTTTAAGCCCTGAATAAATTGTGACTCATGGGTTCTCTATCTCTCTCTCTCTATTATAATCTGCCTGCCGAAGGACTGAGACGTATTGAAAGGGTTCTCCTCTGTGTTCCACCATTAGAGGCAATACACCATAGAAGGATATTGAAAATGGCCTTCTTTACTATGGCACCATGGCTATGGAACACTCTCCTCTTGGAGGTCTGATTGGAAGCAATGCTATAATCCCACTCCTGTTTTATTTTCTTAATGCCAACATTGGTCACTCATTAGTCCTGCTGCTTGTAGCCAAGTTGGTAAAACAAAAGCTGCCAATAAACTGCATTTCTAAAAAATTAAATCAAATATAGTTGCTCAAGATCTTATTTCTAAAATTGCCCAGAATGCTACACTGTATTAAACTGTATTTGGTTTGCTTTTGATAATGTCCAGCAAGTATACCGCTTATTGATTCTTATAATATTATTTCTGTCTTGTTCTTGTTCAGTAATGCTGAAAGATAATTAACATATTTTCTGCAAATCCTCCCAAAGATCTTTTTTTAAGTGTGGCAGTAGACATATGGACAAGATAATCCAGTAGATGTAGCTTTGATTTCAAAGGACTTTTAAAGAATTCCTTTCCCAAAGACTCATGAGCAAACTTGGCATGTATGGGATATGGTGAGACTTTCATTTATGGACACATAAACTGGTTCAAGAATGAAATGCAGAAAGTAGGTTAGTTCTTACAATGGAGAGATGTAAACACTAGGATCCTCCAAGGATTTGTGAATGATTTCAGATAGAGAGCTCCTACTGCTCACAAGTAAAAGATATTGTGCAGCTATTTTTTTTAATCTTTTTTTCCTTAATGGGTTTTCCCTAGTAAGAAGCTTTAAGAAACAATGGGGAAATGTGGGAGGGTTGTAAACTGAAGACAATGGTTCTGGACCACCTGCAAACTTCTATGACTTTCTGTATATATTTCAGATTTCAATATTAATGTCAAAAATACATAGTATGATTTTACATAGGGTTTGTGCTACATTAGAACAGTAAAGACAAATATCACTTAAGTAAAATAAACATTAAATATTAAATAACAAAAAAATAAGATGTAAACACTAAGCTAATCTGGGAATCTGCTATTGCAACACATCCAATGAAGTGGTTTAAAACCAGTATAAAAAAAGATTAGGACTAAGTATGTTCCAGTCTACTTGGAATACATGAAGCTCATTCCAGAAGCGTGTTTAAGAACTTGTCCAAGAGTCCAGAAGAGCCTTGACGCCCAGCCTTGATTGCACAGTAATACCCTAATCCAGAATCAGTCTACATTGGGAAGGGTGCTTTTCAACTTATTATAAAAGAGCTAGATTCAGGGGTGCAACAGTGAAGTGGAAAGGTTTGCAGATGAAACAAACTATTAAAACAAAATAAGAAAAATAGATTGTTAACAATCTGAAAAGTTGGTTTTGAAACTGGGAGAATAGACAAATGCAGATCAAGTACTATATAAAGTAATTCACATTTGGTCAAAATGCCACAATCTCATGTATATGCTGATGTGATGTGAGCTGATGGTGACTGAGCAAAAAGGAGATTGATTTCAAAAGGTTGACCAATGTGAGGCCATTTTTAAAGAGGCAAATTCTTGATTGGACATCATTAGAAAAGGGATTGAAAATCCATTTGCCAGTGTCATGCTGTCTTTATACAAATTTAAAGTGTGACCTGCTTGGAATAATTTGTACAGTTTTGGTCCTTCAACTACAAAAAAAGCATTGCAGAGCTAGAAATAATTTTGTAAAGGGCAGCCAAAATCTTCAAAGGGCTGGATCTACTTTTTTCTGAAAAAAGTGTACAACATTTGTGGACTACTGGATTTCTGAAAGTGGCAAAGAGGTAACACAATATAAATCTGTACAATTATGCATGGTATGGAGAAAATGGATAAAGAGTCCTGCCCCACTCTCTTTTCCAATATTTAACCCCAGAGTCATCCACTGAAGGTGTATGTTGGAGATTCAGGACAGATAAAAGGAAGTAATTCTTTATATAGCCTAGAGTTAAACTGTGGAATGCACTATCACAAAATGTAATGATGGCCACCAAGCAGACAGGTTGGGGGGGGGGGGGAATTGGTTACTTACTTGGATGAAATGCTGTTGTTCCAATTCAAAGCCATTACTCTAATAAGCTACATCATCCTTGGTAAACACTTTATATGATTGATATAATATATTCTAATAGCAATTGTTGTACACATTGAATGCCATTGACCTCCAAGAAATCATATACATTTTGCAATATTTTTTCTGCTCTGGGCATTAATATGTGAACAAACATTTGTATCTAAAGTATGTATTGTTTATTTTACTGGGCTAAAATATAGATGGTATTTTTTTCCTCTTTATATCTGCATAAAAGAGAACCTGAGGCAATCCTGGCAAATTTCATTTTATCTTTCCGTGACTTATTTACACCTTTTTCTGATAAATTTAGAACAAATTAACATCCTGTCTAAGTGTTACCCTCTCATCCCCTTTTGGGAAAAACAGCAAAGTTAGAATTTTACTTTTGATTGCATTCATTCATGACTCATTTTTAAAGTGAGTGAAACACAGCCTTTAATTATAGCTGCAATATGTTCCTAAGTGAATATTACATCCTGTCTAAGCACCACATTATGTTCTTCCAACACTTATTACCATCTCCTTGGAGTCTTCTGTAAACCAGTATCTTTAAAAGAGTTTCAGGGTGTTATAGTTTGTGGATGGTGATTGGCGATCTTTCTTCTGCAAGATTTTGAGTTTGTTCAGTATGAGCAATCTTGATAGGCATTCGGGGGGGAAACATGTTTCTGACAATTTTATTTGCAGTTTATCATGTTGGTGTACAGAGGCGGTCCAACACTGAGGCGAATTAGGCGGTCGCCTGTGGCACAGACCATGAGGGGGCGCTGTCGAGGTGGTGGTGGCAGCGGTGGAAGACCCAGCCACGTGGTCGATTGGAAGGCCTGTTCACACGCACAGGCCCATCAACAGGCGGGCAGCGGGCGAAGAGTCTTCGGACAGCGAGGGAGAGCAGGAGGGTGGCCACGCGGATGGGTGGCTGGGCCTTCTGACGCCGACGCCGGTATTTATCAGCAATTTCTTTTGGGGGGGGTGCCAAAATTTGGGAGGGGCGCCAAAATTCTGGTTGCCTACTCCCAAAAATTACCTCAGAACGGCTCTGTTGGTGTATATACACTGGTGATATTGGATATTTGCAATATGGCATTATAAATCTTCAGTATATACATTCTGATGCATGTGTTATGTATTGAATGTAGGCTATGCTTAGTAGTCTAAGTCTAACCTATTGAAATCATTGATAAATTAAGCTTAATTCCTATTGATTTTTAATGGATGTACTCTAAACATGATTTAAGTCTGGATGCAATCCTGTGGGTTTGCCATAGGTGCAAAATTTTTGTTGGATATGGGGGAGTAATAATATTTGTCATGTCTTCAGACTTTGTTTTATGATGAAAAGTCATTTCTTCTAGGCTCCTAAGTTTAAAAAAAGGTGGATAAATGGCTACCATTTTAGGTTGACACATTTACTTGCATGTGCATGTTTGTGCATAGGAGATGATTTGATACACTTTCCCCAGTACCTCAGTGTATTGGATCACACTAAGAGGTATAATAGATTACACTATGTAACATGATTTTTGTTCCTGGGTTATAAGTGCCATTTCCTAATTGGTTCTATCATAAAAGCATGGAAAAAATATTAAACTGCAAACACTTGTTTTCACAGCACATCCTGCAGCACATTTTACTATAGTTTTTCAGTGAAAATCTCATACAGTATCAACCAATTCAACAGAACTTGTGACAGCAACAAAAATGAAGTTTCTGAATTATATCAACTACTTTCAAGTAAGTACTACATAATTAAGCAGGAAATAACAGTTTCAAACTAGGAGCAGAATTTTTTTTTACATTTTGTTACATAGTGTTATAGACCCTTTGTGCATCTGTTTGGAAGTTTGGTCCAGAAAGCACAAGTTATTTTTTTTTAAAAAAAGCAAATCTTGATGGAAAAAAATATTTCAAACATAATGAAATGTAATGCAAAGGAAAACATCCAGTCTTCCCTTATTTCCCTTATATTGTACAGTATTTTTCTGTGTGGGAATGTTACTTGGCATGGGCACCTGTTGGATAATTTTCTAGCTTTTATATACTTTATCAAACTTCAGGCTACACAGCAGAAGTGAGTGCTGATAATTTTAGTGACTCTGGAGTATAAAAATTAAACAAAGCAGACTTTATCGTCATTTCAACCAGGAAGGCATTTTATCTCTTTACACTTCTGGAGTCCAAAATATACACAGCTTTTACAATACATACCGTCTCTCCTCCTTCTTTTACTTACAGTATTCCCTTTCACTGTATCTTCAGTTATAAATAAGTATTTGATACACTGGTTCACAGAATTGAATCAAATTCCTTCACACATCAAAAATCTTTATCATTGGGAAGACCTGCTGTGGTTGCTTGCTTAATTTATATTCCTTTTAACCAATCACCTGCTTCATTACATCATTCCCACTCCAACCTATTATTTATTTATTTATTTATTTATTTGTGGTATTTATATATTGCCCTCGAAGGGGACTTAGGGCGGTTCACGGTGTTGGCGGCAACTCAATGTCCTCGATAAAAAACAGTGTAAAACATCAAAGTTGACCCTCGCCTAATAAAGCATTAAACATTATTAAACACATCATAACATCATATATCACACAAAGACTTAACCATTGTCTGGAAACAGTCCTGGGTCATTGAGCTTTCATCTTTAATTTTACATACTCCTATGAGGAGCCAAACAGCCAGGTCTTTAGTTGACAGGCAACAGCTGACAGGGGGCTCAAGTGTGGGCTGGTCCATGAGGTCATGAAGAGTCAGAAGCGAGTGAATGAATAAACAACAACAAAGATTGCTTACAGATTCCATTCATTAGTTACTCTGGGATTTACTCAGAACTTAGGTTCTGTTTAGTCACTTCTGACTTTACAATTAACCATGAATCCGCCAGATACTATACCAAACTCTAACGGCAACATCAATACATGAGATCCATGTGACTACGATTATAAAATATTCACAATAATTCTCCAAAAGCTCACTAGAGATTAGCTGTTCGAACATCAGGACAATGCAAATATTTGTTTAGCAATAAGAGGGACACATCTTTATGCCTTACAAAACATCCTCATTCAATATATTTTAATTTTCTGGCAGAAGAAATGCTCTTTTATTTAAATACCAATAAATTACCCTATAAGAGGCTAGAGATTGGTAACTGCTCTGCCAGCTAATGACCTGAAAGTGAATTTGATTAAGTTGAATATTGTGATTTGTTGGTTGTCTTTTTAGACAATCCAGCCATCAGAATAATAATAATAATAATAATAATAATAATAATAATAATAATAATAATAATAATACAATCAATAGATCAGATAAAAAACAAATAAAAACAAACAAGTAGAACCAAACAAATATTATTAATTACAAGATTATATAAAGTATATATTGTTAAATACAGGTAAAAATTCCCTTAAATTTATCATGACATTTTTTGGTGAAAAGCAAGGACTGTGGCACAAAAGCTGACCACTTTAACTGTTACTGTTGGATTCTGATCTGTCAGCAGGTAGTGTATGTAAAACTCATCCATTCTTCCAGGAAAACTTTGTAGAATTGGGTAGATTAAAGTATGCCAGAAGCCACTGTAGAAAGAACAGTATAACAATACATGTCTTATCGTCTCCACTGAGCTATCACCACAAGGACATAGGAGTGCATCGTTGTTATACTCCCCTCTAACAAGGCTGGAGGTAACGCATTAAATTTTGCTAAGGTGAATGCTTTTCTATATTTTGGAAGGGTTAAAATATTAAAATAACTTGTTAAAATAAAAGACTGGCCACTGTGTCTGAATTAAATGTCATCTTTAAAATTGGTTCATAATTAAAATGTCAACTTAACAATATATGAATACAGATAAAAGTAGATACAAAATAAAAAAATATGGAAGGGGGATTACTGAGGAAAAAAGAGGGAAAGTGATAATTTGATCATAATTTATTTTATTTATTTATTTACAGTATTTATATTCCGCCCTTCTCACCCCGAAGGGGACTCACATAACACATATAAGGCAAACATTCAATGCCTTAACATAGAACAAAGACAAGACAAACGTGGGGCTCCGAGCTGGCCTTGAACTCATGACCTCTTGGTCAGAGTGATTTATTGCAGCTGGCTGCAGCTGGTTGCTCAACAGCCTGCGCCACAGGCTATATGGTGTTGTTTATGGCAGGTTTTTTCTATACAAACTCAAATGGCACACAAACACAAAGGAATGGATTGGGTGCCACCTCTTTTTCTTATTTGGTAAGCTTCAGTGGATCATAATATTCTCTTCTTACATTCCATTTGCTTCCAGTGTTTAAACCTGTCTCAGGAATAAGTTACTCAAGAATGCAGAACCTCTCAGCCCTGATGCCCATATTTGAACTCTCCTCCTTTCACTGCATGATTACAAGAGCCACTCCATTACTGAAGTATCTCCTCTGGTTTATGCCTCAAGTGTTCAGTTGAAGCAGGGAGGGGGAGGAAAAATGCAGAAGGGAACTGTATTGCAAAGTCTTCTAGACAATAAATCTTACTTCTAGAACAATCCATAGACTTTTTTCTTTTACAATGTTATGACGTGATTCCAGTCCAATTATTCTTACAATGTGAACTGTGTGTACACAGTATCCAAAGGGATCTTGCAGCAAATTCAGAACTAACAGAGAAGTTGGCAGCATAAACCTTTTTAGACTTCAGTCTTCATCAGACTCATGAAATAAAGTGCCTAAGGAAAAAACCTTTATAATTATGAATGAGTTTGTAATATGTGTGAATAGCAACAGATAATAGCAATTTACCTGTCTGAACATACCTCCTTCTATAAACCAGTTTGTACATTAAGATCTTCCGGGAGGTCCTGCTCTTGGCCCCACTAACCTCACAGGTGTGGCTGGTGGGGACGAGGGGCAGGGCCTTCTTGGTGATGGCCCCACGGATGTGGAACTCCCTCCCGAGTGAGATCAGGTCAGCCCCCTCTCTCCTGACCTTTAGGAGACAGCTAAAGACCTGGCTGTGGAACCAGGCGTTTGGCCCATCATAGGAATATTTAAAGTTAAAGTTGAAAATGCAATGATCCAGGACAGTTTACGGACAATGGCTATGTCTTTGTGTGATATATTACATTATTTTATGTGATGTGTTTAAAAATGTTTAATGTTTTATTAGGGGATGGTCAATTTTGATTTTTATACTGTTTTTATCAAGGGCATTAAATTGTTGCCAGCACTGTGAACCACCCTGAGTCCCCTTAGGGATGGGAAGGGTGGTATATAAATACCACAAATTATATATATATATATATATATATATATATATATATATATATAGAGAGAGAGAGAGAGAGAGAGAGAGAGAGAGAGAGAGAGAGAGTTAAAAGGTAAAGGTAGGGGTGTATATATATATATATGAGTGGCTATTATGATGAGATGATAGGTTCAGCTTCAGTGATGACCATGGGGGCAAAAGCAGGAGGAAAGATGTTGCCTAAACTGTACCAGTTTAGTATCAGTTTAGAGCTGTACCAGTGCCCATGTCAGGGTGTCATATTAAAAGAGATTTCAGGAAAAAGATTCCACCTAAAATTAGAAAAAACATCCTAATGGTAAGAGCTGTTCAACAGTGGAATATGCTGCATTGGAGCATGGTGGAGTCTCCTTCTCTGAATGTTTTTAAACAGAAGCTGGATGGCCATCTGTCAGGAATGCTTTAATGTGTGTGCCTGCATGGCAGGGAAATGGACTGAATGGCTCTTATGGTCTCTTCCAATTCTATGATTCTATAATGCTTGCAACAAATAACATCAACAAGATGCCCATGTGACCATGGAAAAACAGAAGAGCAATCTCCCCTTTTTTCTTTGGTCACACGTGCATTCCTGCTCTCCAGAACTCTATACCTGCTGCCAGCAACAGTACAGATAAGGGTGAGTGTCCAGATGGGATGAACCACATTTAGTCCAATAGGACAATCTGGACTCTGCTTCTATTTATTTATTTATTACAACATTTATATCCCACCCTTCTCACCCGAGAGGGGACTCAGGGCGGCTTACAATAAACATACATATAAAAAATTATACAGTACACATAAATCAGATTAAAAATTATTAATTTGCATCAACATTCATAAAAACATTCTAAAATACAAATGGACATGTTCAGGTTCAAAAGACTGGGTCTATCAATTGGGTTCTGGCGTACATAATAATAATTGGCGCTGCTGATTCTTATTTGAAGATATTATTTGATATCTTCTGCCCCTGCTGCAGCTGCCCCGGACCAGCTCTAGATGATGATGTAAGTATAGAAGATATCTTAGAAATATGGGATAAACTACTGTTTCTTTTTAAATTTTAAATATATGTTTGATACTTGTACTTCACCCTCATTGTGAAAAAAAATCAAAGCATCTTTGTGTATTGTTCATACAGGTCTATATCTACTAATTTACCGTTATTGTCATCATGTGGTGAAATAAAGGCACAAGTCCATTACCAGGCCTACCTAGGTGCATCCAGATAGATGCATGCAGGATATATCGTTAATTCACACAATAAAGTGTTATGGATAGGGTTCATACAGTTATGTAAAAGTATTGTATAATTGGCTATAAGAAATAGGGAGCAAGGAATTCAGATCTTGCTGTGGTTGCTGCTATTGGCAGATAGATTATGTATATATAATTCTCTTGATTGTTATGCAGTATTTTTGTAATTGCACTTATTCATTAAAGGCCTGCCTATGTTGGCCATAAGTAAAAAAAAAATGCATTTCATTATAATTTAAGGATCTGAGCTACAACTTCAAAGAGTGATATATAGGTAGTTATATAGTTAATTTCTTCCTTAAAGTAATCAAAATGTTGCAGAAGTCAAGAAAGTATTAAGTAAAGGTAAATGTTTCCCCTGACATTAAGTCCAGTCATGTCTGACTCTGTGGGTTGGTGCTCATCTCCATTTCTAAGCCGAAGAGCCGGCGTGTCCGTAGACACCTCCAAGGTCATGTGGTCGGCATGACTGCATGGAGCACCGTTACCTTCCCGCCGGAGCGGTACTTAATGATCTACTCACATTGGCATGTTTTTGAACTGCTAGGTTGGCAGAAGCTAGAGCTAACAGCGGCCGCTCACTCTGCTCTTGGGATTTGAACCTGGGACCTTTCAGTCTGCAAGTTCAGGATCTCAGTGCTTTAACACACTTCGCCACCGAAAGTATTATGCTGAAGTAAAGGGATTATCAAAAATAGAGTTCCTCTAGTGCAATCATTTTCTTCCAGTCTTCCTTTGCTAAAAAAAAATAAAAAATAACAATCAAACCAGGCTTTTTAATCATTTAGATTATTTCTTAGACATTATTTCATCATCATATTGTTGTTCTTGTTGTTTTAACATATTATAAGCCATCTTTGGTCTTATTTTTGGAGAAAAACAGGAAGCAAATTAAATGTAAATGTAAATTAAATTGATTAGTCACTCTGTGCAGAGGCAATTGTAGATCCCATGCCATTGGGCTGATGACTCCATTCCAGATTTTGGCTAGCTTTTGAAGAAATATTGAAGATGGCAAACTCATTTAGAAATAAGGACCAGCAAGCTGGATATCTTCTGTAGCTTAAAATCTAATTCACCAATTCTACACAGTTACGTAAACTAAGTTAGAAAGTAGATTTGTTTATTTATTTATTGCACTTTTATACTGCTTTTCTCACCCCTGGGGGGAATGAAAGTGGTATGTTGCTGTAGTTTATTCAAGATGTAACAAGAGCATGGACCACCGTGGACAAGGGAATTGGTTCTGCTAATTTAAGGGAATTGGTTCTGCTGTGGAGCACCTATACAATTGCCCAAGGAGCTGGTTAGGGGCTGGCATGTTGGCCACAAATCCTTTGATTGTGGGTTGATCCAAACTCAGAATTCTTTTTCTTACATAGTCTGCCAGGATGTGCTGATGGGCATTGCTATGGATGTCAGGGATCATCCCTAGACCAATTTAGGGCACAGGAAGGCACAGGAGGTGGAAACTGTTGTGAACACCTGCCTTACCAGAAGCTTGGTCCAAACAAACAACAGAAATGAGTAAGCCATTCATAGTCAATAGTAGGATACCAATGAAGTTAGATACAAGAGTCCTTGGAAGTTGAATTGAAATGTTCACAAATCAGGTCTGTAGTCAGAACAAACAGAGATACATGAACCAATGCCAATATCCAAAATCCAAGAAGCTGAAGTCAGAATTCCTTTGAAGTCAACCCAGAAAAGCAAGGTCCAAAGTCAGGATCAAACTGGCATTGGACTCAAGTCAGGTAACAATCTTGCCTGCAGTGTAGGACTGCTGGTACTTATTAGATCTATAGTTCTGGGTCAAGATTTCAGCTGCTGCCTGAGTAGTGTTTTTCAGATAAAATGAGACCTGTAAAGCTCCACTCTCTGTAACTTACTCCCTAAGAGTTTGGGAATGTTTAACCCTTCTGCTTACACATGCTTACTTCAGCTTCACCCATTGGGGATTGCACAGACTGCTGTGAATTACTTGCATTATCTGATGGTTCATCTTCACCAGATGTAACTATGACAGACTGCTGGGAAGTGTTGGCCTCCATGTCCTTTGCTGGACTTCTAGCAACTCTTCATCCTAACTATCTGAGTTGGGCATGACAGAGACAAAGGGGCAGAAAGTGAATGTTCCCATGGGAATGCAGTGGTTCCCTCACTGAGAGGGAAGAAGTGTTTGTTCACTTTCTGGCCAATTCTGCATTCTGAGTTTGGAAAATGTGTTTGTACTAGCCCTGTCCTGATGAGCACATCACATTTTTGGTCTCAGATTCCAACCCTGCATGGGATATACACTGATTTTCTGCAGCAGATTGTGTGGCTTGTTCTGAATTTTGCAGTGAGATTTTTTAGCACAATGTTTTGGGCTTAATGCATTCTGCAGGCTGCATTGGAAGTGCATATTTTGTAGACAACCTGACCTCGAGCCACTTTCAAAAGCAGTTAGAGGTTCATAGAGCCCTTATATTGCACTTGTCAGATGTCAGGTGCAGATTCTAAAGTGTCTTTTTTAAAAGTGAAACTTGGAATCTGATTTGGGTTTCACTAGACTGTCATTGGGGAACAGGATGTTCATACCAATAGAAGTTGTGTGATATTTATTAGTTCCAAAGTAGAGAAGCTAAGAGCCATTCCACACAACCATATAACCCAGAATATCAAGGAAGGTGATCCACAATATCTGCTTTGAACGGGATTATCTGAGTCCACACTGCCATTTAACCCAGTTCAATGTGGATTTTATACAGCTTTGTGGAAGAGGTCTAAGAAGGTAGTACAGGAGGGCTTTCTGGCAGTCATGAAGCCTTTGGATCAAATTGCCAATATAATGTTCGTAGTTTTTGGGGTAAAGAGCCCACATGTAGTCCATGGGCTGTTGGTTGTGCATTACTGTTTTAGAAGGTTTTCTCAACTGTTCACAAAATCTCTCCACATATTTCCCTCACAATATGGATAAGAACATCCAATATTTTTAAAGCCATAGAGGTAATAACTTAAAAAAAATGGAAGTTCTTATCCATATTGTGAGGGAAATATGTGGAGAGATTTTGTGAACAGTTGAGAAAACCTTCTAAAACAGCAAGCCGTAGAGGCAATAACCCCCATGCAAAGGATCATTACCTTGATGCGGTACTGGGCCTCAATGATGCGATGAGCTATACCATGCAGTGCCACCCAAGACGGGAAGGTCATGGAAGAGAGGTCAGACTAAATACGATCCCTGGGGAAGGTAATGGCAACCCACCCCAGTATTCTTGCCATGAAAAGTCAGTGGATCAGTACAACCAGAGAAATGTCGGTATACCATCAGAAGACAGGACACCCAGGTTGGAAGATGGTCAAAATGCTACTGGGGAGGAACAGAGGACTAGTTCAACTAACCCCAGATGTGATGACACAGTTAGCTCAAAGCTGAAAGGATGGCTAACGGCCGGCAGTGCTGGAGGTGAATGACAAATCCAATGCTCTAAAGATCAACACACTATAGGAACCTGGAATGTAAGATCTATGAGCCAGGGCAAACTGGACGTGGTTACTGGTGAGATGTCAAGATTAAAGATAGACATTCTGGGAGTCAGTGAATTGAAATGGATTGGAATGGGCCACTTCACAATAGATGACCACCAGATCTACTACTGCGGACAAGAGGAACACCAAAGAAATGGAGTAGCCTTCATAATTAATAATAAAGTTGCTAAAGCAAATACAACCCAAAAAATGATAGATCTCAATTCAAATTCAAAGCAAGCCGTTTAACATCACAGTGATCCAAATATACGCCCCAAGCACAGCTGCTGCAGAAGCAGAATTAGATCAGTTATATGAGGATCTGAAGCACCTACTAGATGAAGTAGAATGCAGGCTGATGGAATTTTGCCAGGAAAACCCATTGTGCATAACAAACACTCTCTTCCAACAACTTAAAAGATGGCTTTATACATGGACTTCACCAGATGGTAAACACCGAAATCAGATTGACTACATCCTTTGCAGCTAAAGGTGGCTGACATCCATCCAGTCGGTGAAAACAAGACCTGGAGCTGACTGTAGTTCAGATCACAAAGTTCTTATTGCAAAATTTAGAATCAAACTAAAGAGAATGGGAAAAATACACAGATCAATTAGATATGATCTCAAAATATACCTAGTGAATATGCAGTGGAGGTGAAGAATAGATTTCAGGGACTAGACTTGATAAATAGAGTCCCAGAAAAACTATGGACAGAAGTTCACAACATTGTTCAGGAGGAGGCAACAAAGTAAATCACAAAGAAAAAGAAAACCAAGAAGGCAAGATGGTTGTCTGCTGAGACACTGGAAGTAGCCCAAGAAAGAAGGAAGGCAAAAAGGAAACAGTGATAGGGGGAGATATGCCCAATTAAATGCACAATTCCAGAGGTTAGCCAGAAGAGACAAGGAACTATTTTAAAACAAGCAATATATGGAAGTAGAAGAAGACAACAGAATAGGGACAAGAGACATCTTCCAGAAAATCAGAAACATCAGAGGTAAATTTCAGGCAAAAATGGGCATGATCTAAAACAAAGATGGCAAGAAGCTGAAGAGATCAAGAAAAGGTGGCGAGAATATACAGAAGATCTGTATAGGAAGGATAATAATATAGAGGATGGCTTTGTCGGTGTGGTGAGTGAATTAGAAGCAGACATCCTGAGGAGTGAGGTTGAATGGGCCTTAAGAAGCATTGCTAATAACAAGGCAGCAGGAGATGACGGGATCCCAGCTGAGTTGTTTAAAATCTTGAAAGATGATGCTGTCAAGGTGATACAGCAAATATGGAAAACACAAGATTGGCCATCAGATTGGAAAAAATCAATTCATATCCCCATATCCAAAAGGGAAATGCTAAAGAATGCTCAAACTTCCGTACAGTGGCAGTAATTTCCCATGCTAGTAAGGTAATGCTCAAGATCCTGCAAGTCAGACTCCAGCAATACATGGAGTGAGAGTTGCCAGATGTCCAAGCTGGGTTCAGAAAAGGCAGAGGAACGAGAAACCAAATTACCAATATCCACTGGATAATGGAGGAAGCCAGGGAGTTTCAGAAAAACATCTATTTCTGCTTTATTGACTATTCTAAAGCCTTCGATTGTGTGGATCATAATAAACTGTGGCATGTTCTTGGTGGTATGGGGATACCAAGTCACCTTGTCTGTCTCCTGAGAAATCTGTATAAAGACCAAGTAGCCACAGTAAGAACAGATCACGGAACAACAGACTGGTTCAAGATTGGGAAAGGAGTAAGGCAGGGCTGTATACTTTCACCCTCCCAATTCAACTTGTACGCAGAACGCATCATGTGACATGCGGGGCTTGAGGAATCCAAGGCCGGAGTTAAAATTGCTGGAAGAAACATTAACAACCTTAGGTTCTATAACTTCCTCACTGTGAGGGCTGTTCGGCAGTGGTGGAGGCTCCTTCTTTGGAGGCTTTTAAACAGAGGCTGGATGGCCATCTGTCGGGGGTGCTATGAATGCGATTTCCTGCTTCTTGGCAGGGGGTTGGACTGGATGGCCCATGAGGTCTCTTCCAACTCTACTATTCTATGATTCTATGTATGCAGATGATACCACTCTGATAGCCGAAAGTGAGGAAGAGCTGAGGAGCCTTATCACCAAGGTGAAAGAAGAAAGTGCAAAAGCTGGGTTGCAGTTAAACATCAAGAAAACCAAGATCATGGCAACTACACCTATTGATAACTGGCAAATAGAAGGAGAAAACATAGAGGCAGTGACAGAATTTATATTTCTAGGTGCGAAGATCACTGCAGATGCAGACTGCAGCCAGGAAATCAGAAGGCGTCTACTTCTTGGGAGGAGAGCAATGGCCAACTTTGATAAAATAGTGAAAAGCAGAGACATCACACTGTCAACGAAGGCCTGCATAGTTAAAGCAATGGTATTCCCCATAGTAACCTATGGATGCGAGAGCTGGACAATAAGGAAGGCTGAGCGAAGGAAGATAGATGATTGTGAACTTTGGTGCTGGAGGAAAATCCTGAAAGTGCCTTGGACCACAAGAAGATCCAACCAGTCCATCCTCCGGGAAATAATGCCTGGCTGCTCACTGGAGGGAAGGATATTAGAGGGAAAGATGAAGCATTTTGGCCACATCACGAGAAGACAGGAAAGCTTGGAAAAGATCATGATGCTGGGGAAAATGGAAGGAAAAAGGAAGAGAGGTCGACCAAGGGCAAGATGGATGGATGGTATCCTTGAAGTGACTGGGTTGACCTTGAGGGAGCTGAGGGTGGTGATGGCCGACAGGGGACTCTGGCGTGGACTGGTCCATGAAGTCATGAAGAGTCGAAGTCTTGAAGAAACGACTGCATGAATGAAGAAGAAGAATAAGAAAGGGGTAATAACATTGAATTAATTATGATATCAACTTGTTTCAGAAAACAAGTTGTTTCAGAGAACAAATATATAAAATAATTATTACCATAGGAAATATTTTTAGTGTTGCCCACAAGTATAGATTCTTTTATGTTTGCCCCGATAGCCTATCCATCTGGGATTGCACTTCTGCCATGTAAAAGCGCCTGTGAATTTTAAGAGAGGGGATTTGTTATGGCAATCAAAGCTAGTTGTCTTGATTTGTGCACTCCATGCTTTTTTATATATTTGGCGTCATATGCTTGCATTTGTTTGTAATTTATGCAAAGAAGTTGCTTTCCATAGTAAATTTGAATATAAAACATTTTTATAGAGGACAAAAGTGGGGCAAGCAAGGGAAGAAGGGGAAAAGGCTGAAAGACTAAAATTGCATGACAAAACGGTGCAGCAGCAGGATCTCAGAAGGCAAATTGCAGCACTTATATCTCCCCATCGTAGCAAATTTGACAGAATTGCAGAAGACACACAGATGTTATCAAGTGATGATTGTACTATTAAACAAAGGGCAGAAAATATTGAGAATGAGTCAGAGTGAGAAAAGGGGAGAGAGAAGTTAAGGGAAGAAATTAGAACTTTAAAGCCAAACCAAAAGATAAATATAAAAGAAAACTAGATAATCATGTTGAATGATTGTCCAATGCTAATAACAATTATATTGTATTGAAATTAGAAGATAGCAACAAATAATTTTCAAATTATATTTGGTTTACAGAATACATGGCTATGTGAATTATTTATTTTGCCAGTTGCAATTATGGAGGTTTCCTTAAACATTACATAGGAGTTACAAGGTATTGATAGTGTGTACATGGCTGTATCTTTTACTATAATATTGAAGTATGTAGCATGTGTCCTTGATCTCTACTATATCAAATCAGGATGGCTCCTCTGAGCAAAGGCAGCTATGCTAATTTATTGCATCAGCAAATATTTCTTTATTGCTTTCCACAAGTATAAGGAAACAATCATTTAAAGCTTTTCCTGTTCAATTGAAACAAATGGGGTATGTACAGGGAGAACACTTAGTGAATTGTTTCCTTGGTTATTTTAACATAATAATATAAGATCTTTATATGGAGGTTGTATTGACTGTCAGGAGTAATGTTGTTTATTTGTTTGTTTCCTGTCTTTTATCTAATGACAGGATCCAAGGCAGTTTTGTTGTGGTTAACCCACATCACTGGAATTTAACCATTGAGGGCTATAACCTCTTTCACAGAAATAGAACAAAGGGGAGAGGAGGGGGAGTAACTTTATATGTCAAAAACAGTTACGTTGCAGAAGAAATGCAAGACTGTAATCCGGGAAACCAGCTTGAAAGCATATGGATAAGAATCAAGGGAACCAGGACTCAAAAAGATCTTGTCGTGGGTGTCTACTACAGACCTCCGAGTCAGGATGAAGGACTTGATGAAGCCTTCTGTCAACAGCTGACCAAACAGGCACAAAGAAGAGATATAGTAGTCATGGGTGATTTCAATTATCCCGATATCTGCTGGAAAACAAACTCGGCCAAGAGTACAAAGGCCAACAAATTCCTCGCTTGCCTTGCAGACAATTTTATGGTCCAGAAGGTAGAAGAGGTAACAAGGGGATCAGCAACTCTTGATCTAATCTTAACAAATGTGGAAGACCTGATCAATACAGTTGAAGTGGTTGGATCCTTAGGGGCAAGTGACCATGTGCTCCTGCAGTTTGCAATACAAAGGAATGCTACAACTAAGACAAGTCAAACACGCATTCTGGACGTTAAGAGAGCTGACTTCCAAAAAATGAAGGAATTACTGAGCGGCATTCCATGGACGCCAATATTAAAAAACAAGGGAGTTAAGGATGGATGGGAGTTTTCCAAAGTGAAAGTTGTTCTCCCAAATAATTTCTTGATCTTATGCTATCTTTTCCTATAATCTTTTATTTTGTTCTAGTTCCTGCTTTTGGATTTTAATCGCCTCTGATGAAAAGTCCCATTTTGATATGTGATCAATTTGTTCCTGAATTCCAGCATCAAATCTTTTGATTTCTTATTCTGCTGCTTCTGTAATTCATGCTTCTCACATTCCATGTTCTTCTAATACATGTTCTGCAACTTCAGCCATTCTTTTCACTTTGAGCTCATTAACAGCTGAATATCCTTTCAGTTTTATTTCAGTTGTTTCATTAGCCACTATGATCCTCATTGTTGTACTCTACTGTACCACAGTAGTTAGCTGAGTGCCTTCAACATGGGAGTCTCATTTTTCTGGCACTAACTTCTGTTTAATTTTGAATTGTCTCATCATAGAGATTTTGTGGTGAAATACATACATTTAAAGGGTGTTTATTGCACTTCCTTCTGTGCAGTACTAACAGATGTGAGCTATGCCATTGTCTCTGAGAGATCCTCTGCCAGTGCCACCCACCCATACCCAATGCTGCTCCTTAGTAACTGTTTGACACATTTAGACTGGCTTTTGATCAAAACTCTGGAAGTGTTTATTGCACTTCCTTCTGTACAGTACTAACAGATGTGAGCTATGCCACTGTCTCTGAGAGATTCTCTGCCAATGCTACCCACCCATACCCAATGCTGCTTCTTAGTAACTGTTTGACACATTTAGACTGGCTCTTGAGCAAAACCCTGTCTGATATGGCAAACCCTACCAGCAGAATTACTACAGTCAGCACAGCCTCTTGCCTCACAAGAGCATGAAGTCACACCTCTGTGGAAACTTTGTGTCATGGTGAGCAAGGCAGTTTATAAATTATTGCAAACAAGAGGATTAAATATATATTAACACATCAATAATGCATCCACTTATTTATGTTTGTTATTTTAAAAAGATAATTAAACAATATATAAAGATAAAACCATCATCACAAGGCAAAATAAGCAACAGCAAACCAGCATAGATCAAAAGCCCATCATAGCCAGTTGCTTAAAGACTGACAGAATAGGAAAGTTTTCAGCTGCTGACAGAAGGAGAGAAAAAATAAAGGTATTGTGGCTTCCCTATATTGTGACTTCCAAACTCTGGGGACAGCCACCAAGAAGTTCCTCCCTAGTTCACACTAAATGACTTTAGCAAAGGAGAAGGACATTTCTAGAAGAGCTTAGAGTTTGAAAAACTCTACAAAAACATACACCTACTTTTATTATGAAAAATTGATGGTTCTTTTTGTTTATTTATATTCCACCTTTTCCACAACTCAAGGCAGCTTACCAAAGTTAAGACATCAAAGACATAGCTATGTTAATCTGGCGTATCAATATTCAAATGTTTTTTTTAGCACCTTAGAGATTAACTGATAGAATAACGTTAGTAGTATAAGCTTTTCTAGACTCTGCATCTGAAGAAGTAGATTTGCTCTATGAAAGTTTATGCTACAAACCTATTTCTCTCAGTTACTCTCTAAGGTGCTATAAAATCTCTTTGCAAAAAGTTAAAACAGGCAGCACTAAAAAGGAAAGGAAAATGAATAGGTGTCCTTTCTCTCCACTGGATAATTGTTAGGCTGTTTTATTCATTAGCATAATACTAAATGCAATCAAATATAATCCTACCTATATTTATTTGTGTTTGCTTGACTATGATTGGTAACCTGATTAACAACTTCTGTGAAAGCTTTGGATATAAGGTCAGGTATTTGAAGGCAGATTCAATCGTTCTTTAAATACATTGCTTCTATGCTTGAATTTGTTTAAACTCTGCCATCACATAGTTTATTAAAAGGGATAAACCCCAAGGTTCTGGGATGTTAATTATCTCATGTGGAGCATAAAGGACATTTTCAGCTTTTATCTATTTTTATCAGGAACAGTAAGTTACTATCAAGCACTGGCCAACAATAATCAGAATCCATCTGGAGAGGAAAGCTGTCCTTGCAAACAAATACATTAAGTAACATGTATGCCAGAGATACCATCATACTAATTAAACATGGAGCTACTCATATGTGTTTATGTATATATATTATGTTATGTTACATTAATTGTGTGTGTTTGTATGAGAATGAAATCATATCTAGACAATTTGATATACAGTATATGAGTTTTCACATATGAAAATGTCTAGATTTGACCCAAAACTAATGATAATGGTTTGTTACTACTGTTATTTTCTGTCTTATGATTATATTTAGAAGCTGTTTCTCAATATTGAAATTGCTAAATGAAATTATGTAAGAATTACAAAGCTACTGAAATCAAGCCCATTTAATAACACAATGCAGTACAATGCAATACACGACCATACAATACAATATTACCACAAAGGCACAATATAGTTCAAATGTTCAGTAGTTGTAAATATAGTAAAGAGCTCTCAGTTAAATAATATAAAACAGAAAAGTGTATAAAGGTCTGATTTTTATTCTTTTTCAGTTATTTTATTAGCAAATAATTGAAGGTATATAACAAAAATGTTAGCCACCCTACAATCACATCAAAATTAAAAGGACCAAAATAATTATAATCACATGAAAACAGAAGCAAAGCATGGTATCCTATTAATTACAGTTATCATGATTTAGAATTCCCACCATTTATGATTATAGTACTATTGTCCATATTACCATTGTAAATGTTTCTAAAACTCACCTTAAAAAGTCAGGGGATATTGCAGTATTGGTGAGTAGAGTACTACATGGCATGGCCATCCCTTGCTGCCAGCAAAGATCAAGGGTGAAGGGTTTTGAAAACATCCTGCATGGGTTCTTGTTTCCAGATCTTACTGGAGATGTAATTCTTCACTAGATTTCTTCTCAATGAGACATTTCTGCAATTTTCTTTCCATTGGGGAAAAAACCTTAAAAAAAACTTGTTGTTTTCAAAGGCAATTCACAATTCGGGACTTATTCTGTACAAAAGTCACGCAAGGTTATTTTTCCTAGAAAACAAGATTTTGTGCAGAGTGCTATTTTATAATATTATATTTAACTCCCACCACCAACATTCAGTCTTACGGAATCCATGAATTTTAAGTTTGAGTAGCGTTTTTTAGGATTCTCATCCAGGGAGCTCTTTTGTCTCACCAAAGTGTGAACCCTCAGAATCCATACAATACTGAGAAAGTTGTTGAAGAAGAATATAGTACAATAGTTGTGTACTGTGAAAGATCTATGGGTCTCAACTAAAACCATAAAGTGAAGAATTTAAAGTTTTCATTCTTCTGTATTTTTGTATTCCTAAATGTTATGGTCTTGTTTTACAGTCTTTAAAATCTCATATCTATACTCTGCCTTTATCACATGTTCTAATGCTTTCTCTTTCATTGCAGCTTTTCTATGGGACACTTTCAGTTGAGTCCATTCTTCCTTTCTTATATATAAATTCTTAAAAGATTCAGTTCTCTATCCATTCACCATAGAATAAGAAATACTAGTCTCAACAGTATTTATTTCAATAGATATTGTTAGATTACAATATTAGACTTAAGTTTTTCTAAAAGTATCTACCTACACATTTCCTTTTCCTTTCCTTCAGTGTATAGCTTTATGTAATAATTTGTTTTACTTTTTGTTATTTAACAAAAAGTATGCTTGTATACCCATAGAGTATTGTGTTTTTGTCCCAAGACATCACATAAAACATTCTTTACCTCCTTTCTTCCCCACAAAGAGCTCGGAGTCCACACATTATAATAAGAGCAAGAGTACAAAGTCAAGGAGAATGTGTGTTGTTGAAGACTTTCATTACCAAAATTACTGCATTGCTGTTAGTTTTCTGGGTTGTATGGCCATGTTTCAGAAGCATTCTCTCCTGACGGTTTGCCCAGATCTATGGCAGGCATCCTCAGAGGTTGTGAGGTCTGTTGGAAACTAGATAACTGGGGTTTATATATCTGTGGAAGGACCAGGGCGGGAGAAAGAACTCTTGTCTGTTTGAGACAAGTGTGAATGTTGCAATTGGACAGCTTGATTAGCAGTGAATAGCCTTGCAGCTTCAAGTCCTGCCTGCTTCCTTCCTGGGGGAATCCTTTGTTGGGAGGTGTTAGCTGGCCCTGATTGTTTCCTGTCTGGAATTCCCCCCCTTTTTGGTATTGTTCTTTATTTCCTCTCCTGATTTTAGAGTTTTTATACTGGTAGCCAGGTTTTGTTCGTTTTAATGGTTTCCTCCTTTCTGTTGAAATTGTCCACCTGCTTGTGGATTTCAATGGCTTCTCTGTGTAGTCTGACATGGTGGTTGTTAGAGTGGTCCAGCATGCTTGCATGGGGTTTCCCTGTGAGCCCTGTCTGTTGGGCCAATCAGAATAGAAGAACAAAGTGACGTGTCTTATGCAAGCTGTGTCTAAGAAATGGGTGCCAGGAAGGATGCTTCCTTAATCCTATTCTTCAAACCCAGAGTCCTTGAACAGAAGATAGGAAAGAGTCCCAGGAAGGATGCTTCCTTAAGTCCTGCCCATAAATCCAGGTTTCTTTGACAAACCTAAGGGAAAGGATACCAGAGAGGGTACTATCTAAACCTCCTGGCCATAAATTGAGGTTTCCTTGACAAACAAGAGGGAAAGGATCCAGAGTGGGTATTATCTGAAGCCCTTGCCATAAATCTGTGTTTCCTTGAAAAACCAAAGGGAAAGGATGTCAGGGAGGGTGAGAGTGCCAACTGCTCCTATTCCTTGAGAAGCCAGGTCTGGCCAAAGTGGTACACACCATAGTTACATCCCATCTCAATTACTGTAATGTGTTCTACATGGGGCTGCCTCTGAAGAGTGCTTGGAAACTTCAGCTGGTCCAAAGAACTGCAGCCAGGTTGCTCACTGTGGTTGGCTACAGAAAGTGGATAACCCTCCT